>NW_020456021.1:0-143113 GCF_003342845.1 Nothoprocta perdicaria | reverse complement strand
AAATAATTAAAATAGCTTTTTTTTTTTTTTTTTTTTTTTTAGCAATTAATGTTTTAACAGCTTAATAGTCCAAATCATTAGTACAGTTACAAAAGAATGATAAGGTTCATTTTAGGTGAAACAACACTAGACACACTGTCGTGTGTCTGGAACACATATATCACCTTCAGAGTGTAAATCACCGTTTATTTAGGAATAAAATAATTTACTTAGGATCAAAAAAATCTGAAATAGTAAATGATATCTAGCGCCAATCACTTATCTGGTATTTATTCATTACCCTTGAGGAAAAATTATTTTAGGAAAGACAAAGGTTGTCAGGGATCTTGTCGTATTTTTTTTATCTACATACTACAAAGAAGTAAATGGGATGATTAAACAGTAGATAATCGTGAAGAGAAAGCATGGCTTTTTTTCCTAAAGTACATTGAAAAAAATATTTCACACAACAAAATATAGTAATAAATAGTATGAATTTGTGCTTATAGAAATGATAAATAATCCTGAAAAAAAAGTCATTTTGGGAAGAGTCTTAAGTTAAAGTCTGCTTTGGTAGGGGTGATTGACTCAGATGATCTCTGGAGTTCCCATACAGACAAAACTATTTCATAAGTCTACGATTTTATACTTCATAAGCATTTGGAAGGCAAGAAACTTTGGGGAAATTAAAAATGTTTAAAGCAAACAATTCATGAATTAATGAATAATCTGGAAGCTTTTGTCAGCTGAGGAATATAATTATGGAAATTTTATTTACTATGTTTTAAAGCTCTAGCAGTTGTAGAGAGAGATGTTACACATAAACAGATTTGAGGAGCATAAAACTTACTCCAACTCATAAGTTGTCTGATGTCTGTTTACTAGACTCTTAAGTCAAAATAAACTGTTACTTATCCCTGAAAAGGTTGACAGTTTCGGTGAAATACTTGACTTAAAAAGAACTTCTATCAGCTATGATGTTGGATGTTGGATTTTATATCCATAATACATAAAAAGGGGAAAGGTAAGATCAATGCACTGGAGCTTCTTCAGACCTTCAGTCTTTTTTGAAATCAGATATATAAGAGTTGGCAAAAAAATGAGAATATATACTAAAGACCAAGCCATATTTATAAAAAATACATAACACCAAAACCCGACATTCTTCCTAAGAAATCCCCTTAGTAACTTTTTCTTTGGATTTAAAATGTATTTCATTGTTATGAATAACTTATTTATCAAACTGATTGCTAACACCAGTTTTTAAAAAGTGAGTTCAGATACTATGTGCTAGTTAAAACCTCCCAGAAAAAAATGTATTTTAAAATGTCATAACACATTTTCAGGACCTGACTAAACAATAACACAACCATAGTGCCGGATTTAAGAAGGCTCTAACATGTTTTAGGTTGGAGCTCAGTTTAATGAGTTGAATATCACTCTTAGATTTAGATAACATCTACTGTCATATGTAATATACTTTGAGTAGACTTTTCTTAAATTTTTCATTCAGAAAGGACCTATACTTCGTCACATCCACACTCAGGTCTACCTGTCCATCCACCCATTCATCTGCCTACCTGCCAATCGAAGAAATACATTCATCAAAAAAATCCGAAATTTCAAACTCATGAAGGAAGTTCTGCAATTAAACAAAGCAAAAATAGTAATGTTAATCCACTTATCAGTAAACTGTATTTTTTTAGAAAATTCATTCTCAGTCTAAACAAAATACTACTGAAGATAGTGAAGATAACGTCTGATGTATTTTGTCATAAATTCATTAATTTATGAGAATATCCATCTTTAACACAAATTTGACTTTAGACTTATCAATTTTACTACTAACTCACTTGACAGAGTTATTTCTTTATTTTGCAGTTCTTCACTATATGGGTGAAAAAATTACACATAAGCATGTGTAATTTTATTTGGTTTCAGTCTTGATCTCAGAAGCTGAGTACTCATAGGGGTGTTTGTTATCATTTCTTAAAAAAAAAAAAAAAAAAGACTCTCTTTTCTCATAGTGGATACAATCACTTTCATTTTTCACAATCACTTTTCTTACATGCCCAGCTCTTTTCAGCTGTGGTACTTATCCTGCAAACCTGTCTTGATTTTGTGTATTCCTCAGACAAAGAAATATAAGTTCATTTCTAGATGTTAGTATAAGTGTGAAATCCTCTTGATCAAGTGAGATTTTATAATTCTATAAATTCTATAAATCTATAAAAATAGATTTAGAATTCTATAAATCATATAAGGAGGGATATTCAGTAATACCTGTTTATCAGAAGTCTTCAATTAATTTATGCAAAGGCCACAGTATCTTTGTACTTTGCATATGCATAGGCAGCCTTAAGAAAAAGGCTTGCTGAGGATCAGCTGCATCCAATTACTGAACTGTAGGTGTACATGGTTGCTTGGCAGACAAGTAAATGTGAAACATTTCCATCTCATGGAGATTATAACTCAGTTCATATAGAAATTAAAATAGAAATGTTGGTTCATAGCAGTTTACCTTCAAGCACAATTGACCCTATAATAGTGTTAAGTAAGTGCAATATCAGCAGCTTGAAAAGAAGTTTCACACTATCTCAGGCAGTCTCACAGCCTCCCAACACATTTTTAAGTTAGGTGTCATACTTTCAGCCTTGTCAGGGGACCTGGAAGGCAAAGAGACTTTTGCAGAAACTTCAAAAATTCTTCAAATCTATGTAGTCTCAGACAAAGAAGGGGAATAGATGTAAAAATACATCCTTAAGACTTTGCAGAGATCTCCTTTCCCTTTTCTTCTTATTAAGAGGTGAGTTCGTTCAAGGATCTCGCATGTGTAGCATGATGACATGAGCCATGAGATTTGCTCAGAGGGTAAGTCAGTGTAATAGTAATAAACAGTGGTGAGAATGAAGTACTGAAACTGGCTGTTACAGCAGTGAAAGGTCATGAGATTATCTACTACATGTTTTTTGTCAAGTTTTAAGTAAAAATAAATTCAGATTTTAAACTGCCCAACTGAAAGTTCAGACACTATTTTGAAATATGGTTGCCTTTCATTGCTTACATAAGAATGGTACAAAAATATTCATAATTTTTAAAAACATTTTTCTCTGAAAATATGTGGTCTTTGAGGTGGTATAAATATAGCATTGCTTTATAATTACTTCTATAACTTATCTTATGCACTTCTTCAAAATGCTTTGCATACCCTTTCATAATTATCATTTACTACTATTTTAACCATTAATGCTTTGTACATATGTGAAATTGTATGCCTACATGGTAGAAGTATTTATTTACATATCTTATAAAAAAGTTTTATTAAGGATATAATTGATGATACTTCATTGTAAGGCTAAGCACAGATTTGAAAATCTTTACAAGCACTCAACAGATGCTGCTGAATTTTAAGGAAAAGCCTGTAAACATTGTAACAGTATGAACTGCAGTATGTTCACCAGTTCAGAAAGTAAGTTGACTCATGGAATTTTAATGACTTCTTCTTTTTTATTGTCATTCTTTGTTGTTTCAGGTGAATATATGCCTTAAAAACCACATATATTTTATACTATATATATTCATTTTAAGATGATTTAAATGAGGCAAAAAATGAAATAGTGGCATTCTGTTATTAGTTTTTAAATAGGATTTTTGGTATTATGAAGAAGATGTGTAAGTCAAAATGACATAGTAAATGCTCTTAATATTTAAAATTAGTACAGGAATCAAGACAGAAGAGCAGACAGAGGAGAAAACTTACAAACCTGCTCTTCAACCTCTTGGTTGGAGGTGATGTGTATAGTATATGGTGACAATAGTTTGGATTCTTTTATAAAGGAATTTTCCCATTGCTGAGCTCTGACCAGAGGAGGTTTATGCTGTTATCCTGAAAAGGATGACACAGGAAGATGGTCATAGAAATAAGGAAATGATGACTCTGGCTGTGTTTGAGGTTACAATTTGTATTGTGCAGTAGAAGCTGGTTTGCTGAATAAAATAGTTGAGATTGAGTGCCTGACACCAACAGTTATGTTTCATAGTCATACTTTAGAACATCTCTAGTTTCCATTACAAACTCCCTCTAACGGTTGGAGCATGTGAGATGTGCTGCTGGAGTATATAGTCTAGAGTAGTTTACTTTGAAAAGAATCCAATTCATGTGTTTCAAGACCAAAACAGGTGATGTAAACCAAATCACTATCAGGGAGAAAACTGGGAGATTCTTTTCCCTGATAAGGCATAAGAAAGCACTTAGTGTGCTATGGATACCACTCAGATTTCTCTCTTAAACAGTGTATTGCTTTACCAAGTACAAAGAAATGAGTATGAGCTCCTGTTAACTTCCTAAAAATGACTTTTCTCAATAACCAAATCAACATATTCTACTGACTAGAGAAAGTGTTTTATTTGGAGACAAAACTTTCAGGTCAGAGTTGCGCATTTCCAAAAACAAAAAGGCTAGTCTGATGATCAACAATAATGAAACTGAAACTTTTTGACAAACATGGAAACTCTGTGCCCTACTTTTATTGTAATCACTTCACTTTTTCATGTGAGGGCATGAATCTCAATAATTTGAGGATATCTAAATTGTCACAATTTTCTTTCATCCATCTGCTTTTACTTTCTTAAAAAGGAGTTTTAGTCCTTCTGTCCAAACGTCCATGATGGTTTTTTTTTGATACAATAACATGTCTTCTTGTACCAAGTTTTGCACCAACTGATGCTCAACACTCTTAATACATGGCTGGAGGCATTAATGTTTGCATGTGGTGATTCAGTAGCTTGTTCTAATCCTTGCAAGTGCAAGATTCCTGATTCGGAATTCACAAGGAAAAGGAAGAACTAGACTGAAGAGGGGCACAGTGCTTCCCAAAGACTTAGAAACCTATACTGAACAGGGACATGGTGAGGAAAAAAAAAAAAAAAAGAAAGAAAGAAGCAGAGCTGAGATTTTCTCTCTGATGTCTCTGCTGCTCCAAAGGATATTTTCTTAACCAAGTCAAAGAAAAGAGCCATAAGTATTTCGTGACTTTAAAAAGAGCTGGCATAAGGTGTCCCAGTTTTTGATTTTGAAAATCTGTTCCCTGTGCAGCTGATGGCAGGGTGACTATTCTCATGTATGGCAACTTTTAAGGTTCTGAAATGTCTCCTTTTCTTCATTAGAATGAAAACAGAAGTCTTTGTGGAGTATGAATCAAAATTGGTGGGACAAAACCAGGGCTTTCAGTGCAGGGTGAGTGCTCTTGTCCCTTATAGCAGAAGGGTTTTGAATTGTTTTAATGTGAGCAGAGTGAAAATTTGATCCTTGGTCTTCCATATACTTGTACCTTTAACAATCAGGTGTCAGAGTCTTGTTATTTCTCGCTTTTCACTGACATCCCATCTTTACCAGAAAAATATTATGTCTCCAGAAAATACTCTGGTGGTATTAAAGTTACCATTTTCATGTGTGGGTTTAAAGTTGCAGTTTGTCACAATGTTCTGATAAGTTCTGATGTTTGCTTTGTTAAAGCAAAACAAACATTTCTGGACACTTTTGTCTTGTCAGTGTCATCTTGGTTACCTGTCCACACACAAAGAATGGATATATCACACAGAAGAATGGATTCCAATTTATTTTCACACATGTGAAATGGCTTGAATGGATTTCTTCCCATTTTGGGCAGTAGTTTATGTGGTTTAGTTCATGTGAAGTGGTTTAGTTCTGAAATAATTCATTTTTTCCCTGTGATATACTGCTTTCTTATGTTCTTTCCTTCTACTCTGGATTTCGTTTGTGGTATTCAGTGAAAAGCAAAACTTTCAAATGAAGAAATATCAGTCTTGCCCTTTCATAGAAAATCGATATCCTTTGTGGTTTCTTCTTTTGCTTACTTAGACTTTGTCAAATGTATAATATGCCCCAAAAAGCCCTTCTGGTGTTCATCAATTATTGTTTTACTGCAAGCACGATAAAGAACTAAAATATGCTTTTATTTGACAAATGAAAAAAGAGAACTTGTGCACTTTATTATAGTGCACTTAAAATGTGAATGCTTGAGGGGTTTTGTCAGTGTTCCTGGGATTTTTTTTCTTTCCAGAGAAACACAAAATAGCACAAGTCTATCCATTTAAAGACAAAGAAACAGGGCTGATTCTCCACTACATATGACTATTCCTAGGGTGAAATATTTCTAGGTGTATACACATCTAGTACTTGAGATACTGACATATAGAATTTATTTCTTATTTTTCTAAATAATAATGTCCTGCTAAAATCCTAAGATGAGAAGGCTGCTTTTCCACCAGTTAGGTCCTCTACATTAAAAACAAACACTTAATTCCAGAGCTATATTTTTTATCTGATTATTTACTCAGCTCACTGTTCTGAGTAACATCATATGGTAATGGAAAGCTTCTTTAAGATTACAAACTGAAAAAAAAATAATTACCTTGTATCTGAGTTATTCTTGACCATTATAACATAGTATTTTCATACATTTTGAGGTAAAAAAAATAGTATTTTAATGTTATGGCACTTTAGATCATTAAAAAAATGAGTTGTTTAATTTATATATAAAATGGAATATGACAATGTTAATACACACTCAAAAAAAAAGACGCAAATTAGATATTTATTCTTAGAAAGCATGGAGTCTAAAGAATTAACAGGCATTTCATTTTAAATGGATAAATGTAGTAATGTTTTTTGTTGTTTCTTTTCCCTGTCTTTCCCCAAATGTGTATTTTTTACAGCGCTGTCTTTTCTATAATGAACACTTTGGCAATAAAACTAGTTGTTTATGTCTCTGGTTCTTCTCTTTCCTGATATTTCTTATAATCATCTATATATTTAGATACATATTTTTTATATATATGAAAGTTTTGGTATGTTTGATTTCCAGAAAACTAATAAAAAGTTATTGAAATGATTTTGGTGTAGTCCAGCATGAATGGGAATGTAACCAAAATAAACCTAAATTCTTAATGTCCTTCTTTATCCTTTATATGATGGACCAGAATCCATCAGATAGTGGCAACCTTTCCAAGTCCCTGTGATTTAACTAGTGGAATGTGCAATGAGGGGAAAAATAGCTATTCTGTCTAACAGATAATTCCTTCTTTCTTTTTTTTCTTTTTTTTTTTTTTTCTGTTGCAAAAAATAAACTCCAGCATGACTTATTTGATATCTTTGAAGTTGTTTCTGATCTATAATTGCATATTTTGTTTCACTTTTTGTAGTATTTGTAACTGTTCAGAGAGAAAAACACAGTAATTATCTAGGAAATCCAGAGAAGAGTGTTCCGCCATGTGGTTTAGACACCAAGCTTATTGGGTGCAATTAGTGTGATCTGTCAAGCTTTTTTCTGTTGTGCACAGGTCTCACTTAGACTAAGAGGAGAGACATTACAGGTATTACATTTACGGTACAAATATTTAGAATCTCAATCACAAACTTATACTTTTCTGCAATGAATTTTCAAAAGTACCACATGAAATAGTATGCTCTTGTGTTCCTAGTGGTAAAAGCTCTAAACTTGGGGAGAACAATTCCTTATGGAAGAGTTAGCTTAGATGATAGAGCAAGGGTCATCACAGTAGCATGTGGTGGGAAGAGGAGAGACAACGAGCATAAACTGAAATGTAAGAGATTCAGGTAGGATATAAGGAAAAACTTTTTCTCTATATGGACAGGTCAAAAGTAGCACATGTTTCCAAGAAGCCTGAAGGTTTTCAAGATACAATCGGACAAAACTCTGAGCCATTTGTGAGGAAAGACTAAGCGAGCTGGGTCTGTTCAGCCTGGAGAAGAGAAGGTTGAGAAGGGATCTGATCAATATATATAAATATGTAAGGAGAGAATGTAAAGGTGGGTCCAAACTCTTCTGAGTGGTGGCCAGTGATAGGACAAGGAGTATGAATTAAAATACAGCAAGTTCTATCTCCATATGAGGAAGAGCTTCTTTACTGTTAGGGTGACAGAGACCCGGAACAGTCTGTGGAGTCTCCTTCTATGGAGATCTTCAAAACCTGCATGGATGCCACCCTGTGCCATATGCTCTAGGTGTCCCTGCTGGAGCAGACTAGATGATCTCTAGAGGTTTCTTCCAGTCTTTCAACTATTCTATGATTCTGTGAATCTGGTCTGACTCTGTAGATGACTGGTTCAGGAGGTGTGCCGATTTGGCAAAGGACAAGCAGAGGAGACATTGCTTTTCTTCTAGCCACAAAATTTAATTCTATCACTTTTTCAGGGAAAGGAGGAAGTTATCAAATGTGAATCTGAAAAAAAAAAAAACTAGAAATCTGATAAGAAGCACGATCCACTATCTTAAGAGTTTTTTTTTTTCCGTTTATTTGTCTTCTGTACCACAGAAAACTTTCACCTGTTTGAGTGTTTTGATTTGACACTGGTCATTGGTGAGTCTCTTTGGATGGGATCACATTCACAACAGTATAAAAACAGACACACTGTTTTTATATACCCTGTTTCTGATGACTGTTTTATTGTTGAGATGCATGAATACAAGAACAGTGATAACTCTCCTAGCAACCTATGGATTTTCTGAGATGGTATTTAGCTTTAAATAGTGACCTTTGTGCTATGTCTATTCTTTGCTGTCATTTGTGGCAATGAGTTTTGTTGCTCGAGTGTACTGTTTATAAAACCAATTCTTTTTGTTTCTTAAAAATAAAAAGGATTTGGATGTCTCCTTATTCTCCTATTTTGAGAAATATTTGTTATTTTATATCCAGTTTTTCAGTACTGTCCATGATTTTATGTACAATATTCGTAGAAGACCCTTTCAGTTCTGTATTTTACAGGAGGCATCCTAGTCTAATCATATGTTGCTGTACATTTTTTCCATAATCTTGATCACTTTTGCCATTTTCTCTGTACCTTCATGACTTTCTTTTTGGGATAGAAACCAGAGAATCATATTCAAGATATGGCTAGTGTTTGAGTTACAAATGGGTAATGATGCTTTCTATTCTTTTCTGCTTTTCTAAAGCTCTAAAGATTATGTTTTCCTCCTTGACCACAACTGAACAAAAAGCTGATGATTTCATTCAACTCTCCAGGCCTTTTCCTTGAGAAATTAAGTTCCTTGATAACTTAATTTAAGCTAATACTGTGTATTCATCTTTCTGGATGCTATTAATGATTCTGACTGCTATATCTGGTAATTCATAACTATGATAATTTGAAAAAATCAATCCAAAACTCAGGTTTGCCGTTCTAATCTTCAGGAAGAAATAATCTGTCAAACTACACTGAACTTTGGTCTTCGGTCTGACAGACTGCATATGGTTTTGCAGCTCCCTGAGGGATAATGAATATAGGGGGAATTACTTAATATTTTGAAGAGAGATGAAGAAAAAACTGTAGCAACTTAAAAAAAAAACCTGCTTTGCTTTGCAGCAAGCTAGAAAGTTTACCATGTTCAGTGCAACTACATGAGCTTCAGTGTTCCACTTGCCTGCTAATTGCTGCCACACTATGGAAAACAGTGACTAGTTTTTCCAGTGATTGGTGTGTCCCCTCTCTGCCCCTCCCTCAGCAATTCCATTACTCACAGGCAAGTGTGAGATGCCATAGTTTGGAGGTAGTTTAAAAACCTTCCTAAACTTCCCATGCCCTTACATTCTAGTTTTGCTTTGCAGCAAGGGCATGTGTTTAATGATGTGGTAATTTGGATTCAAGAGCAGTTGATAGGAGTTTCTGAGATCTTGTTGAGTCTTGGGACTGGATCAGGTCTACATGAAAAGTGAGCAGTGGCTCACTTGGTTAGAGTACAATGGTTAGAGCAACAAGCTACAGTTTCTTGGTGTCTCCTTTTCTTGTGATATTCCAACATCTTTAGTCAAGCATCTTTGGTCAAAACAGAGGAATTGCTAATTGTTTTTGACATGCCTCAGGGAAAGGCAGAGAGGAGAATGAATAGCTCTATTTTAGGGAAAGAAAAGGATGAACCCTTCTCCTCTATCTGTACTTTGGTGCAGAGATGTTACTCTATTACTTAGGAATTATAGGTTCATTTTCAGACAGATAAATATAGAGAATTGTGTAATCCAGACTGAAACTTTGTATGTTCTGAGACCAAAAAAAAAACATTTTTGTAGTCTAAAAGTAAGTATACTATCAATAAATTATGGGTAGAGACACTTGTTATGTTCCCCTTTTAAATAGATTCTCCTGATTCAGCTGTATTCTTCCAGAGAAAAGAGTGTCAACAGACTAACATAATCAGTGTCGTCATTTTTTATATTAAAAAATCTTATATATACTGTATCTTATAATGACTTTAATCAATATGAAGAAATGAATAGTCAATTGAATATTAATTAACATAGTTTTGGGGGGGAGATCAGTTTGCAAATAAATGTGCATCTAATACGCTAAGGCATTTAATAGTTGAATAAGCATATTTTTTATTCTTCAAATAAAATAATTACAAGCAGAAAAATTAAAATCCAGTAAAGATACATTTTCAGCAACAGTGATACAAATTTCAAGTAACGTTTTTTTTTAATTAGTTAATCTGCTTACTGATGGAACAGATGAAGATTCTTAGGTATTTAATAATCTTGGTAGATTACTATTTAGCAATGCTACTTCTGAACAAATTTTTCATGAAATTAAAAAGAGAAGAATTTATTTATGTATATGAAGTGATAAAATACTTAGAAGAGTCATTGTGAAACCAGTTAGCTATGCTGCCATTCAGAGGGACCTTGATAGGCTAGAGATGTGGACTGACATGAATATAATGAAGCTCAGCCAAGGATACGCAAGATCCTGCCTCTGAAAAGAAATAACCCCCTGTACCAGTGCAAGCTGTGATTCTCCTTCCCACTTCTAGAAACCTCACTTCACTTTTTTCATCTTCATTTGGTTGAAAATTTTACTAGCTCATTCAATTTTTGAGAATACTTTTTTGAGAGCTCCTGACAGTTTCAGAGTCTTGCAGAAGTGTTATGACAGCAGTAGTTGTTTTGAGTTGTAACGCATGTTTATTTAAATATATTTCATGGTAATACATGACACAGTTCACACAAGCATTATTTTATCAGAAGAAAGAGAAACTAAGCTGGTTTAAAATTGTGATATGACACATTTTATTTCTCTTATATGTGAGGAATTGGTGAGTATTATTACTCTGTGAAGCCATTCAGTATGAGGAAACCTAGAACAAAGAGTTACAGCAAGAACTCTCTACTATTTTCATGTGATATGCTAGAAAGTTTCCTATTTCTGTTTTGGATTTTTGTGTAGCATGGACAAAATTATTGAAGAATTTATGTCCTCTTTCTCCCCCCAAAAACTATTATGTATAAATATCAAACCAATTTTCAGCAAGGCCAAATTTATAAGTGTAAACTACTGCCTTTTTTTGATAAGTTAGAGTGGCCAATAATGACTATTTAATTTTGAGATTTATTTCATAAATAAGATTTTTTTTTCCCATTTTCGCACTTGACAATGAACTTTAAAAAAAAAGAAAAAAGAAAGAAAGAAAGTAAAAATGCCTGTTAAAAATTATGAACACTGGGTGGACAATCTGGATAGTTCATCTTTGGAGAATTTTGTCTCGGTAGTGTTTCTTCAGAGTGACATTTATAGCCATCAGCACTTAGATTCCATTTTCAAGCCAAACCATATCACTGAGAGTGTCAGTAGCTGGTGTACCATGCTGCCATGTAGTAGTTTGTGAAACGGAGTTGGCTGTAAATCAATATTGGATTCCAGGAAATTTCCTTAAAAAAAAAAAAAAAAAAAAAAAAAAAAAAAGCCCTACAGATTTTAAAGTGTGAATCAGCCCAAAATGAACAAACAAAAAAAATTTTAAAAATTCCTGTGAACTGGAAGCCTCCCAAATATTGCAGCTGCTCAGTGAAATTCTGCTGGCAAAAATACAAAACCTGTCAGACTTCATGAAGTGATTGCAAGGTACACAGTGTTGATTCTTTTCTCATAATTCCTTCATGTATTTCCAGTATGGCACCTTGGCCTCTCTTATTCTCTGTGACTTTACTTGCCAGACCCAGTTATCTGGTGGATTATCAATCTGGCAATGATCTGCTCTTGATGCATGTGTCGAGCAGCGGACAAGAAACCAGGGCACGGTGCAACAACGGTGGCAGAGCTTTCTATGACAAGGCTTATGCTGAAAAGCCTCTTAGACAAGAGACTATCTGGCTACTACTGGTCTCTTAAAACCTCTCTTATCGTGTAGACATATGTAGGCCTCCTGCTGAGCTGCATCATCTGGTACTCTAATTGCTGTCCCACCACATGACGTGATACAGCACATCTTTGTAAGCTGAGGCAAACAAAATTTAATCAGCTGAGAACAGACATTTAGCTTTGGAGCTCAAGGGAGTTCCCATTTTGAGGTATTCTCATCTGGTAGACTAAGGTTAAAACCTTAAATTGAACGTGGGGAGCTGATCTACTTCCACCATAGCAGGTAGGAAATTAATATTTCTTGGCAAAGAATTATTTTCTGACCAAACTTTGTTTCCTTAGAAAATTTGTGAACATCTGCACTGTTGGAATTAAAACAGATTCCAAGTAAGAAGCTAACAGCATCAGTGCCACATTTAAAAAGCTGCCAAACTCCTGCCCAGAGGCAATATCTCCCACTGTCTCTCATAATATCCTCCTAGGCTAGTTCAGGAAGTACAGGCTAGATGAGCAGACAGCGAGGTACATTGAGAACTGTCTGAATGCCAGAGCTCACAGGGTTGTCATCACTAGTGCAGAGTCCAGTTGGAGGCCTGTAGTGTTCCCCCAGCAGTGGTTAGTACTGTGCCCAGTCTTCTTCAACTTATTCATCGTTAATCTAGACAAAGGGGCAAAACTGAGAGGACTGCCTGATACACCAGAAGGCTGTGCTCCAGCTAAGAGGGACCTTGACAGGCTAGAGATATGGGCAGAGAGGAACCTTATGAAGTTCAGATTCCTGCACTTAGAATAACACCTGACACCCGTACAAGTTGAGAGTTGACCTGCTGGAAAGAAACATTCTTAGAGAAGAACCCAGGAGTCCTGGTGGAAAACAAATTAATCATGAGCCAACAATGTGCCCTTGTGGCCAAGAAGGGAAATGATAGCCTGGACTGCATTAGGAAGAGCATGACCAGTAGGTCACGGGAGGAGATTCTCCCCTAGTCAGAAATGGAAACACCACATCTGGAATTCTGTGTCCAGTTCTCGGCTCCCTAATACAAGAGAGAGATAGAACTAATGGAACAAGTCCAGTAAATGGCTGATAAGATGATTAAAGGTCTAGAGCATCTCTCATGTGAGGAAAAGATGAGCTAGCCTGTTCAGTCTAGAGAAGACTGAGAGGAGATCTTATCAATGGATATAAGTATCGAAAGGAAGATCGTAAAGAGAATGGGGCCAGACTCTACTCAATGTTGCCCAGAGGCAACAAATGTAAACTGAAACACAGGTACTTCCATTTAAACACAAGGGAAAACTTCTTTACTGTGAGGGTGATGGAGCCCTGGAACAGGTTGCCAAGGTGGTAGAGTCTTCATCCTGGGAGATATTCCAAAACCATCTGGATGGGGTCCTGAGCAATGTGATCTGTGTGATCCTGCTTGAGCAGGGCATTGGATTAGGTCATCTCCCAAGGTCCCTTCCAACCTCAGCCATTCTGTGATTCTGTGAATCAGAGTCCAGTTTAGGTTTGTTGGAGACAGAGTGAAAGGAAAAGAGGTGGTGTAGAATTAAGATTGTAAGCTAATTATATTATTTTATGGTAATGTAAGTGAAGCAGCACTTAGGAAACCATTTTTAGGATGTATTTCTATTAAGAGAATATGCTGGTTGGGGAGGTAGAATTTAGGAATGAAAAGTCACAAAACTAGAACCATGACCTATAAAAACACGGTGAGCTTTTTAAGGTGTTAGAAATGAAGACGAAGTCAGGTCTGGCTTGACACGAAAAGAACACAATGAAACAGAGAAGACAGACAATCTAAGGTAGCCTGGTGGGATTATGTGAATGAAGGGAAAAGAAAATTGATCTTGATAAAAGAGGCAGACAGAGAAGCATCTACGTGAACAAGAAATGGAATAAAAGCACATTCCTTTATTCTGTTAAAGTTTGTTTTATAGAGTTTCCTATAAGTTAATATCAATTCCAAGTTTAGAAAATACAGGTGTTAACTATCAGACTGAAATATGTGCTGTAATATTCTTTACAATTCACAAATTTAATTTCTGTATTTCTCAATGAAGTATATTTTTTCTAGAGTTTTAACATATTAGATATTCAACATATGTGCCTTGAACTTTGCTGTTCTAATACGACTTTTTAAAAAGATACACAATAACTAATTCTGTTTCTGATACTTCAAACTTAAGCTATTGTCTTTCCAAATTCAACCTTTAATTTTCTCATTTCTTCTATCAGTGTCCACTCTCATTATAACCTGGACAGAAAACTTTAGGTGAAAGAAGTTTTAGAATACACTGACACATTTATATTGATAAAATAATTCCATTTAAATGCTATATTTTCTTTTCATATCTGAAGTGGCCTATGTTTCAGAAAATCTGGTTTATAATTCAGAAATATTTTAGAAAGATTTAGTGTAGACATTAGCTTAGGGCTATTTTTGTGGGAATCTGTGATATTCCATGGTGTTCTAAAGTAGAGCAGAGAGAAAAGGCATACCTAAAAAAATCTATAGTCTTGTCCTGTTGTTCAGCTATCTGGCTTGAACACATGTTTCTAACAGGAAATATTTTTTCTCTGGTCTAAAATATTCTATTAACCACTGAATACTTGCTTCAAAATCTCTGTAATTGCCTGTTTATTTCTGAGGGAGCAAAAAACATCTATGATGTCAGGCCACCTAAAGAGCACCAACAAAGCACATTTCTGAGACATCCATAATTCCTGAGTCAGTAGTAAACAATTTAAAAGTGTCAGACTTGCAATTCAAGTTATCTCAAAAGACATTGGATTTCCAGAATAGTCAAACAAATATATTATAGGTTAAAATTCCTCACATTATTTCTTTATCATGCAAAGCTGTAAATCTGTTTATGTAATTAGAAATATGATTTTGGCATTGACAGTATAAAACTTTATAAACTATATTTTAAAGTCTAGGTCTACTTGCTAGGAATGCTATGCATTATAGAATTAAGATTATAATTAAAGATGGAACTATGGACACAAAATCCTAGAATTTTGTGCTCAAGCACAAAATAGTAGGAGCTCTTGAATTCTGACTGCAAGTTTGATCTTTGTTTTTTGTTTTGGTCTTGAAGAAGCTCTTCGATGTGAAGGCACTTAGGAGTTGATAAATCCCTTCTATTTTCAGTTCTGGTAGACTTAACTTCTGAAGTGAGCATAATGCCATATATATTCTATCATCTATCATCTACCATCATGTTAGAAAAATGAACTTCGTCCTTAAATTTGCCTTACATAGATTTGATTACCTACTAAATATATATTAAATTCATTAAAATAAAAATAAAGAAAAAACCAACAACAAAAGATCAATGTACAGCATTTGTTTTATGAATACATACGAACAGTTAGTATTTTGCCCTTTGTTAGTACATTGCCCTGCTTTGGAGAAAATATGGCTAAATGTAGATTTGTCTTTGATATATATTATATTATATTTACAAAAATATATTCAAACAAATATTTTTACAAATATATTTACAAAAATATATTCAAACAAATTCTGCTCTTAGTCAGCACTTATCCTGAGTTTGTTTTTCTTTTCTTGGGAGGAGCGAAGGGAATGGATACTATTCCAGTCCATCTGTGTCTGTATCCAGCATTTCTGCCCATGTCTGTTCTTTCTGTTTCTATCTTGATTTTTACAAATAGAAGCAGTTCCAGCAGATAGCATTCAGTAAATATAACCACTATTTCCATTAAAAATTTCCTTGCTTCCATGCTTTTTTGCTTCAGTGTTGGATAGTCATTATTTTTACCAAAAGGTTTAACCCATTCTCAAGCATCAAAAAAGGAAAAAAAAAATGATGTGTACAGTTACTTTACATGATGAATTCTGCATTTTGGAAGAAAATATTGTGAATATATGTGATAATAGATGCATGTTTAACAGAAGAATAAGAGGAGATTAATGACAAAGAACTACTGAACTCACAAGACAGAGTTTTGGAAAATGAAACACACTGAAACTGAAACTACTACTTTCTGTTCCTGCAAGGCACCATTTGCTTTTGACCTTAAATTCATCACACTGGAATATGCCTTGGGCTACAAAACTATAATTATTATCCTGTAAGAATATTGTTAGGGTTATGGCACAACTTCAGTTATCTAGATACTGAAGATAGGCATCTAAGAGGAAGAGAGGCTCTTCATCTTAGGCACTGCTATAGAAAGCATATCCAGCATTGGAATAAGTCCTTATAATTGAATAATACTTGGGGGCACAAGAGAAGGATCTGGGAATCCTTGTAGACACAGAAAAATGCTAAAAGGCTAATTCTGTGGAAAAAAAAAAATAAAAAAGAAGGAAAATGTACCTCAGAGAGTTTTTTCTAAGTCTTACTGCATGCAATATTAATTGTTAAGCAGAGAACTTGTTGACTTAAATGACTGGTTGCTAAACACCTGTTAAGCATGTGTTCTTCTAGGTACAATCTAACTCCTTCTGAATCCACTCTGTCTTCCAGTGAGAAAGTTTTGTGAATTGTGTTGAATAGCTTCTCCTAAATTGGAAAATTCTCCATTTTGTTAAAGAAATGTAATAAAGAGATCTTTTCATCTAAAGTAGCAAGAGAATGGAAAAAACACCTCAGTAGGCTAGAAATTTGGAAATATCAGGTATTTCAGTTTAGTTTCTTTAGATGATGCAACTTTCAGATGGAAAATTTGATTCTAGTGTCTGGATCCTAAATATAATTTATAGAAGTTCTGTTTTTTTGCTAGTATCATTATCAACATCAGCACCAACAGCTAAAAGATGTCTGCATCATATCTTTCCTAAATATGTATACTATACATATTCATGGGTTTTGCTTATGGCATATTATTTTAGTGTGTTATTTATTTGCAGAGATGCTATAGAAGAAGAATTTATTGAATATATGCTTCTGTAACATGCAGAATCTTTAAATAGAATCTACTTTAAGTGCAAAGCTGACTCCTAAATGCATAAAGCTTCAATGTTGCGGGAAGTAAGCCCAAATATTATGCAGTGCTTAATGACAGTGCTTGATCTGGAGGTGCTAATTCTAACCTCTCTATCATGCTGTTCCTGTTTAGGGGATAAAATATTTCAGTTATGAGAAATAAATATTTCCCCAAAATTTATTTCAGTTATGAGAAATCAAATGATGTTTATGCTCTTTTACTTTGCTTGATGATACATGCATAGTAACAAAATCTAAAGGACACGAGCAGTAGTGATATAAACTGAGATCCATTTAGAACAACACTATGAATACCATTGCTTGTTTGGACTCAGTACCTCTCAGTGATAATTATCAGTCAAGGAGCACAGAATAGCAATAGGCAGATACTCCATTCAGAGTCAGCACAGTAGACTACAGAACTAGTCTAATTTCAAGCAAGTCTAATGAGGAAATCTGCATATTTTCCAAATGTTGTTTTCTTGGTAAATGTGAAATCATCAACTGCTCTTGACCTAATGTCACAATATCCCTGAATCTTTTTTTTTATAGGCATAATCATGTAAAATGAACAAGGCAATACAAGCAAACAGTTTCTTAATTGTAACCTATAATCAAAGGAGAGGTTAGAGACATCATGAAACCACTGACTTAGAGAGACAGATAAACAGAACTGAGACATTTTACTGTCTAATTTCTTTCTGGGACATTCGAGTGTTTCCTGAGGCATCTCTAAGACTCCCTTACAAACAGCACTGACAGGTTTCTTGGCCCGTCTACCTACTTTTCTGTAGCTTCAGATGCTTCTCTGAACAGAAGCACCTGAAATCAGCTTCAGTCCCTGTTCTTGCAACAGCATAGCTGAGCTGTTTTCCTTACCAGTGACAGAACTCACCTAAAAATAAGATACTTACACAGTGAATCTGGACATTGAAGCTCTTTTTGGAGAATTCATTTTATGTTCTTGACTAGTAGGGAAAAGCATCAAAATGGTCCTATAGACAAATTCAGTGATGCAGCAGTTCAAGAGGATGCTGTGATAGGAGAAAGGCACACCTGCCTTTTGGAATACACATGGATTACCCATATCACTAAAATCCTTTTGTGCGTGTGTCCACAGGTATTTAAAAATATTCCTTTCTAATTTTTTGTTTAACAATGACAAACTACCTCACATTTACATGATAGAATTTGATAATTTCCTGCTTCAGCAACATTATCTCTGTCCTGCACGTATATCTAGTAAAACTTTTTCATAATAGACAACACTTCTGGAGAGTAAATTAGTAATTCCTTACGCTCAGTTTTAGAGTTCAAATCACAGATATTGTCTACAGGATTATTTTAATCATTACTGCTTTTACATTATTTTGACCAACATTCTTAAGCTAGTGGTGACAGCTGCTTTTAGAATAAAAGAGGGAACAAAATTAAGTACACAACATCAGAAGAGATGCAGTCAGAGGAAAAATAATAGAATAAAAATAAGAAATTGTGGCAAGATTCTTTGAATTAGAATACATAAAGTTAAGAAACGCCTTGAGACATTCTCAACAAACAGCAATAATATTTCATTTTAATTCACATCAGAAAGAGAGATCAAGCCTGAAAGTGGAACATCCACAAACACATCTGACATCTTAGCTAAGAGTAAAAAAAAATATATGTTGCTTTACTGCTTAGCAGCTGCTCCTAGATCTGTAGCAGACACAGGCTCTTTGGCATATGGAAAATCATGATCTTTTTCACATAATACAGTTTGAAACAGATTTTTGTCTCTCCTATCAACTTCTGTCCTTTACCAGTTATCCCATATGAACTTCTAGGAACCTAGAAAGGAGCTTTATTAAATTATTGAAGTACATGCTGAATATTTTGTAGCATCTTCTTTCATTGTCATTGCCTTGTTTTGTAAAGGCTGGCAAAGTGGCCAATGGCAAACCAAACATCTGGAAAAAGATCATTTGTACTGCAAGAAAATCTCTACATGATCTGTGGTAGGCCATGATCTGGAAGAATTAAGGCTATCTGTGACTGACCAGCCCCACCAAAATGTAACAGATGAGGTCTTCCTTATGATTCACAAGACATTACAGAAAATGTATTCCAGTTTAACACCCACACTTCCTCTGTTCTGACAGACACATTAAATAAAGGAAAAACAAATCATATCAAATAACATAGTGGGATGCAAAAAGATTTTTACAGACATGCAAGAGAATTATGCTAAAAATGATACTTAGGAATTCAGAGTTTATTTTATTGTTTCAGATTCAGACATAGAGTTTGGACATATGTGTTGAAGAAGCATTAAGCTTGATATTTGAAGAAGTATCTTGTTCAAACTAGTAACAAAGCAGCTGTTAGTAAGATTAAAAAAAAATCTGTTACTGTGAAAGGAATGAGATGCCCTCAAACGGTCCTTAAAGCAACTAAAGTATTATTTACTGGGTGGACCTTTTAAAACTGTAAGCAACCAAACTTTTGTAATGTGGTTATTTGCTATAAAACAAAAAGGAAGACAAAATCAAGATCAAAGCAGAAAGTCTGGATTTTTGTGTGACATTTTTTACTTAAGAAAAACATCAAGGATAAATATATCGAGGTTGAATAAGTTATTATCAGTGGTTGTTTAAGAGCAGTATAAAAAGTATTATGTATGTATGCATATAAAATGTATTATTAATACAAAAGAAGATATGAATGCAATATAAAAGTATTGTGATAGTTTTAAATGATTCTGTTTAGGAGGGTTGTGGAAAGTCTGCAAGTGTATGTGTTTTAAAATACCTTGGACACAGTATCCCAAACTTAATAAATAAGGTTGTTCACACATGTTTCTACTTAAATATTATTTTGCTTGAAGATGCAGATTCTTTTCCTGTTTTTAATATAAATAATATTGGCTGGAGATATGATATGGGAGATTTAGACAGTGTTTTCAAACAGATTGGTAATCTAAACAAGAGCTGAACTTGTCTCTCCCTATTCGATTTAATTATATCCCTTGGCCTATTCAGTTTTAAGAAAAAAAAATATATATTTTTCTGTTTAGCATTTGAAAAAGAAATGATAAAGTCTTTTGTGATATTCAATTTTTACTTCCTTAATTTAACTTCTTCCTATGGTCTGGTCTTAGAATGAAACTATATGAATATTATTCAATAGACTATGATTTTAAATCTCAGAGAAAAGCCTAGAAAACTTATATATAAACAATTTTTAAAGAAGAATTTTCAATTTTTCATAGAATGGCATTTGAAATTTTCTAAAACATTTGCAAGAAAGAACATTTTGTGCTCATTTGAATGTTTAAAAAGAGGTTATAAATAAGTTTTGAATTGCTGTACGTTTTTCTTTCTCTTTTATACAATATTTTATTGACTTTAATAAGTGTGAAATGATTGCAGCTATAATGAATAGTTTATGCTTGAGTGTACAAGGACTCTGGGTATTTATAAATGACAGGTCTACAGAATACCTATGAATGAAAATGACCCCAGGTAGCTGAACACTGCTTGTGCTGCAGGTATATACACAGCCAAATAATGAAATGAAACCCATAGAGGTCTCTGAACATACCTGACATGAAGTAGTTTATGATTATTGCTGGAGTAAAGGAAGTGACATTCAGATTTCTTACAGATCCGCTACAAGCTACAGCAGAAATTGTATCTAAAGCGAGACAACAGAATACTATTTTTAATGTATAACATATAGTATCTACAGGTTGTATAAAATTAAGTATCTCTCTCTACAGCAATGATAGGATTAGATTGTCTACAAGAATCATAAATTTATTTGACACAGAGAATGGTACCTTATAAAGCAAACCTTGTTTTTCTATTATAAATATTCAGACATACTGATAAATACTCATGACTCATTCATGTGACCTGACATCAGATGAATTGTTTTTCAGAAATTGCATTTTATATGTGTACTCAACCTGTCAGCCTGCTAGGCAGAATCACTATCATGAGAATGATTACATTTTCTTTTTAATAAGTTAGTATTGTAATTGTCCAAAGGTAGGGGGAAAAAAAATCTTTCTCCCTCCCCACAAATTACCCTGAGCAAAATATAAAAACAAAAGAGTCTTCCCTCATAGGATCAGTGTGACTAGATTTCTCCACTCTTTTCCCATTATGATAATCCTTTCATATCTTCTATCTTTTTGCTGAACATAGAATGGACTGTTGCTGTCACTGAACTCCCCACTGCTACTGTGCAGCAGCAGAGATCACAGCCAGCGATCACAGAAAAACGAAGACCATGCACAGATTCAGCCTAAACAACACAGGTCAGTCTGCCTACAGAAGACCTGTGAATTGACAGTCTTTGAGCTTGCAGAGAATTGCAGGGAATCTCATGAGAGTTGGACAGATTTATATTACTGCATTAAGAAAACAACTGTAATGAGAAAAATCAGCCACTGTGTGTTCTACACTTACACAGTTTTTGTCAAAAAACAGGATTTTCTTTTTCTTCTTTCATATAAATTCCTTAGTCACAAGCTCTTTAGTACTGCAAATGTTGGGGCTGTCACAATCTCAGAAGTTTGTCTAGACAGGATATAATGTTGTTTAGGGTAGTGCATGGTAACACAATGTGCCATGCTTAGAAACATATGGCCTTCTTAATATAAAAACTGTTGCTACTCCTTTCAGCCTCTCAGAGGAACCTCTGCCTTTCTGACACTCCAGAGCAGCTCATCATTCACCCACAAGGTAATGGCCAGCTGCTCCCACCTCTTCGAGGGACTCCAACTTACCCAGTTACTCAATCAGCTCCATAACGCATTTGCCACTCAGCTCCTTTATTCAGGTAGTTTGGCAAGTAGAAAACAAAGCAAAGAAGCCAAACTTGTGACAAAAACCCTATTCACTGGGTAGCAACCATTTCTGTGTAAGCATAGAGCATCTCAAGACATACAGTACTCTCTTTTCAGGAGGCATCTTATTTCATGTGTTCTTATTCATTATTCAGCTTCCACATGGGATTTTTCACTTCTCTTATGAGTAGCTGTGTTTACTAAACAGATGCTGATATTGCTCCAGCTAATACTTGTGCTGGGAACAGGTGAACCTGGGGTGGGTGATGGTGGCAAGGCAGGCCCCTCACCAGGGCAGATGCAGACCCACCATGAGCAGGGCAGGTCTGGTGTTGGCAATTGAGTTCAGCCATGCGTACAGATGGTCCAGCAGGTCCATAGTGATGAGGCAGATCTGAGGCCTTGTCTACAAGGACTGAGGCCATACTCAGGCAGATGCACGACCTGGCATATGCACACTTGCAACATCGTTGAGGTGGGGATCAAGAGTGAGAAAGCCTGGGCATAAAAGCAGCACCTAAGTGCAGGATGGCAGCCTTTCACTGTGCCTTCCTGTGGACAGAGAGCTACGTCACCCGAGTTGGTCCTGAGCTCGGCTACCAAACCTTGGAGGCGAGAGACATGCGCCCAGGGTCCTGACAGCATCTTGCAAGGATTGGGTATAAGAGAGCTGTAAAGTGGTTCAGCCATGTAAGTAGGTCAATCACATTTGACTTTCCTTTCCAAATGGCACGTATGCCTTGTATTTGGCATATGTATTGGGCTACAACCGCCTTGCTTCTCTTTTCTCAGCCAGCAGCTAAAACCATGCATGTTTTGCTTTCAGATTCACATTAGCGATTCCTTTACACATATATACAACTGTCATTGTTGATAAGTCGCTTTAGGCTCAGATTGGCCCACAAAAGTATTGTTTTCATGTTTCTGTGATAAACTGTAAGTCAGTGGATGCATAAAGAATAGGCATGGAAAGAAATATGTGTGCATATACAAGTGTGCATATGAGGGCATGCACAAGTGTGTTGTTTCAATTACTTTAAACTTTCCAGGAAACTCTTACAGGTTTTTCAGTCATCTGAGGAACTGAACTTTGGTAGTAGTGTAAACAACATTATTTCCTTCTAGGTTATACTGATATCACAAGCATTATTTCATGTGCACAATTTCAAAATGATAATTCATGCCAGTTTTTACAAACCATTGTTCATTTTGAAAACTTTGCTATAAATTATTTAAGCTTGTCTGAAGAATTTTTCTTTCAGGAATGATGAGAAAGCAAAGGTGCTACCCTATAATTATATTTCTGTACAGAATTCCCTTAAATCAGTGGTGTCTACAGTCTTAAGGGGAATATGTCCTATTTTAAGGCAGGAGACAGCTTAGGCTAGGGTGTGAGCTCAGGGTGGCATACACTGACTCAATAATGCTTTGCTCAAGCCCACAGTTGTTGACATGCAGTCTACACTTAGCCTTGTTTTTCTTTTCCAGAATAGCTTAAAGACTCAAAGTTAACAGTCAAAAATCTGGGATATATTTTCTTTTCCCTTTCTTTGACTATCAAAATTCTGAGTTTACTAGCTACGTAAGTTCTCTTCTTTGTTCACAACTTGCATGTTTATGAGCCTTGATTTTACTGTGGCATTTAAATATCAAAGACACTTAATGATTATTTATGATTCAAGAAAAGGTCATAAACTTTGAACTTTCCCTCAAAAGGAAATCCCTTTTTTTTTTCTTTACTGCATTATGGTTAGATATTTACAATAATGAATATTTACATAAATGTAATATAATTAAAGTAGAATAGATAAATATTCTTTGATAAAATAGAATGAAGCCTTACTGTTTGGCTAAATAAATCAGGAAGAAAATTATAGATGAATATAAAAACTCAAGGAAATAAATTCTTTTCAATATAAATAAAAAACAGAATCAAACTAAGAATGGGAATTGAAACCATCTCTTCAGAAGGAGACAGGATTGAGAACAGAACAGAAATCTGACGTGTATGGGTTAAAATAGATACTAAGGTCCAGAAATTCAGCAGTGTGGATAGACTGAAGCTGACATACAACAGCAAAAACCTAAAGGAGTGAATTTTGAAGCAAGATCATTGAAGATGAGCTTCTGAGACAAATGCTAAGGAGAAGCCAAGAATGGAAACAATCAACATGAGGTAAATTAAATCCATTCTGTGGGCACTAAAGAGAAACTGGAACTCAGGAAAAAATCCCATTTTCTTCAGCTTTACAGGCTTTACAAAGAAATCTGCAATGTCTGTTATTTACTGAGAGCATACCTTCGTCAAGAATCCACCAAATGTGTAGGTTTCTAAAATGGCCTATTTGCATGATGTGTGATGGAATTTAATAGGGCTTGGGGCAATGAGATAAAGTGAACTAAATTATTCCGGATCAGAAATTCTGCTACATTTTTGCACTTAACATTTATCTACTGTTTTGGCAATTATAGATCATTTCCATTTTAAAAATAGCATGTTCCTCCAACATTATGCTAATGGTATTTTTTTTCCCCCTGGATTACCTGGGTTTAAATTGTGTTCTTTGTGTAATCTTGTGACCTTAAGTTCTTACAGGAAAAAAATCAATCTATCACTATAGACTGATGAACTAGACTACTTTCATTTGTAGGGGCAAGATCATAGAATCATAGAATGTGCAAGGTTGGAAGGGACCTCAGAGGTCATCGAGTCCAACCCCCCTGCTCACGCAGGGTCACCTAGAGCACGTGGCACAGGGCTGCATCCAAGCGGGTTTTAAAGATCTCCAAAGAAGGAGACTCCACAACCTCTCTGGGCAACCTGTTCCAGTGCTTTGTCACCCTCACAGTGAAGAAATGCTTCCTTAAGTTCCTGTGGAACTTCCGATGCTTCAGTTTGAAGCCATTTCCTCTAGTCCTATCCCTGCCAACCACTGAAAAGAGGTCGCCCCCCTCCTCCTCACTGCCTCCCTTGAGGTATTTATACACGCTGATCAGGTCCCCCCTCAGCCTCCTCTTCTCCAGGCTGAACAGACCCAGCTCYCTCAGCCTTTGYTCATAKGGCAGATGTTCCAGGCCCCTGATCATCCTGGTAGCCCTGCGCTGGACTCTCTCCAGCAGCTCCACATCCCTCTTGTACTGGGGAGCCCAGAACTGGACGCAGTACTCCAGATGTGGCCTCACCAGGGCTGAGTAGAGGGGGATGATCACTTCCCTCGACCTGCTGGAGACGCTTTTCTTAATGCACCCCAGGATCCCGTTGGCCTTCTTGGCCACCAGGGCACACTGCTAGAGATGTACTCTATAGGGGAGCATTTGAGCTAAAATAAGTGTAATTATTGACTATGGAGATCCTGAAATATTCTGATCCATAGTAAAAGGCAACTGAAATCTACTTAATAAGTTCTGAGTTAATATAATAGAAGCCTAACTAAATTTCAGTAGGTAAATGGAATTTAAACAGGAATCAGACAAACAATAATGGAGGAAAACAAAATGCCTCTTACGTTGCTTATAAGTGTAAATCCTTCATGGTAATGTTTTGTCTGCCATGGAATGTCCTTGGTGACAGAAGGAGCTTAACCTGTTGCCTGCTAACAGTGTCCAAGGATAGTTTATTTTATCCATGTTTGGCATGGGTATGTCTGGCAGAGCTTGAATCTCCAGTCCCTGCCAGTTTTGAATGTACTACTTACTTACTGTGATCTTTTCTTTACTACTGCTGATATTGGCTAACACAGTACATTAAGAGTCTTCATGGCAGCAACAGGAAATTTTGGATGCAGGGATCAAATCCACTGTACTGGGCTGTCAGGTTCCAAATCTAGAAATGCCTCTCAAAAGTACTTGCTTGTTTAAGAAGGGGTAATTAAATCTAAAAAAATATTGTTAAAAGGGAGGCACTGTAACCTTTTATGTTCTGGTGTACATTACAAGCGTCAATTGCACATATGTAGTACAACACTACAAAAAACTTCTGAAAGGAGAAAAAAGATAGTGTGCAACCGCAGAAGACTTCATTTGATCGCACAGGCATAAACTTTAGCAGTCATTTGAAGCACTACAAAAAAAATCATTTTGACTGAGGTTTAGCAGATGCAAGAATGGTTTGTCAGGAGACAGGTAGTAGGGTGTTTTGAGAAGTTATTCATTTTCCTACGAGCTAAAGTAGGTCAAGACAAAAAAAAAAAAAAAAAAATAGAAAAAGAAGAAAAAGAACCCTGTCTCTTCTATGAAGAAATTTCATGCACAGGTACAGTAGTTACTTACAAGGGAAGTAAACTGAGCTTGTAGCTGGCAGCAAAAATGGATAGACGATCCTTCTTTTCAGAAGCAGCCCAAAGATTCCCTTTGATGCTGATTGGATATGGCACCTTGCGCAGTAAACAATGCTACAATTACTTATGTTTTCTTGACAAAATAAAAACAATCCCCTGCGGTATTTTTAAGGTAATCCTAGGCCCAATCTGCTCCGTATTAATTACCATTTTTTGTGGCGGCCTTTACTCATCAATATTTGAAGGCCGAGGAAACAACATGATTGCATGGAGAAGGTGGAAAGACTGGTTAAGGAGAGGGAGATATGTCTTTTGCTGTCTTGCACAAGCTTTCCAAACAAGGAGCTATTAAGAAAAATAAATTGCAACCAGGAGAAGATATGTCTTCTATGAAATTTTGAGATTTCTCAGACAATGCATTAAATATAAGCTTACAATTACTGTTCAGGACTTTAAAATAAAAGCAAGTCCACTGTTTTACTTACATTACCTATTAAACTTATATATTTTAGTGCTTACTAAAAGCATCATTCTATAGCGTGGGGCATGGAGGAAGAAGAACACATACATGTAGTCTGTGTTAAGAGCTTGAGTGATGCATCAGTTTCCTCTGAGCATAATTTTCTTTGAAGCTAAGCCTTAAATCCCAAATCCCTGCTGATAGAATCTGAGAAAAAAAAAATAGTCCTTGAGACTGAGAGTGCCAAAAAAGGCACAAAGGTGAAAAAAAACACACGCAGAAAATCACAATATGACAGATAGGGCTGTGTCACGAAGGATGAGGGAGAATAGTTCACAGAGGCGCTCAAGCATAGGACATAATCGAGGAACAGCTCGAAACACCAAGAAAGAGCCTGGAAGTGAGGGAGCATTAGAGATAGCTTAAGCACGTCAAAACCCAGGATACTGCTTCCTTGGATTCCCAAGAGAAAAGATGAAAGTTTAGATTTTCTCAAGTGGTTTGTGCCTTCAGGGGAGCTACATCTTAAAAAAAAAAAAAGTTCCGTTTTTCTTCTTGTGGGTTTTCTTTTTTTTTTTTTTTTGTGGAATCTAGGCCTAAGGGTTGTGCTTGTGTGTTATGCAGAAACTATTTCTATTTCAAAGGTGCTTCCAAGGTGTTTACCTGTTGAAGTAAATTGGAAAACACTTTCGTAGCAATGGTATAGCCTCATGCTGCATCCAAGTAGTGGCAAACAGTTATGGATACTGCATGGCTGGGAACCATCACAGAGTAAAAGACACAGTTTTTTTCTTTTTCCAGGCTTCCCATACAACTGGAGCAGTATTAAGTACTTCCCAGTTCACTTGATTACCCGCTTCACAGAGAAATGCTGCACAGTGCTTTCAGTTAGGAACACTAAGAAACAACATCCACAACACCCTTCCTTTCCGTGAGCCTTAGTCTAGAGAAGCAGCTTCCTATCCAGTCAGGAATTCATTATTGTTAAAGATGAGTCTTGCCATGCTAATGAAATTCTCCTATTAAACATACGATTCAGTAAAAGAGAGAAATAACAAATACCAATATTTGTTAACAATTGTTATACCAATTTATTATATTATTTATTACAATATAATATTGCTACAGTGACCAAATACCACCATTTTCTCTTCTCCAAATGAGCAAAGTCTTGGGTTTCAGTGCTCAACTTTGTTTAGACTGCCAGTGACATGGGCAGCTCTAGATTACAATGGGATAAGAAAGTTTTCATATGTCGTGTAGTGAAGACCTGTGACAAACAGAAACTGGAGGTCATGATGCTAGCACCTGCACCCAGAGTCTACTTTGGTAGTGAAAAGGAAAAGGAATTTAGGCTCTGTTCATTCAGTGAGCTTCTTGCTCTGTCCTCTTGCTTAACCAAGTCAAGTATCTTGTCAAGTGGAGTTGAAAAAAAATGGACTGCTTTTAGTACCACATCTTGTAAGCATAATTATGATGTGGAGTGGACCAGCCATGAAATGAACTCATGATGATCAGTTTCTACACATTGTGCCCTATCCTACACTTAGAGTTAAAACATCACAGCTACAGCATGACACAGCATCCATGGTAGTTGATATTCCAGAGCTGCCCATGTCACTGACAGTCTGAGCTCTGAGATGACCAGAAATTGAAGGGGGAAAAGGTAAATCTACAGGCTGTACATAGAATGTCTGCCTAGCATGATAAAGAAATCAGCACATTTTCATGGGTGCTAGAAGCATCTGTCTGGGTGTATGTCTGGGACTTTCTGGGTAAATTCTCCAGACTAATGCCTAAACCTATTGCTCAAAGTCAAGATATTATCTCTAGAAGTGCTGTAAAGTTCTTTTTGTGATGTCAGAGAGTACTTCATCTCAGCTGATACGCAACAGTGCCTTAACAGGGTAATCTAGACCTAGCCTGTATGTCCAGAAGTATTTCTCTTCCAGATTCTACTTTTGTTTGATGTTTGCTCATTTTATGTGGTATTGTTTAGGAGAATCAACTTTCAGATTTGCTTTTCAAAGCTCCTTTTCACTGTTTGGATTATGTTCCACTAAATTATTAATTCAGGCAATCCTGAATTAATGGCTGTTTTTTTCAGCTTTGAATATACAGTTCCCTTTTTAATTATTTCCTTCTATGACTTTTTCTCAACTCATTTTATTAAATATTCCCAACCTGACTCAGTACCTGTAACATTCATTTCCCCTCATAGAAAAGGCCAGGTCAATAATTTCAACTTTCAGAATAAGTCAGCTTCATGCTCTGTGACTAATGAAGCCTACCAAATTTTACAAGAACAGGTAAAATTGCAGAAAAAGTTCTCTCAAAAATAGGTTCATAGTTTCTCTATAATCAACCTACTGCCTGTTAATATGAACTTGACATCACCTCATTTACATCTACTAGATCCCTTCACCATCTTCATGGTTTTAATATTAAAAGGCTATTGGGTCCATTTTGAATAATAATAATAAAAAAAAAAAACCCTTAATCAGCTCAACATTCTCTTTCATTTGACATCAGTCTGTTGGGCACTGTCATTATTAAAGTGGCAAGTCTAAATTTGTATGACATATTCATGTGTTCTGTCTGGCCTAAAGCTAAATACCATGTTACTGCCAAATAGATTTGAAAATTGTAGGCTTTGCATACTAGGTATGTCACAATCAGAAGCATCTGTGGAACGGATATTCCATGTATTTTCAAAATAGAGTGTTTATTTTAAAATTTCAGCATTTATGTAAGTGATTCCTATCCCATGGATTGAGCTACTGTAAAACTAAGAATACACTTTCCATTGATGTAGGATAAATAATGTCGTGAAAGCCCTAGGTTCTCCTGCATGGGCAGGGGGTTGGACTAGATGATCTCGAAAGACCCCTTCCATACTTAACGATTCTATGAGTCTAAGATGGCCAATCTACACATCAATGAAGAAGGTGGTTGCCTAAAGTAGCAGATTTTTTCAAAAAGACATGCAGACATCTTGCCCCTACCATTTTGGCTGATACCAAAACTGCTGCTGCTCCTGCTGGTAGAAGAGTTGGATGTCTAAGGCAGTTCCTGAGACAAGTATTAGAGCCTCCTTCTTCCATCCAGACCTATGCACTCCCTACATCATATTTCCTCCTTCAAAAGCAGCAGGACTCTACCGTATTGCCATGCGCCCCCACCATGTCTCCCCCCACCATCTTTTCTGCCGCTCCATGGTAGCCTACATCCACCAGATGAGTGACCATGGCTCAGATATTTAGAAGAGAAACAAGAGGAAGAGAGGAGGGTTGTTATTGCTTCTGGGTAAGCTAGGAAGAAGCTTGCTCGTGATAGTTAAAATTAACTGGGAAGAGGAGAACGAGAGTTAATATTGTAAGAGTCAAGAAGATATTAGAAATGCCTGCAGAGACAAGACACTGATAAGCTGGGGTAGGTGGTTTTTCATGAAAAACTCAGATCAGAAGGAAACAGAGTGTTGCTTTGAGCAAGTAGCACCAACACATCCATCATCCATTTCCTTTCTTCTGCACTTGGAAGCCCATTTACTGTATTGAATCTACGCGCTCGTTAGTCTATACTATGGTGAGTCTGAGAGAGGAAGAGTGAGAGAGCAAGTCTATCAATCCGGGAAGTGGTGAATAGTATTAGACCCCCAAAGGAGTGAAGAGAAGCAAAAGGCAACAATGTGACACCCTCTAGGAAAGACTAAGAAGCATCATCCACTGCCATAGAAGATTTAGGTCATATAGATCATTTCAGGACTATTAAGTTTTGGAATTCTTTGGAAGTCTTTCTTTCCTGTACGGTTTTTGGTCTCCTGGACTATTATCCCGCTATAGATTCCCTTAAAGTAGGAGAATGACTGAAGTAATATTTACTGGGATTAGGCAGCACTAGGAACACAATGTGAGGAAATAATCTTTTGTAAATCTCTCTTATGTGAAGATATAGACTGCAGCAAGCAATGAAGATCATGCAATTTATGTCCACTAGGAAACTAAGACAGAACATTTGTTTCAAGAAAGAGAGAATATCTTGGAATCCTATAAAGAAAAATCTAATGACATAGTTTTCATATAGTTTCACACCACTGATTTCAAAATATGACCATCTCCTATGTTCACAGGTACTTTAATCTTTAATCATGAATCTTTCAAGATAAACAAGTTACACGAGATAGATACACTCAGACTTCCATCTGGAAAAGTAAAATTAATGCAACTTTATTTACTGATCAGTAAGAAAATTGTTTATGTAGAGCTTCCAATGCAATCCTTCCAAAATTTTCTGGAAAGGCTGCTTACTACAACTGAACCCTATGTTTCTGTATCTTATACTGAAACACACCATTTCCAGCGTCAGCTCTGAATTTTTAAAATATTTTAAAAATACTTTTAATTTACTCAAAAGAAAAGAAAATATTCTTTGGTTGTACTCATTTAGTTATTTATTGTTCTTATTCTCTGAAATTTAGACTTTCAGCGACAAATTTCTATCAGGCCATATACTTCCTTTTCTGTCTCCGCTTTATAGGATTGTAGGCTCTTTGGGACAAACCACCTTAAGCTTTCATGCAACAGTTACCATCACAGGAAATCCTACTTTTAGCCTTTGTCACACTTATACCATAAATAATGAATATTTATAATAACCAGAGTAAAGAAATAAAGCCAGTCTTACAAAGTGATCTGTAGTATGTTAACTGAGACAATTGGGGCAGCCTAAAGACTAGGTTCATCTTTTCTGAACCATTTCCTGCTTGCATAATAATATGTTTTCTCCTCTGTGCATTAAAGGAATATAATTGCCCTCTAAAACTGTCTGATCTTACAGACAGTTCTATTAGCTTTCCATCAGTGTTTCCATTAGCTTCACTGAAACTAGCTGAGTGAACTAACCTCTCAGTGACTGGGAAATTGAAACCTTTTTTTGCTGTGCAATCTAAGGATGGTTTTCTGAATAGATTTTTTTTTCTCTCCAAAACATTATCTGCTATTGGATCATGTAGACATTTAGCAAAATGATTTGCATTGCTCATTCTGCAGTATGTCTAATTTGATGTTGATCATGCTCATAACATAAATCTTGTTATATTTAGTTCTTTTCTGATAGCTGCAAATGTTCTATAATTGTAAACTACTTAAAAGCTGAGCTTTAAATAAAAAAAAAAAAAGAAAATATCTTCATTAATACATTCAATATAAGAAAAATGTAAAGAGAAACATCAGAGAGCAAATACAACGATTTGAAAGTTATCATTATTTTAATCTTGTGATTTTTTTAACCAATCTTGTTCTATTCAAAACCTTATCTCACAGTTTCTGGAAATTTGAAAGCTGATGATATTTCACTGTAATTGTTATCTATTATTTATTATTTCTATTAAGAAACGCTCAGAGTGTTATAGTCAGTGGAGAGGTAGAGTGAAAAAAATAATGGGGAAAAATCACCTAATTCAAAATGAGACCTTAAAATATTTTAACAAATATAAAATATTATGCATTTTCTTTCCTACTAACTGCAGAGTGGCTCTGGCATAACTAATTCTGATTTAGATTCTGATGTATGAATCTGATGTATGAATCTGATGTAAGGTGAGGAAAATCCTATTCATAAAGTCTCTGGAATAGGACAGTGAGGAGAAAACACCTTTTGAGTAGTAGAATGTAGGAACTCACAGGAACCTGAGGTCTGAAAATAGCGAGCAAAGAAAAAACTTCACTTCAAATATCTTCTATCTCCTCTGGAAGTCTGGTTGTAATATGTTCTTGTTCAAGAACAATAGTTTGTTTAGTTTAACTCTTAAACTGAGGAAGAATAGAATCATTTTAATTCTGGAAAATAGTTTCTATGTGTTGTCCTGCCAAAAAAGCTCAGGTCTTGAGACCTGAAGACTTGTTACGTAAATGTTACATAAGGGAAAACTTGGAAACTTTTACATAAGGAAAATATTAATTGTTCCTGGTTGTAAAAAGAATACTGAACACAGTATTAGCTTAGTTATTTGTTGTAAAATGTTGACAGTAAAAGTAATAATTTCAAAAACAAGTTAAAAAAAATAGGCATATGGAGATGAACATCTGAAAGTCTCCATTGTAAATGCCAGTACTGACAATTACTTCCAGTTTGTTTTAAGAATATAATTTGGATAAAATAATCACCTCTAAATAATTTCTTGTTCCTAAGTTCTTAAAACTCATCACCCTTCTACCTTGTTGCCAATTTTTCAATTTTAAAGATTTCAAATAATTTATGAAATCCTTTATTATCAGTGTACAACTTCCATATTGGTGGATTGTAAATATGAAATACAATCAGCAGACTATAAATACAAAATTAATACAAATATATTGAATTGAATATCAAAATAAATTATCTGGTTTCTATAATAACTGCATCTGTTACACAGGACTTTTATTAAAAGATATGAACACTCTTAACTTTCTCTTAAGAGGAAATAATGGTAGAGTTTTCAATAATTAGTAGTAGTGGTTCAGAATCTATTAATTTGCCAAACAGTGCATGTTTAGCTTGCTAAACAGTTAGCTTAGCTAAATTTTATATGCTTGAAATTAAAAAAGAAATCAAATTTGGATGTCATCTTTCACTTCTTATAGTATCTGTTTATGGCTTCGATGTTTTGTCTGAACTGATTTATTTTTATCAGAGAAGTAAACATTTTTTTTTCTGAGTTCTCTCCCAGTGTGTTTTTTGCTTCTTCTTGGATCACCATTTTTTTTTAACATTGTTTATCATTTCAGCTTTTTTAAAGTGGACTAAAGGCAATTATTTTTAAACAGTAAAATAACAGGAATAAGGCTCAAAGGGAATTTTGCTACATTTTCTGGTTGAACAACTATCCTGTTTCTGCAAACTACCATCATAACACACCCTAAAATTTTATTTTTCCAGACTAAAAGTGAAAAGAATATAACATATCTTCTGTATGTGCAGGTGTCTTTTTTCCATCCTAACATAGATTGCAGTCAGTGACCTTTCTGATTTGATGTAAATATATTGGACAAGATCTTTCATAACTGTCAGTTTTTACAACCATTTATTAGGTTCCCACATCAATCATATTCAAGGGGCATCTAACACAGAACAAGTTCGTGACAGACACGTGGTCTGCACTGAATCATGTAAATAAGCTTTTGACATCTCATTGGCACACACATTGGAGTTCTTGATATTTTTCAATGACTTGCAGTTAAACAAATATTCAAGAATTTACTCTACACACAATACTTTGGCATATCTGCATGCCCTTTCTTCCAGCAAGATACTTTTCAGTTAGGGGATAATGTGCCACTGAAATAAATGCAGCTGCATTTTTCCATCCAATAGGACATGCTAAGAAAGGAGGACAACTCTACATTTCAGTACTGTAGTGGAAACCCACTGTGCTTTGGAGTGTTTGAAATCAAATGTACACTAGAGAAGCTAGTTATTTAAAGCTGGAGTTATTTAAAATATCATTTCTATATTTAGCTTTTTTTCTTTATCATTCAAGGAATACTTTGAGTTTGAAGTAATGCTTCTTTCTTAATTTAAACTACATAATGCAGATTAGTCCTTGCAAATAAAAAACTCACATGCCTTTTATTTATAGTATGGACATATCTTCTGGGGTGAAATTACAGACTGGCTCAGTCTGGAAGGGAACCCTGGAGATCAGCTATTCCAATACTAGAAGATTAAGTACTCCCTGTCTTTCACAGGATGCTGTAAATGATCAAAGTGAAAGATAGTTCTGAGAAGACATAGAAAAGGCAAACAAGTGGAAAGGTCTTTGCAGAGACTATTGCCTTTTTTATCCAGAAACTACACTGATCTGTAATCTCTCTGGATTTGTTCTGTTTGAAAAATAAATTGAGTCTTGAAATAAAAGCTGAAATTGATTCTAGAATAACACATTCCTAAGATGCTGAAATAGTCTAATAATACACAAAGCTTGCAATGCTATTCAGATTATCAATAGTAAAAAATACATTATTCATTTCATGTACAATTTTGATTTATTCTGTGATATATGCCACAATGGAAAAAGTCTGCTTGCAGAAAAACCTCCCTTTAAATGTGTGTCATCTGACAAACATACCTGTAAAGTGTTATTAAAAGTCTAAGGAAGGTCTTTTTCTGAGATCCAGTCTTATGCTATACAGTTTCCCGTTCACAATCTTATTTGAGCTTGTTGTCAGCTAATTTACACAGCTCTTTAGATATATTCACCCGTAGTCTTTTGTTTCCCTTGGTGTAAATATACGTTCTTATATTCACTTTCAGTTTGGCAATGAAATACATACTAGTTTTCAGTTATTAGCTATTTTCATTGTTCTCTGTTCATTGTCCAGCTGATACCAGGGTAGTTCAAGTCTCCCATGAGAACCAGAGCCTGCGACCACAAGACAACTTCCAGCTACCTCTAGGAGGCCTCATCAACTTCCTCATCCTGATCAGGTGGCCTGTAGCAAACACCTACCACAGTGCCTCCCACGCTGGCCTGCCCTTTAACCCTTACCCACAAGCTCTCCGCCTGCTCATTATCCTCTCCTAGGCTGAGCTCATTGCATTCCAGTTGCTCTCACATAGAGTGACTCCACCACCTCGCCTTCCCTGCCTGCCCTTCCTAAAAAGCACATATCCTTCCATGACATCACTGCAGTTGTGTGAGCTATCCCACCTTGTCTCTGTAATTCCAATGAGATCATGATGCTGGGACCACATATAGATCTCCATTTTGTCCTATTTATTCCCCGTGCTTCGTGCATTGGTGTACTGGCATTTAAGGGAAGTAATTGTCTATGATCACACTCTATACTCACTTCCCCACTACCATACTCCTGCTAGGCGCCTTCTGACTTCGGCTGCATAGCATTAATTGCCCTGTCTATGTAACACCTCCTTTCCCCCTTCTTATTTGGTTTAATCAATTTGGCCAGACTTGTGGCAAAGACATGTGTGCCCTTCTTGCTGAGGTAGCTCTCATCATTCCCCACTAACTGGCAGTCTTCAAACAAAGTCCCATGGTCATAACAAAAATTCTGTCTCCAAGACCAGTGGCACAGCCAGCTGTTAACTTGAAATATCTGCCTTCTCCTCCTTGAATCCATTTCCCTCATTGGCAGGATAGAGGAGAACACAGCCTGGGCTCCCAGACCTTTGACTGCCATTCAGTCCAGCACAGGGCTAGGAGGATGATCAGGGGCCTTTCTTGCTCGGGGATTTGGCCACGGTTGTTCACCTTTAGATAAGGTGCTCTGGCGCGAGCATTTGCTCCGGAGCCCATCCATTCAGGATCCAATTTCTTATTGGCACTTGGCATCTTAGTCTTACTGAGTTTACATCTGTTGCAAGCTTTCATAAAATTGCCAAATCAAGCTTGCTGCTCTTATAGCTAGTAATGAACTCCTCAGAGAGTATCAGCTCCCATTGCTTTCTGATGTGATAGTTTGTGTTCAAACAGTTCTGATTACATCACGTACTGCAACTTTAAGGTCCTTTTACAATTTCTATGGGATTTATAAATTCATTCATCAATTCAGAAGGGACCACTGGCATATCTATTAATATCTGTAACATAATAAAGGCCATAACGTATTTCTTCTAATATCTTCCTGTATTACATAGAAACTACTCTTTACTTAGAATATTTACTATGGAGTTTCCAAGGTGGGCTTTAGAAAGCTGATAGTAATGAGATTGTAGTAATAATTAAAAGAAGAATTCTATTAAAACATGTTATTAGAAGATGCTTAGCTTGGTCTTTCTATGCTTACTGTGGACATTTTAATAGGATGTAATTTGCTGAAACTTTTACTTACTTTCTGATACTATCACAGTCATCCTTTTCAACAGCTTTGGACAAATTGAAAAACCACCGACATTCAGTCTGTCTGAGTGAACAGAGATGTTTCTGAACTGACATCAAAATCCTTCTTGTTCTAAGCTAGATGCAACAGCATGTGTTTAATTACGAATACAATTATTTCTGCCAATGTAAAAATTACATTGTTCAGTCCAATGAACTCTTAATGAACTCTTGTTTTTATCTACATACCAAAAGATAAGTTATATTTACTATCATTTCCCATCCCATATATTTTCTAAAAAATATCCTGATAATTTTAAGAGCACAATTTCTGTACTCTAATTCTGAAAAACTTTGCATGTGAGTTTGCCTTTGCTGTTTGCCAGCGACTTTGACATGTCAGGGGTCTATTCTACTTATGAATAAATTAGTTAAAAAATCTCTAGCCTCTTCATTTGAAGAACAATTTTCAGTTTGTTAAGTGCAAGTGTTTTATAGTGCCAGTCAGTATCTGGCCGACAGCCTAAAACACTTACAATTTTCATTATAATAATCCTGTTTTCTTTTTTCTTGGACTTAAAATGCTGTCAGTGATCTGTGTGATCCTTAAAGAATTTATCTGCTTTGTGTTGGTGTGAAGGAGTATTTCATGCTTCTCATATTCAGCTGAGCCCTTTATGACTTGGCTGCAAAGTCAAACTCTCTTGTTTTCTCTGGGCCTGATTATTAAAAACTTTGATCCGTAGCACTCCATCTCCAGTAGGAACAGTATAAAGCAGCTACACCTGACAGCTGTGACAGCTGTTGGACAAAACTAGTTTTTTTTAACTTAATCAGGCTGAGATGACACTACACCTAACTTCTGCCATGTTTTAGGCAAGTGTAGCAACTGCCAGGCATACAGTGGCCTCCCAACTTCCCTCCAGAGCACCCTAGAGGCAGAACACTCCTGCTGGTGTCGCTTTATAAATCTGGACTTACTTCTTGTTCTTCACTCTGTCGTCACATCAGAACTACACATCTGAGATCTGCCTTGCTCCGGCAAACTGAAAAATTTAGAAAAATTACTGGGTTTTATGTGGCCTTTATCCTGTGGATTCACAGAAATCTGACTGCTGCAATACTGACCAGTACAAGGTCTCAAGGGCATAGTTTCTCATAGTAACTTGAGTCCTTGTCTGAGACCTCACCTTTCTGTTTGCTCCAGCCTCCACCACTCCACATGCAAGAGCCGAGTCTTCTCAAACCATAAGTTTGTGGCTGGTGAGCCATATACATCCTTCTTCTGAACCAGTATGACCTTGCACAGCAGGAGAAGCACTGTGCACATGGCAGCACATGACGTATCAAGAAGGGCACCATATGTAGCCCAAATTATCCCATGCTGGTGTGAACAAACTGTTATCAGGGGATATTTCAAACTGCAGTGACAAGAGTGTGTAAAAATGATATTCAGCAGCTCTTCTTTTAGCATTTTCAACTTTACACCCTTTTTGTGTTAAAAAAAAATCAAAAAAAGCAGAAACAATGCAATCTCCCATAACAGTGTAAAACTGAGCCATGAACCAGTCTGTTCTTTAATTAGTAAGTGCATCAAAAGCAGATTAATTTTATTGGCAATAGCCCCATATACTGGATTTGGAATTGGACATTTTCCTGTAACTGCATACATTTCTTTCAATAATTGGTCCTGAGAACTGGTTTACAGGTGATAGAGTTCCATAGAATTCCCCTGACTTCAGTGAGATTTCTCACATACATAAGGGTCTTGTCAGATTAATCAGCTCTCTGTTCTACTCTAAAAGTACTTTCTCATATTGACATTTTTGTGTATTTTGCTATTAAGTAGAAAAGCAGAAAAAGAAGCTGGGTGAGAGAGAAGCCAACCTGTTCTGGAGCTTCATTAGCACCAATAAATCCTGTTGCGTGTAAATGATCTGAAAAACTCAGAGCAATTAGCTTTTCCTTTTAACTTGAGTGTTTTAGTGCAGATTGGTAGCTAATCAAGCTGGGAAATTGAAATAGAGTGTGTAAAAAAATTGTTTATGAGTAATATTGTAAACAAGCATTGCAGATAGTTCTGTACCTGCTTTACTGCTATAATAAAATAAGCGGTGAAATCAGCATTGCATCCATTTAGGTGTAATTGTGCAAATTGCTAGCTAATCAGAGTGGGAAAATTGAGCCAGGCCTTGGGAGAACAATGCTATGTGCTATTACCTTAGTGTTTTGCTATGTGTTTAAGGTATTTGGAGATGAAGAAACTTTTTAAATAAAGACAGATTTTTATTCTTTTTTAACTATTAAAAGTAGACCTGATTCTGAGTTGGTTTCATTAGTATCAGGAGAATTTCCACTGACATTTGTAAAGCTAGTTCTGACATAAAGCTGATGTAGGCAGTAGAAGAGTCAGAGCCATTTACTTTATTATGTTCTGCTGTGTTAAGGCGTAAGCATTTCATTAAAAATGCAAAACTGGTCAAATACATAGAATTTCCAGAAATAAACAGCTCAGTTTATCAAGCCAGCTGCAGTGAGCAGTTCAATGGATTCTGACATGCTCCACACAGCAGGGACTTAGCTGGAGCCACGTAAGCCTAGCTCAAAGGCTTGTGAACTTTTCCAGAAGTTCAAAAAAGCCTGAAAATTCATGAGTCAGAGAAGGACTGACTTGATGCTTCTTTCCTATAAATTCTATTTTAAGGTTTTACAACCTTTAGTGCTGTGCATTTGTGTGTGAACTATCTAGCCTTGTCAATGTCGTCTGATATTTTTGATTTTTAAGAGGTATGATACAAAATAAAGCTCACCTGTGTCAATGTGGCAAAAACAGTTAGACTACTGGCATTTTACCTGTCCCACAGCAGTACTTTTTAAAGGCTCTATTGTTCTACTAAAAAGCTCTCTGCATGTTACATCAATTATATTCCCAGAAATAACAAAGCAAACCTGTAAAGAGAAAAATATTCTTCCTAGAAGTGTAATAATATATGGGATTTGAAAGAACTTAAGGTGTTCACCTGATTCATTTACTACCCTAGATAGGAGAAACTCTACCCTATTCCTGGGAGATGGTAGTTCAACTTTCTAGTAAAGGAAAAGGAAAGGCAAAAGGGAAGGGAAAGGGGAAAAAAGAAAAAGGAAAAAGAAAAAGGAAAAAGGGAACGAGATGCAGCTGTCATCCAAGATAGTTATTTCACTTCACTTTGAAACTTAAACTCATTACTATTTATTTTATCCATTGTGATCATAAAGAGAGAATTCCTTTCCTTCTAAAATAAATCTTTTATGTTCTTGGAGTTATCGAAGTCCTCTCCAGTCTTCTCAGGTTAAAAATACTAATATTAATAATAATAATCTATACTTTTTCTTAGGTCATGTTTTCCAGGCCTCGGATGGTTCTAATTGCTCTTCACTGTTCTCTGGATCCAGTGCTCCAGCTCTGAAGCGTACCAATAACAAATAGAATGAAATAATTACTACATGTGTCTTACAGGCCATACTGCCCTCTATGCATCTCATTATAATTTCTGTCTTCTTTTTAGCAGCATTTTGACTCACGTTCTCCTCATGATCTACTACAACCTCTACATCCATTTATTACCTAAACAGAAGTTTTTCATACAAGTTTATGCAGATGATTAATCACTTGGCAGTTGCTTTTATTGAATTTCATCCAGTTCTTTCTTCAAGTTCTCAAAATGATTTTGAATTTTGCTTCAATCCAAGAGCATATCTGCAACCTCTCTTGGCTTAGGCTTTTTAGAACAGTTAATAAGAACATGGTGTACTTAGTCAACCAGGTCATTGGCATGTACATACATTTATTAGAGACTTTAATTTTCATCAGGTTTTACGTTCTGAAATGTTAATATTCAGTATAGGGGTAATTAAGAAAGAGTGCAAGTGTAAGTTGAGTGGTACCCAAGTTTCTCTTCTATCTGTTGAGATCATTAGTGAAGATTTAATGAGGCTGATTCTAGGTTATTCAGCTTTCTCTTCATGATGATATCACTTCATGACTCTGTCTTCCATTTTGTAATCTCTTTAGCCTAAATGACAGCAGACCATTTCAGTCTGAGAAACTTGCATCCACAGGGAGAACTTTAAGAAGGGTTGTAGAATCAGTTGGCAGCTTTGGTGATGTGTTTTGCCAATTAACAGGAGTGGTGGAAATAACCAGACACCAAGGGAAAGAACGGTTGTGTTTACTGTTAATATCAAATAATACAGAAATGAAATGATACATTTAATAAAACAATAAGCTTACTATGTGCCGAGTTGTAACTATGGACAAAATAAGCACAGTAATATACTTAACCATTACTATACAAGAGGGAGAATAGTGATTAAGAAAAAGGATACATCACCAATTGCCTAAATACTTTACCATCATCCAGATCCGCAGTCACTGGGGAGTCCCTGTTGCAGTGAGGATTTGGAGAGCCTTCCCGGCAATTCCCTGTCTTACACGGTGCGTCCGCCCGTAAGTGAGGTCTCCAAAGCTGCTGTAAGAGGGTCCAGCTATTATAAGATCAAATCAGCAAAACTTACATTTTCTTTGTTAGTGTTAATATCTGGTATGTCCTACTTTCCTTACCTGGCCAGAGCCCTGGCTTCAGATGGGAAAGTTCCCTTCAAGGTCAAAAACGCTTGCCTGAGAGTCTACAAAAGTTAGAATTTTATGAGCCTATGTGCAAGTTAGCAGAAGCAATTTACAGGCGACTTCTGTGTACTTCTGAAAAAGCAGAGCCATATTCAGCTGTAAGTCAACCCTGACTTGGGCCTGTGGTTCAGGCCCTAGCAGTTCAGTAAGGCCAAAAAAAAAGAAGTATTAAGAAAAAGATAATTGAATGGCTATGTAAAATAGATTAGCAGCTGTGCAGTTCTGGGACAGTGAGAAAGAACAAAAAAAAAAAAAAAAAAAAAAAAAAAAAAAAAAAANACGATCAGTAATCAGACATTACCACTAATTCTTTGATTACATTGCAGGCACCCTTGGAAAGCCAAACTGTGAAGCTATACATCTGTGCAATAGCCAGTCTGCATTACTCCAACGTGACACTTGTTCACAGGAAGTCTCTTGCTTAGCCAGAGCTGAACCTCTGTAACATTGTCCTTGATTACTCACTAACACTACTAACATTTGCAGTGTATTGGAACAGCTACAGGTCTGAAAATGTCACAAGGCAACAATATCATGTGGTTTATTTGCTCTTCCTCTTTCTAGGGAATGATATTTCTATCAAGAAAGTATACTCTGCACAGTCAAGGATGAAATTGGACTGTAGCAGGATAATAAAGACATTTCTTTTTTACAAATGAATGGCAAGTTAGTAAAAACAGAAACCATTCAGTGTATTCTGGTAAATAACTTAGAAATTTTCAGGTTGCATGTTTAAAGATTAGTATGCTATTATTCACTATGGAAATACTTAGCTCAAAAAACTCTGTGATATTTTAAGCAGATGATTGTAATGTACAGCTCTCCCATAGGACTTTCTTTAGGTTATTATTTTCTTTAATAGAGAACTTATTTTTGCTTGGTGACTGAAATTAAGCTCAAGCAAATTGAAACAGGATTTTTTGAAGAAATACGAGAAATAGTGGGAAAGAAAGGTAAGGACATAAATAAAATATGAATAATCTGTGTTTAGTAGTGATAACAGTAAATATGGCTAAAAGTGACTTTTAAAGATCCTCCAGTCCAATCTCCTCATGATCATGTATTATTTGACACTCAACAGACGATCTGATCTGAGACGTAAAGAGCCATTAGTCCAAGCTACTCTTAACTAGTCTGGAGCACCAGTGAATGATCATATTAATCAGTGGAAAAGCTCTGTAGGTATAGTCACAATAGGGTCCCAACTCCTCTCCTTCTTTTAACCCTCCCACTCCTCATAAGGATTGTCTCATTCCCTTTAGGTGGAAACATATATAGAGAAATGAATGAACTAAAATGACTAAACCTGTTTTTATACAGAATGGTTTAATACCAGCAGAAGATATTTTTGTCTTTTATCTATAAGAAAAGGTGTAGGCACTGTCAAACTTTTTATTACTTTAACTTATCTGTGACCAGCAAATGTGAATTCAATTTGCTGTGGGGAAAAAAAAAAAAAAAAAAAAATGTAGCGTAAAGACAGATGAATAGAGAGAACATGTAATTAACATCTGCAAATGAGAGATCATCTGGTTGAAATGAGAGAACTGATTCTGAAAAATTCTGTTAAGGTCTATGAAAGCCACAAGAAAGAAGACAACTGCAAATGAAAAATAAATGAACACAGAAGAATAATTTTATGACATCTGTACTAAATGGTATTTTTTTACTGCTGTGTTAGAGATTGTGCTCCTTGAGAGTAATGGGTTTAGGTGCAGGCTTCAGTGAAGAGGGAGTCACTTTCTCTTCGCTTGGGCACTGTTTGTCTATATGTAGGGAACAAAGCTCCTAAAAGTTGCAGGATAAAGTAGAAATCAAGAAAGAGACATAGTCCAGGACTAGGAACCTTTGGTTGAAGCAGGGAGACCACAGGCTATGATGACATAGTAAGGAGCAAGGATTAAACAATCAGGAATGAAAGATAATAGGAAAGATATTTCCTAAAGTTCAGAAATGGTCTTTTAGGAGTTAGCTGAGACTCAGAAATTCACTGAACTAGTTGAAACAAAAAAGGAGGTCTTAAATTCTCCCTAAAAAAGATGGAGTAAGGACTGGGAGAGCTGCTTTGGAAGAGGGGGTAATTTTCTATCACCTGGAATTGAGTTACTTTTTTTTTTTTTTTTTTTCCTATTTAAGAAGTATTTTATTTAATACCCGATTAAAGTGTGTCTCTTCTATTCTTGGGGACATTACTGCATAAAAGTTCTAGGCAGGTCCACTGTAAAACGCTTACTGACTCAAGATGCTGTCATATCATCTCAAGAAAGCAAACTATTGATTAAACAGAAAACTCATTATGAAAATGTGCAGTGGTATGGGACACTGAAATATGAGAGATATCTTTCAGATGTAGATGTACTATAAAGATGAAGAGACCCTCAATCAGCATTTTCAAGTTTTACAGAGAAGCATTGAATAGATTGGAAATGATCAACTCTGAATTTAGCAATGGATTATCTGTATGCAACTTTGTCTCAAGTGTCAAATTAATGAAGCATTTAAAACTTAGAGAGTTAGGAAAGGGCAGTATTTATTTACTGTCCTCTCATTTGGATTACCAGGCACTCCAATAGTGTTTCATTGATTAATGGATATTCTCTGAAGAGATGTGAAGGGTATACAGCTGCGTATCTGCCTGTGTCTAGCACCACTTGAAAGGAGCATCTAGAACATCTGGAGGAAGTGCTCCAAGGGATCAGAGACTTCATTAAAATTAGGCTGATATACAAGGGAACAAAAAGAAATGAAATCCATGTTTCATGATAAAAGAAGGATTTTAAAGTTTACATCTGCTGCAATGCTAGATAATCAGCAAAAAGAAATGAGTACAGAGGAATATGTGGAAAATTTATTCATAGCTTTATACTTAATGTGTTGATCAGAGGGTGGTCTGGAGAAATGAATAAGGTAGGTCTGCCAGCCAATGAAGATAACCATCTGTGAATTCAGGGCTTCAGAGCCCAGATTTTTTCTGGCTGTGTGCATAGGCAAAGTCAAATATTTTGGGAATCATCTTGGGAATGTTTTTTCTAAACAGAAACAGCAGATATAAATATGAAATTGTTTCTATAGAAAGCAAACAAGCAACAGCAGAAAAAAAACCACTGATGTCAAAGGAGAAGTGGAGAGTTCTAGGTCAGGTTTATATGTAGACTATTTCTTTTTGTGTGAAGACAACAGAGTATGAGAGATTAATTTTCTGGGACAAATAGATGTCATGGAATTTGTCATTTAGATGAGTCATGGAACAAAAGGAGAGAACCCCTGTTTGAGCCTAACAGAGAAGAATGAGTTACATGTAGCAGTAAATTGTCATCTAAGTTGGAGACAACAGATGACTTATACAACTACTTTTACTTAGAAAGTAGAAGTTGACTTTATGTATTCCTGTAAAATGAAATATTCATTGGAGACAAGAAGGTTTCTGAATGGAAAGGCAGAAAAAAAAATCTTTCGAGAAGGTAAGAGGAAAAAGAGAAAAGAGGAAAAAGAGAGTGTAGATGTAGAGTAGAGTGGGGTATGCTTCCTGATGTAGAGTGGGGTATGCTTCCTGAAAGGCATGGATTTGGCTTGGAATACAAAAATATTTTGTGATTCTGAAAGAAGAATCAAAGACAGATGGTAGTGAACTAGAAGCAATATACTCCTTTCTAAAGTGCTATTATTAGTCTTTTCAGTTTCCTATCTCTACTTCTCTTAGAGCCTGTAGTAGCACTGTCATCTAGGCCACTTGATAAAAATGTGTTGAACTAAGTTGTTTGAAATTCTAGATACTCTCCTAGGCAAAAGCCTAAACACTTAATGATTTGATAGCAATCAACCTTAGTCTCTCTTAACAATGACAAAGCACAAAAGCAATGCAATATGACCAAGAAAGGCAATGAGATGAAGTCACCTTCCCATTTAGTACCCATTAGCACTTGGTCTTGTCCCAGCTATTATACAGGATAATTGAATTGTTTAATTTGCAGCTGGATTGTTTTAGTAGGCTATTTTTTCCTTTTCTCATTATTGAGTGATGCTTAACTCCCATAAGAGTAATTTAAACTGAAAGTCTGTCTTTGCCTTGCATAGAACTGAGCCTGGTTGCTTTATAATGAGTAAATAAACAATCTAGTGCTTTAATCATTGTTGTTTTACACCTGAAAACTGCTATGTAAACTACATAAACACCTCTCTGCTCTGTTGCATATGTCACTTTCATTTTCTACAGTAAGTGTTTAATTAGATTGGCATCTGAGAAGCTAACTGAAATCCATTTACTTTCATCTGGCATGAACTAACCATTGACACTAGATCTCTGTGAATGCTAAAAAAGACTGCATGATTAAGATGAGTCATAACAAAACTAGAAGAAAAGGATTCTGATGTGATCCGGATTATGGAAAGGTTTAATGCCAGTGAAATCCATAAGCAGGATTACCTTTGCTGAGTGTTCATTCAGAAGACAAGAATCATTCTTCCCTTTAGGCTTCTATCAGCTCTCTTGGACTACCAATGAAAATCTATATACTTATGTACATGATATTAAACAAAAATCAAACTAATGCCTTTTCCAAGGTGTACTGTTTAATGAAGAGGACCGATAATCCTAATTAGCACTCATTAGGAGGTGATAATGATGGACTACACATATATAAGCAAGGGAAAAAATGCCATATGCTATTCTTTGATTAATGGGTAGACTGCTTGTAGCATGTTTGTTTTGCAGCTGTTCTTACCTTTAGTAGGATCTGCTTGATATTATCACTTGCAAAACAAGGATCCTCTACTTCCCTTTTAGCATTATAATGTCACCCCTAGCTTGACTAGGCAAGATGATGAAATTATGTAGCTGAGCTTACTATATGGTAGAAGGAGAAAATTAGATCTTTCTAAAAGGTTAATTATTCCTCTCAGTAGGTGAGAACCCTAGGGCAAGGGACAGGGTTATATCACTAAAGGCAGAGTGTGACTGAACTTGAACAATCGAAAGATTGAATCTTAGATTTAAAACTGTCAGGAGATCTGTGTATCTGGGAGTCAGCATGGACAAAGTTTTCTCCTGAGAATAAATTCTTGGCTTATTGAACCTCAATGTCCTTTTTTTCTACAACAAAGAATAAAATAGTAAAAAAAAAAAAAAAAAAAAAAAAAATACATTCAGCGATGAGGCATTGCTCAGAATGTGAGAGAGCAGACAAAATAAGAGTTTGCATATAAAAAGACTCTCATATTTGGGTATCAAAACCAGGACTTTGTGTTTTGGGAAAGTACTAATCATATGAGAGTCTACAAGTTAGTGAGAAGAAATTGCTCAGTGGCCTGGGCTCTTCTATGGACTTTGAATCTGATTGCTCTGGTGAGGATATTTAAATTGGGTTGCATAGGGAACTTCTGTTGCCTTCATGGTTACATAGCTGCAGGAATATGAGATTTCTAGTACTTTCTAATCAAGTACATTTAAATGAGTATTTTTAGAACACAAAATAGATGTTTTGGAATTTGTCCTAAGCAGCTGCACACTGTAGAGCCATTCCACAGAATGTTTGAATATGTAAGACAGAGAAAATGCAAGGAAATACTTCAAATTTAAGTAACATTACTGTCATGTAATACATATAGTTCAAAAAGCAAAAATAGAAGCTTATTATTTTCTTCTTAAAAAGACAGAAGTCTTAGTCAGAAAAGAGTATGGTAGGGTACCAGACTGTTGCGGTTTGATGGGAAATTTGGTAAGAGACGAATTCCCTTGCATTCCAGCCAGTCCTCAAAGGTTAGAGACACTGGAGGCATCTAGACTCATCTCTTAATAGAGATACCAAATACTGTGCTAACTATAGGCCCAACTCTGGCAGTACCAGGTTCGAGAACAGCCGATTGACTGTAGGTCTGATCGCCTTCAAAACAAGTAGTTGAGTTCACAAATAGCATGATTTATTCAAATACAACATTTAGAGAACAGGTTTCAAATGTCAGTATAGGAAATTCTCTACTACAGTATAGGGTCCTTAGGTAGGGCCTGGTGTACAAATGAGCAATCACTCACCTCAGAAGGGCTCTCAACTTTGAGGCTTCTCCTCGGGCAGTGTCCTGATCGAGGGGAGGAAAGGGGTTCAGCCTGTCGACTGAAAAGGGTTTAGCCTGTCGACTAATCTAGAAGTTAGAATGGAGTCTTCCCTCTCTCCTCTTCCTTCTTTCCTCCTTCCTTCATTCTTTCCTCCTTTCAGTGTTCCTCTCCTTCTTCCTACTTACTACCCTCCTTAGTTCATCTTTTATATATTTTCTTTTACATTTAGGTGAAGCTTGAGTGACTCTAGTCATACACAGTTTCATTATTGTTTGGTTTAAAAAGCCTCCGGAGTTAATTGAAAATCTAGAGAGTATGCTCAGTGAGGAGTGGTCATTCCTTGGAAGTGGATAACTTCTAGGATGGGATTGTGTATTGGTATTATTATGGGATTAGAATGAGGAGAAGTTTGAACAAAGTCTGTTGGAAGGGACTGATTTGCCATCATTGTTGGCGAAGCACCAGACATCTTACCATACTATGTGGCTTATCAGCTGCATGGTACCACCAGGTTGCTACTTCTGCAGGGAGCATAACAGAATCTGGCCATGGTATCTTCACTCCGCTCCACCCTCCATTCACTGATCAACTGCCTGACACCCTCAGATTACCACCTCTGCAGGCAATCCAACAGAGTTTGGCCAGGGTGTCTCAATTCTGTTATACTCTTGTTTACTCTCATTAGTGGGTGCTAGGAGGGCAGATGGTATTGCTGTGGGAATTGTGGAGGAGTAGATTCCATGTATTCCAGTGGTAACTGTCTCTCACCTCAAGCAAGCCTCTGTAATGCCATAACATTTGTTAGGCCCTGATTTTTCTCTAATTTCCCCTTTCTTAAGCAATTCTGTCACACAGACATGGATGGCATAGGAGGCAGGAACATACCTTGAAGCCAACTTATGGATACAAGGCCATCTGTGGTAGCTTCTCTGTCTAATAGTAGAAGAGGCAGAAGACAGTGTTAGTCACTTAGTAGAGGTGCAGCAAGACCTGAAGGACAGAGTTGTTTTTTGGACAGAAATTATTTTTGCAGACTTTTCTGGAGATATATAAAGCTTTCTAGTGTGACTTAAATGAGGCTCCATTTCTCAGCCTGACCTTGTCAACACTTAAAATATGCCCTCAATATGTGCAAAGGACCCCTACTGGTAAAGGCAGCTTGAGAAAGGATTCCTTTTCCTAAGGGAACAAACCTAGCTATACATTTAACAAAACTCCATGGCCTCATGTAGCATTAAGTCCCAGGAGCTACAATTATACTAGTAAATAAAACAACTGAAGCTAAAACAGAGACATATTTCACCCATAAGATAGAAGCGCACTAGGCAGACTCTAACAGTAGCCTGTTTTAGATCCATGCATGAGTACACTCATACAGCACAACTCTGCAAGCCTTTTTGTGCCCAGTGGTTCAATAAAAATACTATTGTCGTTGCTAGCTATGTGCCTTGTGCTTTCTCTGCCTCATACTAGTTGTGCAAGGTGCCAGGCTAGCCCTTTAGACTTGTTATCAACTTCTTATGAGGACTTGCTGGGTGAACTAAGCTCAGTATCAGGTGTCTCTTGTTATAAAGCACAGTTTGCATGTGGGATAAAGGCAGTGGAAATATGGGCACAGTTTGAGAACAGCATACCCAGAACTATTAACAACACACCAATGGGCGATTACTGCTCATTGGAAAAGTGACACACAGAGAGCAGGGGAAAGACTGCTTTTGCTTTAGGAAAAGGAGTAGCAGCTGGGCAAGGAAAGAAACAACTGAGCAGCAGATTAAGGCACCTGCTACAACCTGGAAAAGTAACCTCCCTTCTGTCAGGACCATGCATTGGAGCCTAGAGTGGAGACTGCGTGCTGGGAATTGTCTATAAACTCAACCATCTTATTAAAAATCTTGAATTTTAATTCAAGAAAATAAAATGTCTGCTTCAGATCCATCTTCCATTGGCTGTGGCAACTAGGACAGGACTAATTCTGAGGCATTAGCTCTGTGGTATGATTGTTCTGGAACAAAAAAATGATTGATAATGAGTAAGAACTACCAATTAGCATGGAGTGTGTTGTCAATGATTGCTACTCCAGGAAAGTTTAAAACTATCAGTATTCTAAAAACTTTCATCTCCATTCTTTTTTAACTGATGTTTATGTATGTCATCTGTTAAATGGTTCCTGGGATTATTTTGCTTCCAGTCATTACCCAAGCATAGATATATCATGTGTGAAAGACTATTCTTGAGTGTTCTGATGTACCCATCTCTGTGCAGGCAGAACAGAGAGAATAGTATGGGGAGATGCAAAACATGCTCCCATTTGACCTTAAGAAAAAAGAATATTTCTGTGCTGGAGAAACCAAGCTGGAAGAAGCGTTCAGATCAGACACAATCTAAGAGGTGTTCGTTTTTTGTGAAGGGAATTAAATTGTCTGCTGTGTGCTTTGTACAGTTACTTATGTACCTAATTAGCAGAGGATCTAGAATTACTCAAATATTTTGTTAGTGTACAGCAGTACTGCTATTTCAAAGAATAAATTTGAAATATAAGACCTGCCCAGATGTCACCATAGCTCTGCAGGAACATAGGTGTGTTCTGAGTTTGCTGTGACTAAAATATAACTGCTGTAATGTCCATTATCTCTTTTAAATTATCCTGCATGCCTACTTTTATGCAGAGACCCTGTGTATAGCTTCTCAGTACATATATGGAGACAAATTCAGGAATTGGATAAGTTCAGGAATCTGCTGCAAATGGAAGTTAATGCTTCTAGGAGATGGATTTTTTTTTCCTAGCTCTACTAGAAAACTATATATAGTCTAGTTTATAAACTATCTCCTTAAAATAGTGGTAGTATTTCAAAGTGCTTTTTTTATGGTATTGCAATTATGACAAGTGCTATAGAATTTAAGTTAAAGGTATGAATTGTGCAATTGTGTGCTATCACTACAATTACTATGTAACTGGGAATCACAGCTTACTTTGGTCATTAACTCCTAGGGTGACTGAGGAACTTCCCTACCTAGCCATCTGCAGATACGTGATAATAGACTGTTTGGAGACAGTGGGACCAGTTTAAGATGTGGTGATCGGCTGAACTCACAACCAAATTAACTCCCCAAAAATGACAACTGGTGTAGCACTTCTGCAGGTGGAAATTTTGGACTATCCTGAAAATTTTCCCTATGTGTCTTCTGCTGTGGATGTACTAATTCATGAGCTTAAATGTATTGGTTAAAGTCTGTGTGGAGAACCTGGCTCTTTCAGAAATTTTCCTGAATGTTTCCTGCTGCAGAACTAACCAAACAGTATATAGATAAAACACTAGTAAATAGCTAGTGGAAGCAGATGTGGAAATAATCGTGTAGTTGTCTATAATCTTTGATACCTAGTTAACATAGAGATTTTTTTGTTTTTCTTTTTATTTATTTATTTATTTTTTGTAGGTAAAGATAACTAATAGCTGGCATGATCATGTAGGACCATGGGCCAGCTGGATTTTATGAAATAAGCAGAACTGCCATGTGGGAAGTCTCATGCAATCCAGCTAAAGATGTTATTGCAAGGATCCTCGTAGTAGACACTCCTGTTGCCATCTGGATAGCAACTGACAATGATGTTGGAGGTATTTGTTCTCCATGCAAGCATTGCCCATCACCAAGATCAGAAAAAAAAAATATATAATGTGTATATATATATTTAACACAGTATCTGTGAATGTCTGTGCAACATAGTCTAGATCATCTGAATGCTACATAAAAATCTGGCACACAGATAATCGAGGGTTTTCTAGGAAAAAAAAAAAAGGCGCTAAGTCTTTCAGCTGCAAAAGAGCGATTACGACTGGCTGGGTCTGTTCAGCATCAAGGTCACCTGGACTACAGCAGTTAGTTGTGATGTTCTGCAGGTATAGCCTGGGGAGAACTGCAAAAGGCTAAAGTGCCATTTGCAGAGTTTTCTGACCCTGTGGGTATTTGCACCTTAGTTGCCAGACAATTAACAATGTGATACACAGTCAGACACCAATTATTTTTTAAAAGGAAAAGGTGTTGAATCTGAAGGTTTGATTAGTTCACCTAGGTAACTATATATTATCTCGTTCCAGTGAAAGCTCCCTTTAACTACCCTGTCTCCACAAGCTGGAGGTAAACATGGGCTCAAAGCACTTACCAATCTACTGCCAATATGTCCTTCGATTTTTTTNTTTTTTTTTTTTTTTTTTTTTTTTTTTTTTTTTTTGTTATTAAACACATTAAGATCACCCAAACCAGTTCAGGCTATTTCTGTAGTCTACAATACAACATATTGTTCATTATTACTCTGTAACTCAGGACATCCATGCAGTAAAACAATGACATTCTGTACCACAACGTATAAAGAGCTAGGCATGTAGACAGACTAGGGAGTATTGTTCTATCCTCTAATGACATTTTCAGTATAGTAGTTAGTTCAGATTGGTGATGAAAGTGTATTGCTTTTCTCTAATATCTTAGACAGCTGAAATATTTCTCTATATGGTCCTTCTAATTAATGTCATAAAGCATAATGAAGACATGTCATAAGAAAAAGATATTTCTAGGGAGAATTAGATTGTCCAGTTGTACTTCAAGTATTTCTTCATCTCCTGTGGCAGGTCAACATTATGCTTTATGGTTGTAATAAAAAATGCTGCATGTAATGATGCATTTCTGGATTTCTAGAATTAATCAGAAAATATAAGATGTTTCCAATTATCCCAAGTAGCTGAGGGATTCATAGTGTTCCCTGATTCTATCTTCTCAATCATAGTTATGACTCAGCTGATGGAATGAAGGACCTTGCTAAATCAGGCCTTCATTGAGTAATTCATAAGAAACATGCGTATTTCCACATGATTTATTTGCCAACTGTAATGGACATATTTTTTTACAGTAGTCAAAACATAAGTAGTTTTGTTAAAATGACATTACATGTAGGTCTAAGTGCCGATGTCCTCCCCAGTTTCAACAGGACTGATCCACTGGTGATAGAGGAAGATCTAAACCTGATGCTTATTACGTATGGGTCCACTTGAAAAACACTTTCCATTATATCAGAGGAAATCAGGTATTTTCACATGGCAAACTTGCAAGAATATATAAAGATATGAGTTTCCTAAGTAAATATACAAGCATCTGCCACTAATGTAGATTGGAAGAATTGCAAATAATGCTGTCATCTGTGAAACAGACATTTTACTGTACATCAGCAGATTTAACCTGCTGATAAAATTTAGCAGGCAGCGTAAGCACATCTTCATCTGAATATGGAAAAAAAAAAAGACAAAATAAAGCTAATATAGAGTTGGTAGTAACTAAGTCTTTAAGTTTTTAAATATAAGTTTGTGGTCCACTTAAAAGTGAAGCATTTAAACTAAAGTTTGTATCTTTGTCCGCTGTTTGGCCTGAGCTGTGTTTTTCACAGCATTTTCAAATCTCAAGACGTCAGCTTTCTGTGGTGCAGCTGGTGATATTTTAATTGTTTCAGGGCATTCTGCTCTGCATTTCTACTAACTTCTGGCTTTCTTTCCTTTTTGGGAGAAGTTTTGGTATTCCTATCTCCAGATGCCTATCAAGGTATATCTCCAAAGGTTAGCATCTATATACATTATATTTTTGCCCTTCTGAAAGCTGGTTAGAGGTGTGGGTTCTGCATTATTCTTCTCTGTTTTTCTCCTGAAGGAACCACTAATGCATTTGAGCCCCAAACTCAGTTTGCCTGCTCTTCTTGTGTCCTGGGAAGAGATATGAAAGTATCTGCAGAGCGTCACTGAGCTAAGTGCTGTTCCCTGTACCACCACTCTATGTGCAGTAATAATCTATGAAGGCAAGGGGAGTTAAACTCAATTTGTATCGAGGAAACAGAAAATGTTTCCAAATAATTATATATGAATAAAGTTGTTTAATAATCAGTATAAATTAAACATGGCATGCCATGGCAAATAAATGTAGTTTCTTTCTTTATTGTAAGCACAGCATAATACAAAAAGAAAATTCAGTCCTTATATATCCAGTATGACAGTTTTATATAGGTCTTCATAATGAGTTCAACGATTAAATCTATGTAAGATAAATGTAACAAAAAGGCTTGGAAATAAGGTAATAGATGCGCCATTAATTTTCAGTCTTCATACGGTGAGCTTGTTGCTCTACATATAATACATTGGTTCAGAGAGACTCTGTGTGCCATTTGGAGAGGTAAAGAAATTGTTGCAGTCTGGAGCTAAGAGATTACATTCCTTTTCTTTAGTTAGTGTCATGCAAAGATACCACCTTCTGCATAAAATTAGAATTGGAGTATATCTCCAAAGTAGAATAGAAATACTATTTGACAGTACTTTAGGGTTAAGGCAGGTAAGACAACTATAATACGTTAGGAACGGCTTCCTTTCCTAGCAGAGATCAAATACATCCATGTCCTATGTACACTGTGCACATAAATTATAGTTATATTAGATTTCAAAATGTGGAAGCATCAAAAATTTCTGTGCAGCAGATATGAAATAAATGCTCTGCTCTGTTTGTTGATATTGTTGTTGTTGTTGTTGTTGCTTTTAGTGTGAAATTTAGATGTTTCCAAATTTTATAGGTCCAATTTTATGACTTTCATTAGTTAAATTGCTGTAAAAATAAATCAGGGTGGCAAATATTTTCCTAAAGGAATAGTGGAATAGGCTTTTTTTTTTGCACTGATATAGATAAGCTAGGAAAGCACATTTCAGGTAGTGGTGCACAATTATTCCAAATTACCAAAAAAAGTAATCAATTACCAAAGAGTAAGTTTATTAGTAGAGAATGCTAGACATTTCATACACCTTGTGCATCATTTGGGTACCTAAATGTGGACATCCAATGTCATTTCAAATACTTTAGGTTAGCCTGTGCTGCTTCCAGCAGCCATTGTAGGAAGGCATGGATCTTGCACCAATCATCTATTGTATGTGTCAGCCCCACATGGCTACTTAGGACATCCCAGTAGCACTAGGCACCTAGGTACTAGGTCATGCATTAGAGCTGTCACATAGCGCGCTCTTTCCCCAGAAGTAGTTTTTGAATAACTTTCATCATATTTTCCATTAAAGTAATCAGAGTTAGCTTTACATTTGCAATGCCAGATCTGTGAGGACATATTACCTTAGTCTATGATGTAGTCTATTTCCTAGCAACAGGAAAAAAAATTATCTTTAACAATATTATGGGACTACGTAAGAAACAACTTGGATAAATGGTGTGGGTCTTATTCAAGTGTTCAAGTGTAGAAAAACATGCAGAAAATCAGAAGAGAATCAGAATCTAGTATTTTCCTCTTGTTTGCATGATCCAGCTGGTGCAGCCTTGCAACCACTGGCACTGAGCACAGAATAAAAATGTTACAGAATTGTTCTTCTGTTGGTTTGGACAACAGTGTCTAGCGGCTGGATAGCTGGTGGAGATCCAGAATTTTGTTCATGTGAATAATTTTACAACAAGAAGTATATCATGAGGGATTTTAAGTGCTTAAATTAAGGGAAGAAGAAAGAGGCGGGAGTGAGAACTGATCATTCATCAACAAAAGCCCCAATGGCGCCTCCTTGAAACACGCCAACAAGCACACCCTCGTTTCCAATGGAAAAGCACAATGTGCCAGGCGGAAGAAATGACATCCTGCTGACTGCAGTTAAGCATTCTCCAAAAAGAATAAATGAAGAAAAATATTTCTGCAGTTATTTTAGTTTTCACAACAATGAAAAAAAATCATTTGATTACAACATCATATGTTTTAGCATAATTAAAACAGAAATTCATCTTTTATTTAATTGTTTACACATAAGAATAAATTGTGTTTTGAAATTTTGAACTGCTGTGTGAAAATCACTTTCCATGGCTCTTCATATGGTTCAAATGCAGGTTCAAACATACCTAATGCACCATGAAATGGAGAAACTTTAACAAAGTTATGAATAGAGAATCCAATGAAGTTGGGAAGCAGTCCAGTTCATGTTATAATTCTCAGACTGGTTAGATATACCAGATGGGATTCCACCATATGTTTATGAGAGCAAAGTACTGTGTATTGCTGTAGCACACAGTTATAATAAACCTATTTTTGCTTCAGTTGCTGATATGGCATCTGGAGTCTCCCATTGTATCCCTATATGATCTCATTGTGGCACTTCAGAAATAATGCTGCATGTTTAAGGGCTTAGTAGAATTACATGGGCTTACAATCATCATTTGTATCTCTATGCTAGAGAGCATTCTTATATTGTTGACATGGCCAAAATCAAACAGTGAAAAATAGAAATTTCATCCAAATATACTCCTTGCTGGGACATAATTAGTGAGGAATCCAAACCACAAAGTGAGATTCAGAGGCAAATTTTCAGCTAATTAATTGAAGTGCAGGTTAGCTGAGTTTTGAGTTCTCAATCACAGAGCTTGAGAATAACCTGATCTAACAGAATGAAGACTTGCTTTGTATCTGTGACCTAGTATGGGATGCTCAGGTCTACTTATTTACTCTATTCTGACCATTTTTGAGGAAGAGCACTGAATAACACAAACTTAAAGTCTGAGACAACTAGAAAAATTACATGTGAACTTCATATCTTTATTAAGTTAGCTAAGTATACAACACACTCCTTACGTATTGCACTGTATATATTTGCAGTATTACAGTATATGGTGCTATGGCATATACACTTTCATGATGATGAAACTTTGATCATTCACAAATGGCATTAATTTGTAAACATGTGTGTTCTGCTGATAGTGGTGAGTACAGTCCAACTATGCAGGGGATATGTAAAAGAGCATCATGTTAGATATAAGGATTTAGAGTAAATAAAGACCTCATCAGTAAGCACAGGGCAGTGAAAAATATGTTAGATTTCAGTGGTTCTGAGGAGGGTTTATGCATTCAGGGACTGAATGCTCTGAATTTACAGTATGTCTACACCCATAAAAAGACTTTCAGGTCTGGTGAATTTACTTTTACTGAAAAAAAACCCTTGATGTCATTGTTGATATAAAACTCCCTTAGAGTAAGCAATTTGATGTGGAGAGATGGGAGAATGGCTGTTCTGTGATGAATCTGTGCTCGTGTCTTATTCTTATGGTTTTATCACTGCCACAGTAAAAGGGAGACCCTGAGGCAAGTCTATGCTGCTCCGAAGACTGCTGTGTGGGTCTACACATATGCGTGTTGTCTGCCAGAAGGGCGAGGGGCAATTACTGATGCTTCCTACAGAATTTCCCCCGCATCCCTTACAAAAGACTCTTGTGTCTCTCTTCTGACTGGTTCTGGTTCAATTGTTATTTTGGATCTGATGGATTACTGGTAGTCTAAATGTAGATGCTCACAAAATTCTTTGAAAAATGAAATACAAAAGTGCACTTTTTTTTTTTTTTTTTTGGTGCTGCAAAACATAACTGCATACAAAACCTCTGCAGTTGTTATTGAATGTTATTAAACAGAAAAAAAAATAGTATTGCATATGACAGGGAGCAAGAACCCAAAGTCAGCATTTGGTTCTTCAAGAGTCTGAAAGAAGTTAATAAGAGAAATGTGCAAAAACTTGGAAAACCTAAGAGTAAATCTTCCTCATCAATAAGCCAGAAGAGGAAAGGAAAAAATCAGCAAACCGTTACAACTGCCAAATTCTGTCAAATTCCACAGCTCATTATCAACTCCTCGAGCAGTTTGGTTCCCTGTACTGCTCATTTTAATATCCAGCTATAATATGCTTCATTTTCAAAGGTGATGTCCCACACTAAAATTTAGATATAAAAATACACTAAACATTGATGCTTCAATTAAAGGTGATCTTGCCTGAATGAAAAATCCCTTTAAAAATATAAATCCCCCTAAGTATTTTTACAAGATATACATTTTTGGTCTTTTTCCCACATTTTAATAGGTTTTGCTTAGAGCTTTGCAACAGTTCTGGCCAGAAGGTATCATTCAGTGTATAACGTCTAAATGTTAGCACTGTTGCTACTGTCTGCTTTGCCATGTTAGATGAAAGGAAGAGAAAGAGAGAGAAGAAGAAAGAAAGACTTCCAGATTCGTTAAGAGATGCACTGATCTTGCTGATTCTACATCTCACACTAAACTGAGTGCTCATGAAGACAAAGTCTATTTATATTCATTTGTGATCTATAACAGGATTTTTTTTTTTTTTTTTTTTTGAGTCCTATCTTTATATTGACTATGAGGTTTATGGGTCTACAATGGGTTAGAATAGCTTTCAAAGGACCACACGTGGGCTGCAGAGCCTGTCTAGGAGCCCATAGGTGTCTCTGTGGGACAATCCATATGGCTGAGTTCTCTGGTACAGCAGGCATAAAAACAGCATCCCTGCCTTCTGAACAGACAGAGCTGTTGAGATGAAATGACAGAGATGGAAATAGTGCTGGAAGAAACAGTAGGAAATAGTATGGCTAGAGACAGAATTAACTCTAACCATACACTTTACTGTCTTTGCAAAGGTCTTTTTCCTACACTTTCATTTCACTTTGGTTCCTTTGAGAATTTTCAATACTGGAGCATGTAAATGCTACCCTAAACATACTCGCTTAATTTCAAGATAAATAAACCATGATTATTCATATGTTTAAGTACATGAATTAAATTATCAGGAACAGAAATGCTATTTTAGACCTATTCTATGACAGGGGGAATATTACAAAACTAAGTTTTCACAGAGAAAATTTTTGGGGAATTAAATTTAAATTAACTCATTTTCACCAAAAGAAAAATTTTGCATTTGTCATAATCTCATTGTCCAGAAGCCTGTTCTACAGTGCTCCTCTACTCTGCACCTGTGATTTCAATCTGAGCTCGGAGTACGGACCCTGTACTGCTCTGCTCTGAGACAGCAGCACTGCTTGGGGTTTCACTGACAGCTCTTCAGTCATGACTGCAGTATTTTTTTAAATCCTCATTTTTCATGGATTTCACCAAGGGATTTGCATGCATATAATGTGAAAGGAACCCAAGCAATATTAGGGACAATGACAGCATAAGCTTCTCCTTTCTGAAATTCTCCACAGAGAAGCGGCAGAAACTGCCTCTGGGTGTTCTTGCTTCTGTTTCACCGCTTTGCCATCTGGGGAAACATAAGAGAATCAATACATCAGATTCTGGAGGTTATGCTTTAGAGGTTATTCTTTTTAACAAATGAATTGTTTGTCTCTTTTTCCTCGTAAATGCAAACAGGGGAAATATATTGTAACTACTGACAACTGAGGTAACTAAATACTGCAACTTTGCTCAGATGCAGATAAAAGGGTTGTAAACCTTGCTTGACAGTGTCCAGTCACAGCATGAAGGACAAATTTTTCATGGGCTTTGCATTAGTGTGATGTATGGTTCTCTTTGCCCCCTTCCCCCCCCCCAATAAATTACCTTCATCCAAGATAAATGTAAATATAAGAGCAAGCAGTAACATATCTATTACTTGATAATTTAATTCTCCTTCACTATGTCCTTGAAATGTCTCACAAAGCATTGCAATCTTTTAGAGTGACTTAATGCGTAAAGTATCAAAGTACTGAGAGAGCCCAATAGTTTTGCAAAATTAGACAGGCATTGATTTTAAATTGTGTTTGGTTTTTTTTAATTTCTTATTAATATCTTTCTTTGCATACAAAACTAAACTTGGTCTTTGGTCTTTAAAATTATAATGCCAAACAAGATGTTTATTATTAAATAGTTGGCATTATTCAGTTTTGTAAATTTTAAGATAACCAAGTTATTACATTCTGCCAATAAAATTAAGGATGCATGTACTGATTCATTTTCAGCTGAGGAAGAATGAAAATGGTTTTAACTTCCTGACCCATTAAGAATATGCTGTCCAAAGGTCTTCATCTGTAGAAATGACTTAAAAAATAACCTGAATATGATTTTTTTTTTTTTTGCATGAGTGAGTGTATAATGCTGAATACTTCCTTAGCATTAATTACATCATACTTTACGATCCTCATTACAGAGGCAAAATCTTTTTGATTTTAAGAGATCTGAATGTGAAGCAGATAAGGCATATGTGATATAGTATTCACTGACAATACTAAGTCACAATTTCCTAAAATGCTTAGAGCCTAGAGAGGCAAGAACCTTGGAATTATAGCTGTGCCTTTTGAGCACAGAAACAAAACTACCCAAAATGTGATAGTCTTTTCTTCCTTTTCCTGAAAGGAAAGGGTACTGGAACTTTCATCTCTCAGCTGTGGGGTTTACTTACAGGGAAATCTTTCTGCTGTTTGCCTGCTCTCCGTCTCAGCTAATGATCTTTGCATGTCTGATTTCCCAATCAATCAAATTGGCCAATCTCAGCATCTAAATGAATCAAAGTAGCTGAGACTTCTGCTTTTTAATAAAGCATCTATATGAATGTCTCTCGATTCTGCAAAGTTATTGGACCTCTTGTCAGCACCATTTATCGCAAAATGAGAGGTTATCTTTTTGGTGAAGTACTAATCCAATATGAAAATCATGAATTCCACTACTTTTTCTTAGAGAGTGGCACTTCACATACCAAGAAAACTGCAGTGCTGACAACAGAAAGGCTTTAAAGTTTGTTATCTGGAAAAGTGTAGGGAATTACAGCTATGTGCTGTGGTTCAAGGCCTGACTCTTGCTGAACTGAGGTCTGTGTTGCTAATAGAAGGCACTCAATTAGTAATTGTCTTTGGTGCATTAGGCAAGATCTTATCTGATATATACAGACACAGTTACATAGATACAATGTCTCGCATTTGAGATCATGTTCCGTAATTTTCATATGGATGTTTTACCTGCAGTACATATGCCTGAGCTATAACCATCAACATATATGATATGCAGATGTGGAAAGTTCTAGTAAAGATAAAAGCCCATTAAACAATGATTTTAGAAATCGGTTGTTCTGTTTAATGTTGGCTGACAGCTGTGGATTTCAGATGATAAAATTAGGAGCTCTGTTTTTTCTTATAATAGCTGATTATGATTCAGCCTTAAACACAACACAGAGAGGCCTCCATAGTTTTCATTAAATTACTTTTTCTTTTCAATTCAAGCTTTTTTCAATCAATTATTTTGATTGTAATGATTCTAGACCAAAGATTCATTTGATCAAGTTCAATGTCTTGAGATAAGTCTGTAACTTGAGAACAAAAGAGAATAAATGTACACTGCATGTATCCCCTTGTACTTCTTGTCTACTCTTTCTCCAGATGGAGGATAAATGGAGAATACAGTAGAATCTAAGGATGAATCCCCACATGAATCATCAGAGGTAGGCATAACTGATAGTTTTGGCTTATTTTTCAGTATATTTTTCTGTCTTGCCAAGACTGAATGTAAGCCAGATTTTTTTCAATTTGCAGTTGTGGGAAATTTTTGAATGAGCATTATCTAGCTGTCAGCAGGATTAATGATGCAAACATCCAAAATGATATTATTTTTTTGTGATATGCATAAGTCTGTGAGAAGAGAAGCAACTTTAACTATTTTGTTTTCACAATGTATGAGTGTATGTTTTCACTTCCATTGTTGGAAGTATAGCTTCCATAATGTATTCAATATTTCTAAGAATTAAATCCACTGCAGGAAAAGTTGTACCTACTAGATACTGTGGAACAGCATCTGTTTCAGATGAATAGTTTTAAATATGGGTACCCTGCCTCAAGGCAAAGAAATTTGGCCTGGTGAAACAGTATTTTTGCCTGTGAGGAAAGAAAATTATAATAGCTGTAGGTATTGTTAAGGTTCAGGAAAGATGCAGAAGAACTCTTTTATTAAATCATATTGGAATATGATTTATTTTATAGGTGTAAGTTTTCCATCCAGTGGACATTACTTCTTTAGACCCATAGAAAACTGAGATCTGAATTCATGTCTGTTCCTCTTCATTCTTCAGGGAGTGCTCTGTAATCAAGTGTTCCCAAGAGAGCGATAGCCTTGCAATACATGTATTTTTATGGCTGAGATTATTTATAACGTACAGTAATAAATTGTGACAAGCTTTTTTCCTATTTTTTTAAAATATTACTTTATATACATATTTTTTAGTTCATTGATAACAGTTTATATGTCAATTTCTGCTATAGAGGGCAAATATGACACGAACAAGAAAAGTTTGACTTGCAAAATTATATTTGACCTTTTTCTTAGAACATGTAAGGTCTGTGAGTATATACTCATTTTGAAGGTGTATCAGTTTGTGTCATAGAAGAACTTATTCCCTATTTGACTATTAAAGTTGTATTTTCTATTGCATCATCAATAGGGTATATATTGACTGTGTGGCGAGCTTAAGTATACAGTATCATCTAAAAAAAAAAAAGAAAAGTAGTCTCTGAGACCTCTGGAATATATGTGCATGAAAACTAGATAGATCTAAAGGATTCAGCAACAGGTTTTCATATCAATAACTTAGTCTTCAGATTTTAATAGCTTCAGTGATCTAGGGAAATAGAATGTATATCCAGCAAAGCGCAAGTTTATAGCTCTGTGGATGGAAATTCAGGCTTTCCATTATAAATAAATGGCATTGCATTAAATTGCCCTAGCCCCTTACTGCATAACATTACCTGACACTTGTAAAATATTACTACATTACTTTACCCTTTGTACCAACAACAGTAGCGCATATTGCTGGCAACAATTAATTTGCCCCAGGGAAGACTGGGTTCTTTGTGCACAAGAAGAAATGGGTTGACTGTGTGCTTTCCCGTTTATTTTCAGTGCAAGAAATTGCACTTCTGCTGCAGAAGTGCTGAAATGCAAGGGACTGAAAAGTCACCCTTAACTAATCATTTTTACTCCTTTGAGTTAGTCATTCTTGTGTGACTATATAATAAGACAGATGCTAATTTACAACAGGCAACTGGTATGATGCATTACATATTTTACATTTTTTAATGAAATATGAAAAATTAGTACTAAATGCTTGAATTTTTTAAGCAAATGGAGTCTTAAATAATGTCAAAAAGACAGGTGGTCTCTAATTTAGTAAATATTTTGTTAGAAGACTACAACATAAGACTTTTCTTCCATTTTACACTCCTTCACACATTATAGTGGTTTACTAGAAATTATATGGTTCAAAGTGATTCTCTTTGATTTTACGACTGTTACAGACTTCTCCTTGCTCCTCAGCAGAACGTTAAAGGAGTAGACAGGGTGAATTGAACAACAATTGATGTAGGGAAACACATTACTATAGATTGGTATCCATGCCTTGTACTTCCAGATTTAGAAAGTGAGACTCAGTAAAATTATCAGAATGAATTTTAAGCACTCAGAGGTACATGCAGATCAGATTCATTCATCAGTACTTCTATAAAGTAAAACTAAAGTAGAAAAATAATCTTTGTATTATTATGCTTCAAATACTCTATTTGCCTTGTTTGATTTACATTATCTGTAAATACTTTATGTTTGCACTGTACCTTATTTTTCCCCAAAGCCAAGTACACCCTTTTTAAACTTTTAGGTTTTTGTTTTGTTTTTTCTTGCATTGCCATGTTTCCAATGTCTATTAGGCCTTTTTGCTGGATCAAATTTTTCACCTGTTTCTCATGAGACTGATAGTCTCATCTTGCAAAAATGGTGGAAGGCATATACATGTATGTACATATATTGTATGTAAACTTGCAACCTACTGAATAAACAAAATTTTATTGCTGCTAGTCAAAGATTACATAATTTGTTTAGCAATTTTTTTTTTCCGTTGTTAGGATAGTTTCCACTAGCCAACCACTTTAGCCTCCAGAATCTCAGATGCTGTTGAACAGTCCTAGAAATACACCATGAGACACCGGTGAACTGTAATTGCTAATCATATCACTTGAAGCAAAAGAAGTAAAGTGCATTTTGGTGTCTTTGCTAGAGGTTTCTGACAGATTCACTCTGTCACCCAAAGATCACCCCTCATCCTGCTTCAGGTCAACATTGATCTTCTAGATGTGAAAAATAAAACAGAAAAACTGCCAAGTCTAAAACTTCAGTATAATTGATACAATATTCAAAAAGGTCATATGTAAAAATTATATGTATGATTTGCTAGTCTCTCAATATTTTTTTGACTCAGTCTAATGAAGATGCACATTTTTTCATCCCCAGTAATAATGCAGCTGCCAAAAAAGAAGGATGGTGATATTATGAAAAGGAGCATGCAAACCTTTAAAACAAGCATAGCAAGAAGATCAGGATAACACTGGCATAATTGTGCTGACCTGATACCACATATCTTGTGAATCCCTAACAATCTTCTCACAATGACAAAGAGATCCTCATGGATTAATTTTCTTACTTTTCATTCAGGTTCATTCATGCAACCTGTGCTGACCTCAGTGTTGTCACAGTTGTACTCACCTGATATCTAGCTAGTCCACCAGCTGAGCTATTTCTACACTACCGTGCAAGGCAGTCATATTTCTGTGTGTCTGGCAATGTCACTTCTATTACCTAATGCTCCAAAGCTCCAGAGAACCTTTTATTCTTCCTGTTGCAATTAACTGTTGTGGTTTGATGGGGAAGAGGGGTAAATTTGATACGAGATGAATCCCCTTATGTTCCAGCTGATCCTCAAATGTTAGAGGGACTGGGGGTGGCTGGACTCATCTCTTAACAGGGATACCATACACTGTGCTAGCTATAGGCCCAACTCTGGCAGTACCAGGTTCACGAGCAGAAGATATACATATTATCATCATTGCAGGCCCAGATCAAACCAACTGGAGCATCACTAGAAGCAATATAGCAATAATTACGAGGTGCAAAGCTTACACCTACTAATTTGTATTTTATGATATGATTACGACAGAGATAGCCAAATTTAAGAGAATTAGCTTAGTTCTTGTTTTTTTATAACATTCTCTCTGATATTATTCTAAACTTTAGAGCATGCTCTTCATAACCTTGATCAAAGCTATTTGCTTCTTAACTATATATTCTTTGATCAGTTCTATTGGTCATGTTTCTCTTGTTTAAAAACAAACAGAATTGCACTCCCAGAATCACATCTCTCTTTCCTTCTTCTCTTCAGGAATAATCATTACTATCAGCCTCTTTACCTAGTCACTGAGAAAGCTCACTCTTTGCTGTTAGGAACTGTAAATTGAATTACATTGCAGACTATGAAATATAAAGTCTCAGATAACAAAAACTGGTTATGATTATAGTCACAGACACAAAAACACAGAGGGAGACTTTTAAAGAGAGAGACTCTCAGAGACTCTGACAGAGAACCAAAAAACAAAACTGAGCTCATATCTGAGAAAAACTAGTTATGAATGAAGAACTCCATATGTCTTCTAACTCGTAAGTGTCATTAGATACATGATGAAATTCATTAACATGGCAGTCTGCTGTGCATATATATTGGTCAAAGCAGGGAAACAACATGTTTGTATGTTTTATACTGGTTTATCTTTCAACTACAAGAAAGTTCTGTGGTGTGGAAGAATATGTGCAGAGTGACATGTAGCCAGATACAACCTTATAAATCTATACTTGCTGCTTACATATATATGTCAAAAGTCATTTTTTATGTCACAATTTCCTTGTCTATAAAGTGAGAATTGTATGCTATATATATATTATATATATAAAATGAAAAATAGATATTCTGAGTTATTCTGACAATGTAGAGTGGTAACAAATATTAAGACTCAGATCCACAGAAGTGTTTAAGCACTTAACATCTTTCAAAACAAATAGAATTAAGTACTTAAATAGATTTTTATGAATCTTGGTATTTGTGTTTGCTGTTTGTAGGTTTTTGTTTTCCTTTAATAAATCATTTGTTGCTTGTAGAATTTGGGGGAGGGGGGCACAATTCACTAAGTAAAATTGCATGGAGGCAGGTATTAGTTTGTTCTAACTTGATTTTCATTTTTTATACAATGAATTTTCTATCTTGAGGCCTTATGTATGTTTCTGTAAGTAGAAATTATTCAGAGGAATATCTTTGAAGTCTTTGTTCCCAAAGCTTAGCTGCTCTTTTGATGTGCATGTTTAATTCCAATTATTACTATAGAGAGTAGTATGAGTGCAAAAGGAAAAAAATATTTTCCTCAAAACAGAATGTATTTCATATGTTTTAGTCCAGAAATGATTACTTCTGACAAAGAGTTCCGTGTCTGACTGCTGTGAAAAGCAGAGAAAAGAGGAGGAGAGGAGAGGAGAGGAGAGGAGAGGAGAGGAGAGGAGAGGAGGATTGTTGCCTTAGTGAGTGAGGAGGTGCCTAACCAAGAGTTAGGCATGATAAGAAAAAAGGTTTGATGAATTCATAACCATGGAGTTCACTTATTCATCCTTCTGCAGACTGGTCAATTTGAAGCATTTCCCTGAGCATGGGCACTCCATTGCTTTGCAAAAGCTCCAGCCTGCTTCCACCTGCACAGGCCCTTGTGTCCATTATCCTCTTAAATGTATTAGCTGCTGCTATGTTAAGCAAATGTGTAAATAATATACTGCTTTGATCCAGGAAACCAGCCACCAAATAAACTCCCAAATTCTTTCCAAAATAAAGAAACAAACAGAACATTGACGTTATAGATGATTCAATAGCTCTGACATATAGAGTCAGAGGTCAAAGAAGCTGGGCCCATGCGTGTTTGTTTCTATATTTTCTGCTGCTTCTTACTCAGTGTTTTTTCAAAAGATCTTTCTCACAGTAGGTCCTCTTCTGTTTTATGAGGAGTTTCAGAGTAAATGAGTCAGTAGTGATCTGTGGAATCAAAAATCTTGCCAGATTGGAACTCTAGTATTGCAAATATAATATTGGAATTTAAAAGGAGACTAATTACTTAGTCCTTGGGTATGGTATTGTCATTTAATGCTGACAATGTAAGTGGGACTGATTTTAAACATTAATCTGCAAGAAAAGTACTAGTTACATTTTACTGAAATGGACATTTTCACTCCAGATTTCAAGACACATTTTACAGACATATAAAATTTTGATTCTGAGAGGCTGAAATTTCAGTCTTGTATATAATCAGTGGCTGTTGTGATCTTTGTATTTATTTATTGACCCTTTAGTATTACTGATGATAATAACATGTCTCCACCATGTCCAACTGCCTGTAGTGCTGAGAGAGCAGGAGAAATTCGTTCTTATTTGTACATTTTCCCCAAAACAAACAACTTGAAAAATCTCTTATAGGATTCCTAATTATTAGTTATTCTACTAATTAATCTAGGATAAGGCAAATTGCTGTAAGAAGCTATATCTGTATCTCCAGAATGATAATTTATTCTCGCCATCTTTCAGCAAAGTTTGATGTCTAAGGATTTTCCTGGATCCAAAGAACTGGGAAATGCAATTGCCAAAACAGCTTCTTAGTGTTCTTTCAGAAGAGGGTCATGCTCTGTTCTTACAGATAAGAAATTTGCTACACTTATCTTTACCTTTGTCATCTCAAGGTTAGGTAGCTGCAATACAGCTACAGCTTCAGAATATATCCCCTTGACATAGCTGAATTGGTTGATTTCCAGATACAGTTTAAGCTAGTTTTTTAGTTTTAAAATAGGAAGTCAGTCCATCTGGTCCAGCTGGTCCTAGATATCAGGTAAACTGTTTCTTTCACAACAATATATTATAATCTAGTGTACTAAAGATGGGAAGAAAGAGATAAGTGCACCCCACTTTAGGTATATATGCCCAGACTATGCAAATCCTGATTTTTTTGAGGAAGGAAACACTGAAACAACTCCAAGAAGAAAAGACAGCAGTTACAGCAAATTTTGGCCAGATACCTGATTGAGATTTTCAAAGGGGAAGAACCTTAAAAGATGTGATGAAGTATTCCTGTTTTTGGATTAATGGATTAGCCATTTTTTGAAGTCACAATAATTTTCAACAATGAAAAAGTAAGAGCTGTCTAAAAGCAATGGAAAAACATTTTATTACAAGATAATGCAAAGTTACAAGTAAAACTATTTTGACAATAAAACCAATCTGAAATATTTCCTATGCTTTTCTTTGTTAGAGAATAGATTGATTTACCTGTAGGCCATGTAGACCTGATGCTGAACTCGATCAGTGTTTTGGGACTCATGACCAGAAGAGGCATCTTATTTAAAATCTTACTTACAAAAGTTTTTTGAAGTTATCTGTGAATTTAAAAATTTTCTGTTAACTTGGAAAAAAATTATTAAAAGATATGGTATATAAAGTTAAATAAATAAATTTATCCTACAAATATTTCAACTATTCTTGTAACTTTTGTGAAGTTCTGTGGGAATTCACAGTATGTAACTTAAGATGGATTTTTAAATGAGAAGAATTTTCTGTAGTTACCTTATCTGATGCATACTTTAAGCTATCTGTCAGGGTGGTTGAATGAATTTGTACATTGTGTCTACAACTTAGAAAATAACATAACTTTAAACAATTAAAAATACTATAATACAACCAAAATTTTAAAATTCATGACATCTGTATGCTGAATATTTAATAGAATTTATACTTAGTAGTATTAATGACAATTGTATTCATTATAAAAAAAAAAGAGAATGACTTCTTAAAAACTTTTCCTAAAAGTGTAAGATAATACCATGAAGTGAGGTTAAGTTCTGCAGTAGTTGTTATAATAGCAAAGCAAAAGTAGCTATAATAATTACCTTGCATCGGGAAGAGATTACAGCCTAATATCTCACAATTCACAGGAAATAAATACACAATAGAAAAGAAAGGAAATGGAAAGACAGACATTAAAAAGTATCATATAGTTGATATTGCTGTTGAATTACTGTTTTCATTATTACAATCAATTAAATTAAACAATGAGTCTTCCAGTCAACTATCTAGTAAAGTGTTGGCAGCATATTTGAAAACACCATAATAAGAATAATCCTGCTGAAGTCTTGAAGGTAATGGGATTCTGAAAAGAAAAAAAAAATCAAAAAGAGAAATAAAACAAAAACAAAACTTGCACTGTCTCCAAGCTTGGAGTCCTTGATTGTTCCTTAAACATTGATATTTGAGATTAAAATCTTGTAAAGCTCTTGAAAACTGGGCTGAGGCTTATAATTAATGAAAACTTTAAAAGCATATATTCAGTGCTTTTAGCTATTTTTTGTTTTCTTTTTTAATGGAAATGAATCTCAACCTTTAACTGTCATTAATCTGGATATAGTCCAGAGTTTCAGGAATGGAAGAGAAAGCTTTATTTTTCTCTTCAGTTTTCCAAAGATCGCTTTTGCTTATCTGTTGTCAAACTGTTATAATTGTTAGCCAGAAAATAATCTATTAAAAAGGTTTTGGCTTAATACAGCACAAAGCCGCCAGGGAAATTCATAGATACAAGGGAAGCCTCTTGATCCATATGATGCAGTAAGTGAGGCTGAGGCCGTCATAGGGGGTTTTAAGGTCCTTATTCTTAGCTTTGAGCCTCTCCTGCCTGTTGGACTCGCAGCATGTGTTTCAGAAGCTCTTTGGAGTCATGGGGGACTTGGCATCACAGAATGAGACCCTTCATAAAAGATTAGTGGAGGCTCATTTGATTCCAGGCTGTACAGCTGATAATATCTAAGGTTTTCTGATCTCACATGTATTTTTGATAAGGAATGAATAAAAACTGCTTGCAAGGCACTCTCATGATTACTGTTTTGTGGTTTTGTTTGTATCCAGAAATGGATGACTCAGAAAATAATAAATAAGCAATGCTCTGAAACTACGTCTTGTATTGTTCCCCAAGAAAGCTTTGATACGTCTTTTTTTTTTCTCTGTGAAATTAATGTATGTAAAGTAATGGATTCTTTATATAGGCTCTTGCTCATTCTATTTCTTACATAGATTTCTTTTAATTCAGAACCATTCCCTTCTCTTTGTATATGTTCAAACACACTGCATTGCAATGTTGTATGGATTTGCTGTTTAATGTCAATAAACCTCTTTAAAAGATACTTAAGAATAAATTCTTATTTTGGTCTGGAAAATGTAATGTTTATAAAAAATACCAGTAGGATATAGTTCAGATAAAAAGGCAGAGTAGGAGTCAAACAGAATTATTTGCATAATCAAATACTACTTACTATTTTTGTTTCTTCTTGTTTTCTCATTGAACAGTAGAAACAACATAGCAACCTCTAACAGATACCTATTTAGGTTGAAGGATCAAGCCTTATAAAAACTGCCAATAAGAGACTGCTGTAGAGTGTAGTAGAATGGTTGTCGTACCCTCAAAATCATGCCCTCTAGAAACAAAAACAGGGCAGTTAAGGTATATGCTATGGTTTGCAAAATTACTTTCTCTCTTTTCAAAGATGTTTATGGTTTTGCTCTGCTGTGTATATCCAGTGTGTACATGTGCTGTATGTGCTATGTGTGTATATGTTTCCCACTGTAAGAATTCCAGAGGAGCTTAGCCCAAAATGTTCTCATGGAGCATCACCAAGTTAGAGTGTCTTTGTAAGCAACAATTGCTCTAAATTGTAATTAACAATTTAGACTTGTCTTAGAACTAGAAAGGGGGTCTTCATTTAAAGAGCTGTATCCTTCACTCCAGGGCAGTCTGTCAGAGTTGCAATGAAACTTCAAAAGGTTTTAAAACATAGACCTTCTTGGAGTCTCATTAGACTCCATTTCAAAGATATTTCCTCTCAATCAGGGGTCTCCCCAGAATATGGCAGAGTTTCTCCTGAAAAACACTGACTCCAGCATCATTTTCGTGATGGATTTCTGCTGGTACATCTTAATTGTCAGTCTCTCTTTACACCCCGCCCCCCACACACACCCACTCATACACAAACACACTCACTCACACAACTTTCTGTTCTCATTCAGAAATTATTCATTAGAGCTCTTTTGATTTTTTTAATCGATCAACATGAACATCTGTAAAAAAAAAAGAGTTGTACTTTATGTTTAGAATCCTACAATAAAGGGATGCTAAAGGGAAAAAGGAAAGAGAAATGTTCGCTTTATTTTTTAATAATCTTTTGAGCTTTTTCATAGAAAATAGAACCAAAATTTTATGAAGATGGCTTCATTTTTTTAAGCAAAAAGGAAATGTCTTATTTTCTACAACTGCCTTAATTTGTGCAATGCAGTCTGTTCATAAACAGCTTTCGCTCTTACTAATGAAATAGGCAAACACTTAAAATTTTAATGTAGCCTGGGAGTTAGTTTATACTTGTACTAATGTCTGAGAAAAATAATGTCCTTGTACAGAAATTAGCATTATGAAACTAAAAAATTATTTGCCATTGTTCAACAATCTTAACTATTATGTCCTCTTATATCCTAATGTCCTCTTAGCTATTTGAGCATAATAAATCTGCATTTGATAAGTAGGTGGGATGTGATAACTAATTTTTATTTTTTAAGGAAGAAGAAACAGGAGATTACTAACGATTAAACTAACAGCTCTGAATACAAACCCTGAAAAAATATCAAAGCAATATTACTAGGAGAGGTCTCTAGTTCCTAATGTGCTTTGAGTCTCTTCCATAGAGTAATTTGTACCTTCTCCAATGCTGAGAGGGCATAACACTTACATGCTGATTATTAATAAGAGAAGGCAGTCAAAATAAAACAGATTGCATAGATGTAGATATATAGAAAACAGAATTGTGTTAAACATGCTGAGACACCATGATTAGATAACTGAAGCTGTACAGTTTACAAATAATCTGATTTTGATTGAAGGAACAGAAATCCCTCATGAAACCTAAACTTGTTACCACAGCTTACCTGATCAAACTGTAGTTATACATGGAAGAGAAGGGGCAGAGAAGGGAGGCTGTGTGACAGACTTCAGTTCTTTATCTGTAGTCTTTATCTGCAGGTAGGTTGCACGGACATAAAAGAAATTATGCTGCATACACTTTTGTTTTGTAGTAAAGATCACGAGCTTCTCTAAAGAGACTACTTTGAAATTAGTTGTAATTCTGTTTTGTTTTTACTGAGCTTTCCAATGGAATACCTTAAGAGGAAATCCTGCTTCAAAATGTCTAACATGATAGAGCAACATTTTATTGCTGAATTCTTCAAAGTAGGTCGCACAAGGTTAGATTAATTCATGCATTTCTCTCCTTGGTTCTAAATTACTTCCCCTCACTTTGAGTTTGGGTTTCTCAGTGGTAAGAAATCTCTGAACACAGGAGTCTGAAATGCATTAATTTAAAACAGAAAAATACAAGCCTGGTCATTACAGTATTAAGCTTCTGAGTGCTTGACTTATCAGTAGATATTTTGACAGGAAACACAGGGAAAGCACAGATAGTAAATCTGAGTGGCCAATTATAAAGAAAGTGCAGACTGAGAGCTTTGTAAATGTAGGTAAATTACACAGATAGGACTTCTAACTTTGTTACCTCCCCAGATGCCATGCCCCTAATGCTATTTTAAATTCTATTATTTTCAGAAGAATAATTTGAATATAAAGCATGAAATCTATTTCAGTGGATTACCTGAATGCACCCAGAGATTAATGTAACCAATTTCTAAACCTTTGGCTGTTTGATGTGTATTTTCCTCTGTCAGCTTAGCTAGCAATATCAACAAGCTTATCACATTTGTCAGCAACAAATCAAGTTGTTTAGAGATGTGGATCCTTCTAGGAAAGGGATTTTGCTGGCAGACAGAGAGTTTCTTTGCTAAACTCTGTGTAAAAGAGTGAGTTGGGCCTACTGCCTTGACAAGAGATTTCAGACATGCACAAAGCAGTCCTGACTCAGACAAGACTAGCTTCTCATATGATTATTTTACATCAAATGCATATGGATTTTAAGGAATATGTAAGAGTAATTAATAATTCTAAAGAGGATGTTATTTGGAAATTTTCATGAGTAGAAAAATGACTCCATGTATCAAATTAATTATTTGCTATGATTTGTCTGTTCAGACTAAGTCTGCATATTACCATAGCTTTTTGTTTCATAAAAGGAGACTTACTGGCTTACAATAACCGATAAGCTTCAATATAAAGAAATGAACATTCAGACACCACCACGTTTTATGGGTATGAGTTATATGAGTAGATTTATGTGCCTGCTAAAAACTTGAGGAAGTTTAAGTTCAAATCTTTTCTTTTCTGGAATAATTGAAAAGCAAAACAAAACAGAACAGTCTCTTGTGGCTCAAGTGGTTAGCCAACATGGGATCATTGCCAGTTATCTATTGCTGGGAGAAACAGAGCTGAGCATTTCTTTATCTCATCTTCTTTATGAAAGGAAAGGATTGCACTAAAGTTTTTTTTATGTTTTTTCTTTGAACATAACAAGAAAAAAAAAAAGCCAACAGCTTCCTTCCATATAATTTCTGTACTTACTTTTCCAGCAAATATTGTGCTCTCAAGGAGCTTTATCACTGTGTCCATTTTCAGCACCACACTCATGATTGCTTCTCTTGGTTTTCTTGTTGCTTTTTACTTTTAATACTCACAGATATAATCAGTCATGTATGACCTACATTTACAATCATTTTGCAGAGAAATCCCTCATGCTCAACTTCATCTTAACTACAAAGCGATGTAGTAAGACATCCTTAATAGGCCTCCCAAAACTTAAGTATAGTCTCCAGTTAGAGTATATATTTCCTAAGTTATCACAATTTGCTTCTTCATTCAAAGCGAAATAAAAATTACCATAAATTTATTAAGTATAATAAGGATTAATGGATTAATATGAAAGATATACTAGATAAGACAAAGATATATCAGGAAGTGGTTTTGCGTCATTTCAGGCCTGCCCTTTGCTCTGATGGAGTTTCCAACCTAATTGAGTTAATAACTTTGAATGAATTACATGTTACAAGATTTTATATTTTATTTCACTGTTCTGCTATCAAAACATGTTTTTTTTTTCTGTCAGCATTGGGTGCCGGGTGACCAAGCATCTTGACAATTTTCCTACTCTTAATTTGAAGGAGTATTTTCAAAAGCTTCTAGAAAACTGTCAGTTCCCGAGTAAGGCTTGTGTATCCCATGTTAAAAGGAACTACACTCTTGGGCTCAGGAGTTGTGTTCTAGGCATCTCACACTTCCTTAGACTGTTTTCATTGTTAACTTTTGCAGTCAGTGCTGAGCCCAGCTGTAACAGTCACAATTTATTCTGCTCAGTAGGGTTTTAGACAGCTCTCGCAGTTTATCTACGACGGGGCTCTGATCTCCCTTTTTAGGAAGGAGGAATCAAGACAGTTTCCTGGTTTGGAATCTTTTTTTTTTTTTTTTTTTTTTTTTCCCATGGAGGATAATGTTAAATTTTCCTAAATTTCTTATTAAGTTTTCTCTACACTGAAGTATTTTTAGTTTAGGTATAAGCGTTTCTATATAATCTTAGGAGTCAGAAAGCCCTTATTTCTTCTCCACATTGATAAAATTAGTTGGTTCACACCTAAATCCTCAGAAGTGTAATGTGATTTATTGCTGTTCTGTAAATCACCAATAGAGATTGTTGATGTCAGTATTTTTTGGCACTCCCCTACAAAGTCATATTTTGGTTAAATAATTCTACTTCTTCTTTGGTCTGTAGGTATTCTGGGTAAGGTATGTTTCTTGTGCTTTAGAAAGTCCCAATTTTCTCCTTGATTATCATGCAGCCCGTAATCGATTCATCCATTAAAACTCTGCTATTGCCATGACTTTCTTATTCAGTACACTTCAGGCCATTTTGTGAAACAACAAAGTTGATTACAACAAATGTTAATTTGTTTTATTTTTCTCAGGCAAAAGTTGAAATACTTTTAACTGTAATAAGCACTACTATTTACATAAAATGATGATGTGCTGATGTGTTCTTATTTGGGTAAAACTTTATTTATATATATTGTCTGTACTTCACTGTATAGAAAATTTCACTGTGCTTTAGAAAGTTATAGTCCATCTTATTGAAAAATGGTACCAGCTGAGAATTTCTTTTTATTCTAATAGAGATAGACATTGGTACTCATTAAGTTTTTTATTTACCTAGATGTCTTCTATTCACGAGTGTCAGCTTTCTCCTTATAGCTGAGCAAACATTGAGCAGAAGAAGAGGATGAAAGTCCCCATTACCCACAACCAGAGTACTTTCTATTTCCATATAGGAAAACATAATATCACCAAAATATTAAATACCTACTCTTTCCCCAAAGGAAGAATAGAAAAAGAGATCTGTGGAAGTGTTGAAATAGACCTGTGGGACACCAGATAGACCGCTCCTAGTGCTGTCCACCTCTGTCATCTAGTGTGCAAGATATAGTGTCACAGAACGAATGGTGGCAGGGGTGAGGGGATGAGTGACAAAATGCACTTCACTCATATGAAAGAAATAATAGGATTTATTAATATGGACAATGATTTCATGAAATTTTATGGCAAGGTCGCTTATTATTCACTGCATGGGGGCTCAAGATAATACACAATTATCTTGGGATACCCTCCCGTTGGGTCACGAGGTTCAGATTGGACTCCCTTGCTTTCCAGATTCTTTCTGAGAGGAGTCTGGGTGCGGCTGGATCCAATCCTAGTCCCAGACCTGGTCAATGGTTTATGACTAAGGGTTCTTGTGCACAGTTACAAAGTAAAGTTAAAGAAAGGGAGCGCGCTATATTCACTTACCACAAATCTGTTGTGGAAAGGCATCTCTCAACCTCGAGGAGTAACCTTGAGAGGCGTCCTTGCTCAAGGGGAGATCCTGATGTGCAGCCCGCTGCCGTGCAAGGAGAGCTCAAGGGGCTCCTGGGCTGTCCGCATATTTATAGGATAAGATGATTGACTTGTAGTCATTCTTTCATTTCAGAGGACCATTGGCTAGTGTATTAGTCTTATCTCCCCATCGGGATGCAGCCTTCAGGACTGTTATGTTGAATCTGAGTAGGAGAAGAAATCAGAATGGTGGCACCTACCAGGATTAAATAAATTGCTGGTGGTTAGCAAATGAACAGGGCTGCATGTAAGGTACAGGTCAGGTTGAGCTGGGAAAGGAGGATATCCATCACACATAGTCAAGAAAGCTTTTGTTTTGGCCCATTGTGACTATTCTAGACAGCATCTATCAATAGGTGATGAAATTTGTCTCTGGATTATATTCAATTTTGCTGTAGGAAGTTGCCGTTGTCTGGGGTCGATTCTTAGAATTATATTTATTCCAAGTGTGAAAAGAAATCTGAAAATAGGTCAATACAGGAATAGGAACAATGTTCAATAGGAACGTTTGCAGTCTGAAACAAATATTTTGAATATTTTGAATATTGAACTGCTGTCTTTTTCTATCCAAACTCCATGTTATCTAAAACAGGAGGAAAAAAATAGTCTTCTGCACATTTATTGAGTCTGTGAAAGACTAAACATTTCTGCATATCCTCATCTTGCTGTCACTTCTCTGGTTTATTCTTGACAAATTACCTCCTTTGGCTATATATATATATATATATTTTCTGCACTATATTTCTGTACTCTAGCTTTCTACAGACCATTTTTAAATTCTGTGTTTTTTCTTCAGATATTCTCCTGTCTTCATGGATACTAATTAAATATAAAGGACAGGCTGACAAAAACAAGCCATACAATATATACCCTCTGCTAAAGTCTCTGTATTAGGTAAGGAAAATGTCCATTCTTTTTCCATATCTATTTCATTGTTAGAAATTTAAGTTATTCTAGGATGCTGTATTTCAGAGGTGGTCTCAAGATCTTCCTAAATTTTTCCCACCTTGGAAAGGTAGTACTTTACCTGGATGTTATTAAGATATAAGCCCTGAGGCAGGACAACTTGCTTAATGAAAACCAATGCCTCACAAGTCATTCATTTGATTTAGTCTCTGTTTTAAAAATAATTGTACCAGATTTATTTGTAAGATATCTTTTCTAGTGCCTATTATTGAAATAATTAGACATAATGATATCCAGACTAATTACAACCTGATCTGAACTGATCTGATACGAACTGAAACTCAAATCTTTACTCCTCCTTTTTTTTTTTTTTTTCCTCCCTTTTTTAAGCATTTAACTGTTTTTCTTTATTCATGTCTAACCAAACCCATCAACATGCTCTTCAGGTAGATAGTTTGTATTTATTAATACTGTAGGTCTGTCGGTAAATAAATTTTGGATTGAACATAATCCCTACTCGTGGTAGTTATGCTCTTGATTGCTATAGTTTTGCTTTCAAGCACAATGATATTTTATTGTGCGTATACTGAAATAAGTTTTGTTTCTCTGCATGCTGCTAAACTACTAATTTCATTTCTGCCAATATGTACTGGTTAAATAAGAGTGCAGGTTACTTGTAAAATTTCACAGTAAATGAGGTAGAAGTATGGCTCAGAAAACTTGTACAATTATATATAAATCATATTCATTACCTTTTTTTTTTTTTTTTAATATATTCTTCTAGTTCTATGCTTGCAGGAGGCTGTATCCAGAGAAAATACTGTGATTTCAATGGACTTGGATCAATTCCATACAATGCTAACCCTGAAAAGTGCACTGTCATTACTCTTAGCTTTGTTTCTCTCTCTCTAAAATAAGAACAGACTTTTTTGCAGCATTTTTTTTTAGTACATTCTCATCTAGGAGTTTGTTTTTCCTTTTCTTTCTTTTTTTTTTTTTTTTTTTTTTTTTCTTCCACTGTCTTTCTCAGGCACTCTTTTCCTATTCTCCTAAATCTCTTCTCTTCTGCTTTCCAGTTTGCCTTTCTCAGATATTTAAAAGCACAGGGCTTGAGCTTCTGACAATTACGGTTAGTGTCAGTTCTCTTTTTCTTCTTGTGCTGAACAAGCTTTTAAAAGCCACACCATCTCTCAGCAGGTGACTGCTGACTTACACTGCTAAAAAAACTACAGCTTTCTAAGCAGTCAGTCAATGCCAGAGGAGGAAAGCTGCCTTGTAGCAGTTTTAATGACCTAAATTGAATTGGTACAATTGGGTGAGGAAGGCCTGTGCATTACACAGCTGATTAAGAACAGCGTAATCTATAATTCTATTGCACTGGAGAGTGCCAAGTGACTCTTCATGTCAGTAAATGAGGACAATAAATTCAGCAAAAGGGAAATCTACACTTCAAGCTCTTTATCAATATTGTTACGGCTACTGTATTTTTCAGCAAAAGCTGATATGCTTGGGATACAAGAGAATACAAGGATATATTAAACCTCAGGAAAATATCAATCACTATTGGTCTGTAGTTTCTGATAATAAATCTTTGGCATTTTATTCCCATAATACTAGTTAGGTATGTTCTAAAGAAGTGCCTCTAAAATTATGACTTTTGATGACTCTCAAACAAATCTTCTGGGGAATATCTGCAGACTTTGAAATATATCTTAGGACTTACACATTTATTTTGATGTTAAGGAGCCTTTTTAAAAAAAAAATGATTCCTGCTTAATGTGTATGGAGTACATTATCAGTGCACTAATATTGCATGAAGGTTAGATTATTACATTACTTATATTCTGTTTTGTTCTCTACGTCGACCATATTGGACTATTGTTTAGACAGGAGAGTTAACTTAAACGTCCTATGTGAAAATGGTCATGGCATGGGGGAGGGAAGTGTGGGGGTAGGGATGAGTGTTTTTGGCCAAGTCACATGGCAAAACATATGATATTTATATATGCATATAGAGGAGTATAAGAGAAAAGAACATTTCAATTCCACAGGGAAAAAAAAGCAAAAAATAGAAAGAAAAAAAAAAAAAAACAGGATACAAAGTGTATTTTTTAACAGAGTCATTGTTTGTTCTTCCTTTGCTCCTAGTGTCAATTCTTTTCTGCTGTGTAGGGCAGATGTTGTTAAGTTACACTCTAGAAGGACCAAAATCCCTATTTGACCCTTCTTATTCAAGCAAAGCTGTCACTGATTTCAGTGGCAGGTCTGTCTGATTAAAGAGAATTGAATAGAGCCCTGAAGCAATAGTGTTTTGTCCTTGTCTTTGCTCTTCTGGCCCTTTACCATTACTTTAAAAAAGCTTGAAGCAATAATGGCACCAGCTGTGATTCAAGTGATCAAGTAAAGGAATAAAAAACAATGTCATGAGCTGTTTCAAGTATTAGTGTGAGAAAAGTCAGTCTACATAATATTGACAGAGCTGAAAAGGAAGTATGAATACTCTTCAAGAGTCTGTAAAGTTTTAAACACAGAAAACAAATGAATATTAATACTATGTAGGCTTTGTTGGTAAATATATTTATATTCAACTAAATATGCTAAGTGGAACACTACATACATATCCTGCAAGAATATGATCATGATTTCACTAAACATATCCCAATATTGTCTGACATTACAAATATGAGGATTTTTTTGTAATTGTCACAAAGTTGTGCTTTTCAAAACTGAGTCCATTGCAATGGGATTGACTAAATTTAAGTATTTATGTTGAACTCTGTCACCCTATAGACTTTTGATAGTCAAGTAGAAAAATAACTGCTTTTAGGATGTGAATAATACAGTTTAGATCTCTGTTTTCAAATGGAAGTGTCATTATATTTATAAAAGGAGGCTATATTGAATAGCTTGGAGATGGCCCATAATACAATCAATCAGATGTAACTATGATATGTATATTTTATTATACAGAGGTAAAATGAGGATTGTATTGGAGATAGTTTGTTCTTGGAGGGTAGGGCTGACTTTTCAGAAGAAAAATTAATCAAAATTGTTCCTGCTTCTCTTTTCTTTCCTCCATGTGACAGGATGACTGTCAGATCTGACAGGACCTGACTCATCTTTCCTCCATCTCCATCTTTTCAAACTCTGTCTCAGAAGATCCTGACACAGGAGATGTCTAGTGCCATGTCCTTCCTTGCAGGGATCCTGGACAGAGTTCTGTTCTCAACTTGTGCTAGGATTACATATTCAAAAATGTGCATCAATGTCTTCAAATTAAACTCCATCTGCTATTTTTCTCTCAAGTTATTGAACACAGACCAAAGAGCCACCAACCACATCCTGTGCATGTTCTTCCTTTCTTCCTTTTCTGGGTCTCTATTTTATTAAATATATATATATATATATATATAAATTTATATTTTATGTATAATAAAATTCTAGACTGCTGCTAAAATCTATAGTACATATAATTATATATATGTAATATTGTAATATGAATAACATTCATACATATAAACACCATAATTTTTAATATCTTTTATATTATTTTATGTAAAATAATAATCTTTTATATATTTTATATAAATTTTAGCAGAATCCTAAAATTTTCTTTAGTACAATTATGTTGGGAAGCATCTATAGGAAAGTCTACCACTCTTTCTTTCCTGGCATATCTGACTTAACACACATTCAACTCTCACTTGAGTTCTTTGCCTAAAGCTCTCCTTCAGCCTTATACAAATTTTGTTTTTAACCACAAGCATAGACCCAGGGATCTATTTCTGAGAGATGAGGGAGAACTACTTTGATTGGATGAAACCAGATAAGAGGTCCCTTCTGTTTCCTTACTGTTTCATCAAGGATGACATGTAACACTTTTATCTTTGTTTTTAAGCATCAAAGAAATTAGATCAGTCACTAAATGAGCTAAATTAGCACCAGCAGGAAGCTATCATTCAAGTAACCTGAATCCTACACTCAGATTCCCTGATTTTTTTTTTTTTTTTTTTTAAAGATTTAGCAGAAGTGTATACCCTATATTCCCTTTCCAAAGCTTTCCTGAATATCTTGACAATCCCATCAGCTCAAGCCATCATGACTGTGCCCTCGTGGCCAAGAAGGCCAATGGGATCCTGGCCTGCATCAGGAGGAGTGTTGCCGGCAGGTCAAGGGAGGTGATTCTGCCCCTCTCCTCAGCTCTGGTGAGGCCGCACCTGGAGTACTGTGTGCAGTTCTGGGCACCCCAGTATAAGAGGGACGTGGAGCTTCTGGAGAGGGTCCAGAGAAGAACAACCAGGATGAATAAGGGAATGGAACATCTCTCGTACAAAGAGAGGCTGAGTGAGCTGGGCCTGTTTTCTCTGGAGAAGAGACGGCTCAGAGGGGATATGATTAATATGTATAAGTTCAGGAAGGGAGAATGCAGGGAGGAAGGGGACAAGCTGTTTTCACTGGTGGCCAGCGACAGGACGAGGGGTAATGACCATAAGCTGGAGAACAGGAAGTTCCGTCTCCACGTGAGGAGCAACTTCTTTACTGTTAGGGTGACAGAGCAGTGGAACAGGCTGCGCAGGGGAGTTGTGGAGTCTCCTTCTCTGGAGGTCTTCAACACCCACCTGGATGCCACCCTGTGTCACTTGCTGTAGGTGTGCCTGCTTGAACAGGAAGGTTGGACTAGATGATCTGTAGAGGTCCCTTCCAACCTTAAATATTCTGTGAATCTGTGAATCTGTGACTCTTTGTTTCCACCTATAGTTTTTCACATAGTCATTTTCCAGCAAGCCCATAAAAAGAAAAAATAACTCACTCACTGCAACATGGATTCATGTTTCCCAAGCCATATAACCATTCACAAAGCTGGTTGCAATTTATAGACTGGTGTGTTGTGGGTAACATTATTTCTACTAGAATAATGCTTTTATGTAGCACCCAGCAGAATACAGTTAATAATGCATTGCTTAGTATTTTGAATAATTTCAACAAAGGAATAATTTTAACACTATAAAATTACTGGAGATGAATATTTCCCCTGCAGACCTTCTTTATGACTCTGCTCGTAAAATCATTATGTATCTCGTTCACTTACCTCTCTAGCTTTCTTCTCATAGTAAATATAAAGCAAAATGAAGTAAAATGGTGCATTCCGCAATGAGAAATTTGAAGTCGTTCACTGAAAGGACTCTATAAAAGTTCTTTCAATGAAAAGTTATTTAGTATGCATAGTTTGATTAGGATTCATGATAGAGGGTTGTCAAAAATCTGTGCACTTTTGATCTCCTGCTTAAGCACTCTAGATGGGACTAATATCTTTTAAGGCTTCAACCATTTCTTAAAATAAGCTCAGAATTTCCTTTTATTCCTCTTGATTTTATGTCGCTATTGTATTTTAGCTTAAGAGGTTATTTTACCTTCCTGTGCATATCCAGAACAACTCTAAGATTTAATTTAGGCTAAACAAGCCAAGTTTATCTTCTCTTCTTGCCACGTAGACTCTAGACTCTTCGTTTTCCTCATCACCTAATTTCTTTCCCTTTGAATTCATTTTTCTCGAACATGGTTGAGCAGGATTGTATCCAGATGAAAATATTTAATAGCAGTAATATTTCTTTATTACTACAAAAAATGTATTATCTAATGCATCTTACAATTGCATTTGTCTTTCACAGACAGAAAATGCTGGCAGTTCATAGTCATCTGATGATCAACCTCTTCATTCTCTACATCCTGAAATTTCATTTGATAACTCTGCAGACAAAAACTTTTGCTTATGAGGCACGAACTGCATGGCTCTGTGCTATGCAGATTTCATTCCATTTCTATCGCTGTAATTCTCAAGGTCACCAAGTTCTTTCCATATATATCTAGCTACTACTTGGATGATGCTTCCAACATAGTGTCATTGGCAAACTATTATGTTTCTAATATCTGTGCCAGGATCAGTAACAAATTTATCAAATAGATTGATCCCCAGACTGATCACTGAACGGTCAATAACCAGTTTGATACTTCCCCTTTTCAATAGTACACATTGACACCTCATCTTTTACAGATTGTTTATTCCTCTTTTCATTCCTCTATTCATTTCTGTGTTTTTTTTTTTCATATAAAACTAACATTTCATATTGACTGCCACATTAAACACTTTATTGAACCTCAGATTGATGGTGTCTATCATCCTCCATTTTTTTTTCTAGCATACATTTTGTTGAAGAAAATGGTGAGAAAACTTTTGAAGAAAAATACAATCTGTCATAGTTCAGTTGTCCAAATTTGCGCTGTACTTTCTATTTCTGTATACCTCTACATATTAATTATCATCTCTTTTAAGAAATACTCTGAACCGTTGGGTTTTTAGTTTTACCAAGAGTCTTCTTCCCTTTCCTTCTTTCTTTCCTGCTGAATTACTTCTGCTTTATTGTACTATTTGCTACCTCTCAATAGTCATAAATTATCTTCTTAGCTCTTAAAATATTTTTGGCAAAGGAGTCCCGCTCATTAATTAGAGCAACAGATCTTGAACTGCAAGACCTCTCTCAGACCTGCTGTATAGACCTGCTATAAACCAGATCAATCTAACCATGCACGTACAGATTCAGTCCCCCCACAAGTGAGATTATTGTTTACTTTCCATCCTATCTAGCATCTATCCATATTTATGTACGCAGGGAACTGCACTAAGGATGACTTGGGTATTTTAACAAATATGTCAGCACATGTATACTTACATGAAAAGATGACAGACATCCTATATATCAAGATTATTCTCCTGAAATCTATTCTTTTATACCTAACAGTATTTTGTGGACCTTTGAGCACATGTATTGCTGTCACTATGTGAGGAGGTGTGTTTTTACACAGCAAAGCTTATTTAGCTATAGATTACTGTTGGATAGCTGTGTCAACAGAACAAGAGAATCCTCTCAAGAATATGAATAAAGTATTCATATTGACCAAAACAGGTAAAACATTCTTAGTGTAGGACAAGTGTATTGTAAGCAACATATTAATGACATATATGTAAAGAAAAAAATGTACAACCTTGAAAGACAAAAAATTAAATGTTGGCTAAGAAAAAAAAAAGTAAACCAACAAAATATAGTATTATGAAAAACAAGAGATGTATATGCTACTAGGACGTGAAAGCCACATATGATGAACTCTTTTTATATGCTATCCCCATATATCTATGCATGTAATGGCAGTATGAATTTGGGAGAAAAAGACGTGATAAATCAATGGTGGAAGACTATCACTGAATTGAAAATGTATGTTTCCAGCTATTTTATTTAGGGAAGGCCCTGGCTAAAATATTTGAATGCAAGCTGTATGACTGGGCTCATTGTGTTGCCATTTGATTAGTGACATGACAATATTTTAATTTACTGCTTGCTTGAAAAAAAAAAGGAGCCATCTGTCAAATTACATGGATATTTCAGAAAAGTGAATATATTTGGGAGCCACATATGACCAGCAGATGAACAGTCAATTTTGGAAGCATAATGTTAGAGTGAGAGCTGAAATGGACAGCTAATAAAACTACCTGCCTCTGTCACCCAGCTCTGAGAACAACAAGAGTTTTGGGAGGGTTGTTCACCTTCATGTCCGAAAAACAAACTTTCCTTGGGCATGAGTACTCTTCAAGATGATGTAAAAGAGTGTCTAAAATATACTGAAGGTAAGATTTATGGGAGGTCATAGGAGAAGGTTACTTGGCATTGTAGAACTGTCTGCCATAGCAGAAAATACTGACATGGCTATTTATAAAGAACTATAAATGACTCACTTTTTAAAAAAGCTTTATGGTAAGTACAGACAAATGTGACAGAAATAGGAACAAAAGTCTGGAAAATATACAACTTTTAGAATAAGCACGCTTTAATAAAATGACTGAATGAACCTCTGTGTGTGAATTGTGAATCTTTTTTTTTTAATAATCTTGCGGTGACATAGATAGAATTTGTCTTATTTAACTTGAGTTGTCTAAAAGTCAGATGTTCAAGATTTGGTAAGCCTTGAAATAAAATTAAGTCTATGTATATTTGGTCTAAAAATAGCTACTCCCCCCTTTTTTTTTTACTTGATATATGAAAATTATGCATGCAACATTTATTTTGTAAGAATATTATTATACTTTTTAAACAAAACAATACCATTCTCATTAGGTATTCTGGATGAACAAAGCAATTGAATCTATATTATGTAGAAATTCAGTTACATCCTATTTGTTGTTTCAATTAAAATACAGTTTTTATTTAGTGTAAAGTATTTCTGCTTTGTTTTGTTTCATTTTTTTACTTTATGTATTTTCATGTACTTCAGGTACAAGAAATGTCTTGAGAAGTTTAAACATTCAGTATATTCACATTTGTTTTAGAAGCAGGATTAGTAAAATTATTTAGTGGATAGCAAAGATCAGAGCAGTTTACAGGCTTTTTTGACCTGTTTTCAGGGCAGGTGCCACAGAGCTTTAGCTGCTTCCTAGAGCAAGGATTAGGTCAAGGTCCCTTTATTATCATTGCTGTTGGAAAAAAATAGAGAAAGAGGGAGAGAGAGAAACTTCATAATGCTCAGATGGCTGCTGACTCACCTTGATATCCTGATTGCCTTATAAGATGTTATTTTGTTTCTTCTCACACAGAAAGGTGATTATTAGGTAAAGAAACTATTTATAACGCACAGAGCCTTCTAAATTTGCTGGCCCTGCCTGGCCCCAACACCACTGGCCCCAGCTACACTATTTTCACTTTTGCTACCTAAAATAGCATAAGAAGAATATCTGACATAAATCCCCATAATAACTGCTGTCCTCTCATTTCTTGTTTGCAGTCCAGTGCTGCCATTTCCATAAAGATGTATCTTTATGACACTACTTTTATTATAATATTCAATACCTTCTCAAAATGAAAAGTCAATATATTTTCCCCAAGGAGCTCTGTAGGGTGTCTGTTCGAAGTGCAGATAAATTTTTAGGCCCAAAATGCTGAAAAAGTGAATTAATTTGAGAATTAAGGATTTACAATATAATTTCATGTACTAAGAAGAGGTGGATTTTTTCCCTCCATTTGTACACACAGGCTGTGAATCATGACACTCACGCAGTGAAAAAGTGATAAACAAATATTAGTACATTGAAGAAAAACTGAGGAAGAAGGAAATTCTTATTATTCTCTTTCTTCATCCAAAATGCATCATTTAAAAAGCTATTTTTTAATAGTTCAGCCTCAGAAGCCATGGGTAACACTGGTGAAATACTCTGAAATAAAGGATTATTTAAAAAGTCATCTTTGCGCTATGCTTTTCTAGCACTGTATTCTTTTAGGCATTATAATATTACTAAATTAGAATTTCTTATGAATAAGCTTCATAGCTGGGGAATTGGTCTTCAGGGGATGACAGATTAGAAATGTGGATCCAAAAACACAAATCTGTCTCTGCGGACTAGTAGAAAGAAGCATGCATATTAATAGTGGGTCAGAAAGTACTAAACGAGTATCCTCTGCAAATACATTATCAGCTGGTAAAAGAAAGAAAGAAAGAAACAACGACAACAACAAAAGCGCAACCAAACTATGGCTTCTTTTATGATCTTCTTCTCTAAAGTCAGGTTGGAAAATTGCTAAGTGAAAACATAACTACATGAATAATACGGTGAGACTCCTAAAATACCTGTGCTTAGTGAGAAGAATTAATAACTGAAAGACAAACTGAAATAGAAGCCAGCTTGAATTTTCCATTTTCAGCAGAATCCCCTATTTTACTGCAACATTAACTCTGGTATTTGATATCTCTCCATTTCTAAACAGTATAAACTGCTTGTGAAAAAAAATGTTTTTAATGTTGAATGCAATAGCATGGACTTGAGAGGCGTTACATCTTTCAGTTGCTGGTCAGTGTTCCCCAAAATCCTGTACACAGCATACATTCCTTGGCTGTTGATTTATTCAATTTTTTTTTTTTTTTTAAATAGTCCTTCTCAGTCCAGTACAGTCCATTCTTATATGAATTAATTTAATCTTACGAAACTTGTTAGATATGGAAAAGCATCACTATACCTAAAAAACCTTCCTTTCCATCCTTCATTATGTCAACTACAGCAGAATTAATTTCACCAAACTATATAGTGTTTATAAACTGGCTATTTAATTTTAGCTCCAAGAAAGAGAATAGAAAGAGAAAGAGGATAAGAATTCTTCATGGAGAGCTTTTGAGTATTTAGATGTTTTCACTATCCATACAGAGAGTCTCCTATTCCAGGCACCTTCACTAGGCATCTAACATTTAGATACAAATGAGGTGGACTGGATTCTCTATAGCCTTGTGGTCTCAGAGATTTTAAAGACATTCAAAATATTAAATAATAATAATTATTATAGCAGAGACTATTCAATTCAGAGACTAAAGAACATTAAGAGACAACTTATGTACCTCTACTGACCAATGAGGCTGTTCCCACACTTATAAATTATCATTAGTATGGGAATTGATCTCCACTGTGTAGTTGTTTAACATTGTTACAGTTTCTGATAGAAACAGAATGTTAAAATTCACAACAGTACAATAATGTAATAGCACAATATAATCCACTGTTTGTTAAAAGAATTACAGAAAAGCATGATTGTCTACTACCTTTCTACCTGTACTTGTAAGAGACAATTGTGGATTGTGTTTATTGTGGATTGTGTTCTGTCTCATCATTGTTGCCATATGGTTTCTTTCTGTCTCTGGGAAGACTGAGATATGCCAGGTGTCTTATCTTCATACAATTAACAACTTCGTGGCCTTGGCATCCTGTCTGTGGGAAGACTGGGATACCAGTTCAAGGTTTGTTATCTCTACACAATTTACAACTTCATGGATTAGCCCAAGACCCCAACAATGCTCAGCAGAGCCTGACGAGCGGCGCTGGCAGCTGAGTGGCGGGGGGTAAAGAGGAGCACCAAAGCAAAAAAAACTTCAAGAAAGTGGGCGGACTCTTCAAGAACTGGGACAATAAAAGGACTATGTTTTASSSMSWRRRRGAGGGAGAGGGAGAGGGAGAGGGAGAGGGAGAGGGAGATGTGTGCAAAGAGAGAAGCTTCTTTTCCTTCTTCTCAACTCTCTTCCAAGAAAATCATCACCTACACTGAGACAGAGATGACAAAATGTAACTCAACTGGTGGTGGTGGTAACTAATCTTGCTGCATCTCTCCTGCTTGCTTACTTATCTTTCTACTTTCCTTTTTGTTTTCCTTTTCTTCTTCTTCTTCTCTCTGTCCTATTGCTATTATGAAAATAAAGCTTATAAGGTTGTATGGCATTTGACCTCGTTTGTGTCTTAATCTCGCTCTTGGGATCGTATCGAAACCTCCTCCGACAGTGGATCGGGACAGTACTCAAGAAAGAGTACCACTCTTTCTTGTACCCCTAGTACTTGTACAGTGGTACTTGTAAATTGTACCACTGTACAGTCTCAGAACACAGATCTCATAGAGACACCTAAAATACTAAAAATAGCTGTTAAAATATTGAATATGAATGGGAAATGAGGAAACTGTTGAATATGTCTTTCTCTTACTGAGTAAAAAAAAACTGCAAAATTTGTTTAAAAACATTAGTATTTTATGACTGTGCTAAGATCCCAAGAAAATATCCCAAACATAGCATAATTCGCATATTATTAATCTCAAATCTGATTAACAGCATCTTATAGATTCCCTCCCTAATACTAGGGAACGCATTGTATAAATAATTTCTTTCTTGTTTGCTGATATATTTGGATTTATTCAGTATGTGAATCTGGTGATATTGATTCTGGATGTTAGAGCACTTGAAATATCCTTTTGCTGTCTTTTATTCATTTCTTCCCTTCTAAATGTAGCTCAGAAAAAACTAAGTAACAACTAGAGAACTGTATGTCTTAGAGAGTTAATAGGCAGATTCAGATCTTTTTCTTGCTTTTCTACTGATCTACATCTAGATTGACTTGTGGTCAGATGCTAGGCAGCAGTTCAGTGGCATATGATTTTTTTTGGTGTCAAGTTACGGCACAGCTCTCACCAATAAAATTGTTACCTAATGGTCTGTTGTTAGTAGTATCAATAAAGTTGTCATGGACTGAATGAATATGGGTACAGAATTGTTATTTTTCCTCCAATCTCATGGATGCAATTTAGTCAAAGGACATTGTGGGAGCCTTATGTTGCCGCTCCCTGTGGTGTAAATAAAGAGTAATTTTGTTCTAAAGATGCAAGGAAAATGTCTCCATGATCCTGAAAATTCACCTGTTTTAAAGGCATAAAGAATGATGATGTGTGTAGTAGGAGAGGGCTCTGACAGTAGCAGATAGAAAAATATTATTACAAAAATTTCAGACTTGAAAGGAACTATGTTAACTAATCAATCTCGAAGAAGTAACCTCTTTTGGGAAGACTTCTGTAAAGGAGAAACACTGTTAAAAATCCTGTTGTGTTACTTTTTACTCAAATATTTCTGAAACAGACTTCTCGGTTCAAAATATCTTCATTAATTTTATTTTTTTATTTACAGCATGTATTATAGCTGCTTTACTCCATTCAGTTTAATCTGTCTGCTTTTTAATTCATTTCCTGACTTTGCAACCCAGATAGTAGCTTACAATGTGAGATTTTTCAGATCATTTTCTGGAGATGTCAGTGATGTACATATCCTCTTTGTGTAGGCTGACAGCTCTATCCTCTGAGAATTGCAATGAGTTAGTGAGTCTTTCCCTCCCTTGTCTCTCCTTAGGCCTTTTTAAAAGAATAGCATTATGCTGGCTAGTCTCCAGTCCTCTCAGATTTCACTTGATCTATTTTGAAGAGCAAGAAGTATATAAAAATGTCTGCCAAAGCTTCTTCAATTTCTACCCTTACTTCCCTAACCCTTCTTGAACATACATTGTTTGGTCATGGCCCTATCAATTTTAAAAGCCATTTCACTGTATAATAACCATACCTGACATACTCTCTACATATCTTAATTCCTAATCATCCATCTCCATAAATCTGATTTTAGGTATAGTCAAATACCTAGTCTCATCTTTTACAAGGCCATATATAACTGTTATTTAACATATCCTCATTATCTTTATACTCTTTCTGGGGGTTAGGCTGTGACTTCAAAGTTTTCTTTCATCAATGAGAATAATTCTATAGAATTGGGCTAGAAAATTAGTTTTGATTCAGAATTGCAATAATTTTTCTGTTTCTCTCATGCTCTGAGGAGGAAGCAGCCTGGATCTGAATTGTAGCTATGATAGCTATTAGCTTCTTCATGATAACTTGATGACCCAGAGACATTGTTCTCTTCAATGCTCCACAATCCATCGGCTTGTAACCCCACCAGGGCAGGAAGAATTCCTCTTATTTCTTTGCTTCTGTCAATGGGCATGTAGGAATCATAAAAATTAGGTCTTGATATGACCTCAGGAAGCTGTGTAACCCATCCTGCTGTCCCAGGGTAAAACCAGCTATACCAAAGTTTGTTTATATTACCTATTCTTTACAGTCTTCAGTAATGGGGATGTAATACTTTCTGTGAGCAATCTGTTCAATGCTTATTTAAATCATAGTTTCATAACCTTGCCTTAATTTTAGTCTATAATTCTTAGAAATGGCATTAAAAAATAATGTGTGGTAACTCATATTACACCAATTGAAAAAACTTCCAACACTTCTGTGGGTTAGACACTGATTATGCCTAACAAAAGTTTAGAGACAGAGCCTGAGGCTGATCTTAAACACTTACGAGATCTATTTGAAGTAACCTATCCTACTGAAATGAAGATGACATCTGATCATAAATATTTTATACTATCATCTACCAATGTATCTTAGCTGCAAATGCTTTCAGTATTGAGCAGTATACCAATTCTGAAGTAGTTTTATGAGTACAACACTGATTCTTGCTGGCTCATGTGCAGGAAAGGAAACCAGAGCATCCAAATATAAAAGAAAAAACTGTTACTCTTTGAATCAAATTCTTAGCTGTATCTACCTAAAAAGCTTTGTTAAATTAGGAAATCTCTGTGCCTATCCTTTCTTCTTGGTTCCTGAACAAAATATGTTATATTGATATATTAGGAAATCTTTGTACCTATCTTTTCTCGTTGGTTCCTGAACAAAGTTATATTGACATATTGACACAGGGGCTCCTTGAAAGTAATGCTAAGTATTAGTCTCATCCTGTCCTGTCCCATCCCATGCTGTCCCCCCAAAGAACAGCCCCACCTCTGTTCTAGATGCATTAGACATTATCATAAAATATCAGCCCTCGGTGGATGAGAAGATTCATATAATCTTTAATTGAGAGAAAGTTCACTTCATTTACATCACTGAAACCATGGGTGAGATCTATACCTGTGCAGTTACAACAGATTGGCTGTCAACTAGTACCTATTACTCTGTTGTAACTTTTTTTCAGGCTTCTGCCTGGTTTCATTAAGTGCAATGAAAGTTTCCATCTTGAAAATGTAAAGCACAGACTTCAAATAGTGGTTAGGGAAACCATTTCTTCTATTGTGTATGTCAGTTGTGTTGTGACTACTTTTAAGAGCATTTTTAGATCATTTCAAAAGCAGAAAATATGGCCTGGAATTCCGTACTTTTTAAAGACACTTGCAGTTCTCCATTGTAATAGGACCATTTAAAAAATTTGTCTCTGTCTCTTACTTTAAAGATTGCAGTGCTTCCAGAACAGGCAAGCCGTGATGCTGCTTTGATAAGGTGGGGTGAGGAAGACACATTGAATTGTATCTGCTAAGGCAGTGACCTAAATTCTTTTCTTTCCTTTTTCTTTGAGGACAGATGATAAAAGCCATCTTTACAGATGTTTTTATTTTTTCACATCCTTCCCTAGGTTAGGTCATAGAGAAGAGAACCCTAGTGACATACTCCTTTGTGATCTGTCATTTCTACAAGGGCTTTAATTGTGTAGTTCTGCACAGCTGACCTTTATCTTGCATTGCATTGCAAATTACAGACTAGGTTGTCTTCATTATCCACCAATAGCTATATCACAAAATTACAGCCTAGATTGCCAAAAAAATCAGATGTCACACTTTAAGAAAGATACTTTGAAGACAACAGAAGCACAAGTTTGCTCTGTTCCTGGCTTTTTGTGATTTCTGTAGGCTGCCAACCACAAAGCAACCTTCCAAGAAGAGCTGCCTACAAAAGCACTATGAAGGCTCATGGGATGGCTGACCACATTTTCTAGCAAATTATATTCAAATTTTAACAGCCTATGCTCAAAAGCAATACTGCTAGCCCAAACATCTCTAGCAAATTATGTACGATAAGGAAACACAATTCATATACAAAGTACTAATTATTAGTCTAATTTAAGTATTACCACACCCATCAAAGAGTTACAAATAGAATTGCAATGAGTAAATATAATTGCAATATAATTACTAATTGCAATTGCAAGTGCAATTAGTAAATATAATCCAAATCACTCAATTACTGTATCTCTTTCAAAATAATGATTTAGTTAAACATATACACGAGTATATAAATTTACAGTACCTATCATTTTTTCCCTTGTTATGTAACTGTAGATCCTAAGGTTAACATCACTCTATTTCTTCAGGAATAAAAGGGAGATTATGGCAAATTATGATCATCCCAAATTCTCTGACATATTGATAATTCCTTCTTCCTCATTTGGGGTAATGTTTATATTTTTATTAGTATAATCTGTTCAATTGTTATTTTCTTTATTAATATGCAATACAATATTATTTCTAATTTTACTGTATATGATATGCTTTAATTATGTTGCATTCTTGTTTTTTCTTCTTTTCATTATTTCTAAGACAGGTTTTATCTGGCTCCCAAAATACAACTACTGAAAGACAAGAATGTCTATTGGCGGTTGTGTACTGGTAGTTGCTACTCAGTTCTTCAAATTAAATAACGAATCAGAGACATACCTAATTTAAACCATTTCTCAATTAAATGTGTTTTGGAAACTCACCAAAACTCTTGTTTTGGAGGCTGGATCAGCTGCAGGTTTGTTTTTTATAAATAAATAAATAAATAAATAAATAAATAAATAAATAAATAAATAAATGAAGCTTTGAAGGTAGCTGGAGCAAGTTGGTAGAAAGAAAAAATAAAAGATTACTATGGAGGTTTTTTTTTCATCTTATTAATATCTAAAGAGAAATAAATACCAAATTATTTAGATTCAGATTTTACTAAGAGTCTATGTACTTTTTTTTTTTGCTATCTCCAGTGAATCCAGAAATCTTTTATGACATCTAAGTCATAAAACTTATTTTTTCCTTAAAAAATGTATGTTGAAAAGAGTAAAAGGAGAGCACTATATTTGAAGTACTTTTGTAGAGGTCTGTGAATTTAACAGTTATTTAACAATGTTGTGTACTTTATCTTGTCTCAGGCTCCTGTTAAGAAGATGTGCATTTGATTTGTTCCTGTTAGACTCATGAACAGTATAGGAAAAATGTCAAATTTACGGAGATAAAATTCATTTAGTTGGGTACACAATCATTCATCTTAATTATGTCTGACATCTTCACCATTATAAAATCAGCTTCTCAGAAGAGGAGAGACTCACATTCTGTCTCCTCTAGGAATCAAAGGAGACTAGCTATTTCAGTCCTCTGAGGAAGCTAATAGTGTAGTTGGAACATCATGATAAATAAAGAATAATGGCTTGTATTCATCAAGAACAGGGAAATACCATGCTGTCATGTCTGATAACCATGGATTCTCACACTACTTTTCTTGAATGGTAGTGGATTATAACATGAGAAGATGTGCACAGACTTTTTAACAGGAGACAAAGTCTTGGGTTTTTTTTTGTTTTTTTTTTTTTCTTCCTTTTCTGCCTTCCTTGAAATCAAGGCTGAGTGGCTGTTTGCCACTAAACTCAATGGGGAACAAGATTAGATTCCTTGTGCATTGCTATGTAGAGTGAATTGCTCATGTGAAGTGGAAGAGATAACAAAATCACTCTAAGAGTGTATCTTATGCTCAAAGGATCACAATCATCTACATAAAATAGTACTTATAACCAAAATGAGACAAATTACCATATACATAATATGAACTAAAATACATTTACACTCTGATATAAATGAAATAAAAATACACTGATTGCTATTAAAAGTTAGAGTTAATGTAGAATTGTCATGTTGCAGTACTTATGCAGTCAATAGTTCGCTCTTCTTCAAAGATTAAATAAATGTGCTAATTCAGATGCCATCTCAGATGACGCATTAAGGATAATTTCTCTTTCTATTTCAAACACTTTTTCCCCCTCAAAAAAGCATAGCTAATACTACAAGAGGATATAAGTACTTCATCCCCAATTTTTTCAAGGTTAGAGGTTCAAAACTAAATTTGAATAGGATATAAGGTTATACATAGGTTTTATAAGCAGTAGACTACAGTGTCTCAAAATTATTTTAGTAAAAATAGCAGACACAGGAATAGTATGATTAGGGAATGAAGAGAGTACCTTTGCATGCTGTCCTTAATTCAGAAGAGATCAATGCTGAATCCATACTTTACCTCAGCCAATCTCAAACTACAAAGAAAATCTCCTTGTTTAATTTTCCCTTCTTAAAAATTTTGCAACTTGAAAAGTTTTTTAAATTAAATTACTCAGGATAATAGGAGTAAGCGTTCTGCAAATATACTTGGTTGGAAAGTGATCAATTGCTTGTGAGATGACAAAAAGTTTAAGCTGGATATGCCTTGGTTTCCTATGAGTAGAGTGTTCTTTTTTGTCTTTGTATCCTTTTTCTTCATCTGTATTCTTGCTCTTCATCTCATGTCTTGAGACAAAGACATCCTCTTTGTGTGCTCATGCAACACAGAGACAAATTAAGACTTGATAGTTTGTTTTGCGTAAAAATGTTTCTGGTAATATTGAGAACGATGAAGATGCAGTTAAGACAGCAGCATTGAAAAATTCAGTATCCTAATACAGACAACTGCAATCAGAGGGTTGGATTACATTTCAATAACAGTGCTGGCACAGTAGTTGCCAGCAAGTTCCTAACTGCTTCATTACCCATGCTTGACCCTTTGCAATGAATATGCCAAGACATTGTCAGATGACAGATTAACATGGCAAAAAAACAAGCAAAATAATTACTTTCCCAAATTAAATTTTTCATCAGAATTGTAATTAAAAATAAAAATAAAAAATGTCATTGGAGGCTCAAAAAACACAAACTGAGTGGCACATTACGATCTATTGAGCTGATCTGGCTTCAAAGTGAACTGAAATGTGAAAATTTCCCCATATATATATATAAAAAAATATATATATATTTAACTTTCTTTACATGTGATCATTCCAGTCAGTAGCTCTATTACGATGTTCAAAACACTTGCTAAGAATAGGTTGACTTAGTGAATACTTAGAATACTTATTTGAAGTGTTTCATTCAAGAAGTGCCAAAAATATTTCTACACCATTAAATAAATTTCAGATTTTCATTAGGATGTGTATTTGTTTATTTGTTTGTTTTGTGATTAGAATTGCCTAATTTAACCAAGAGAGATTTTTTAAGTACCTCCTATATTTAATTAGATAATTTCTGATAGGTTAAAAATGTTTGTATTGAAATAAAATAAACTCATTATATTGTTCTTTGCCAAAATTAATGCACCCTGGTATACTTTAGTTTGACAGTCAGCCTGAATATGTATTTGGCACCCTTCTCCAGTGGCCACTTAGTACTTCATTGTCTAATGAGCAAACTAACAGGAAATGTATCTTTCCCCTGAATACTTCAGAAAGATTAAAAAAAAATATATATATATATAAGGCAAATAATAGATATATGTGTAAAGAAATTGTCTGATTGTCTGAAATAGCAACTTCTATAAGCTGTGCACAGACAAAAGTGATTTGGTAAGAAAAATCACTGAAGTATAGTGGTTTGAAGTTTTCAGTGGCTGTATGTAAGCTGTTAAAATCTGGAAAACTAACAGCCTAAATCTGTGTGTTCTTCAACCATGTCCTGATCCTATAATTGGAATAGATTTGGGCATGTATCAGTTCCATTTCATCTTTGTTTTCTAAGTGGGGAAACCTAGGTTTCTAGGGAAGGGAAAACTCCGGCTGAAAAGTGTTTGTGAGGGCCATGATGCATTCAACTTATTATCCAAATTAAATGACCAGGCAGGTACCACCCACAGACAAATCCACTCTAGCTCTAGTACAACTGGAACTGATCCTGGACAAACAGAATGGGACTGCTGGATAACTATCGCAAGACTGATTTCTTTTTACAGCAGGCAGCACCTGGAATCTGGATACCTACTTTATGTTCAGTGACTTCAAGATGACTAAGCGGGATTAATCACAGTTTGCAGCTGTTTCAAGAAAAAAATAAGTCCTTCATTAGTTTGTATCGATTTCCTATTCCATCCTTATTTTATCCTTCTTCTTTATATTGCCATCTCTTTGAGATGAGATGCATCTTACCTATGTTAACATAGTATGTTTTATGTTAATATACGTTCTATTATGTGTATGTTGGAGAATGTACATTGGAGAATGAAGGTCTTGTTGGTCTTGTTATGGATCTTGGTGTGCAACTGTAGCAAGATGGATTAAACAAATATTAACAGATTAGCTTTCAAATTACCAAACAGTTTACCAAAAATCATTTGTTCTAAATGAAAGTATGGAGTAGCAACAAATACTACAACAGACCAAACAGATGACTTCTTGTATTGTTTTTTTTTTTTTTTAATTTAACCTGCCAAGATTTAAATACATGTATAGGTTAACACCTCCTAGAGACACCAGGTCTCTGTCTAATGAATTAGACAACAATAAGCATATGCTACACTGTATGTCAGGCCTGGTGACTTTTCTGTCCTTCTTTCACATGGAGTACAGACTGACTTGGCAGTGGTCTTTTATAATACAGGGCAAGGCTGATCCACATTAATGATCTGCTTTACATCATCATGTGGAAAACATGTCTGCAGAACCCTTAGTGATTGTTAATCTATCTTTAGATTAATAATGCCTTTTCTAGCTACTAAAAATCTGAAACGCAGATAAAATATTTGTGAAATAATTCTCAACAAAACTGTGATAAAATCTTAAAATAACCTCTGATTATGGCTAGTCAGAGACTTGAAGTGCATTTTTACATTTAGGCCCCTGAATCACCCATTATGTGATATGTTAAACTTTGTTTAGTTGCAGCTTTCTTGTTCTACCTATAGAGATGAAAATATTTCTTCCTTGTGTTCAGGAAATGTATTATATAAATATGGAAGCTATTCCTCTGATAAAACTTTTGATGAGAGCTGCAGATCTGTAAGTGTACTTGGTAAATTAATAGATAAAGAGCAGAAGAAGCTGTTATGTGGATAAATATAACATAGTGGCTTTTTGAAACTGAAGTCTTTCTTCAGTTATCTTGTCAAGCAGTCAATTTTCTTTAGAACAATCTTGGTCCCGTTGATAAGTATTGTTAGTTTGCCAAAAGGCTTTGACAAGAAAGAATCTTAGAAAAATTTAAACAGTCATGAGTTGAGAATGAAGGTCTTTGCATGGTTGCAAGATAGAAAAGAGAACATAGGAATAGATGATTGATGTCAGTGGAGGGAGTTCACAGGGGAGTCCACAGGGAGTTGTGCAAGATGCTCTGATGTGACCTTTGACAACAATGAAATGACAATCTGTTGATGATATCTTGTTATTCATGACAGTAAGTACAAGGAGGAATTGAAGAATTATACAAAGTCTTTATAATCCTGTGTGGGCACTTAATAAGTGAAATTCACTATAAGTAAATGTAAAACAATGTATATTAATAAATAAGCATACTACATTGCATACAGAACAGTGAGTCTGAAGTGACCACTATCACTCAAATTAAAAGTTGCTAAATAGATACAAATAGGTTTGATTTAGTACAATTTTATGGATGATGGAACAACTTACTAGAGGTGCAACCTTATTAAATGAACAGATGATGATCTTAACAGTGCTAATTAGAAGGCAAAACTTCCCTTAACACTCAGAAATTTTGTATCTACCAGGGGAAAGGTTTTTGATTCAAGTATGAGTGTCTCTTAGCATTTGAGATATCATAACATTTCAGAGATATCAGCACTGAGTTTATAAATATGTCTTGAAACCAACTGAAGACCTATGTCTTTGTGGAACAGAAACTGGAGGTCAGTTGAGGCATCTCAAATGACATTAGCTAACTTTGTGTGGCCTTTTGAGTCAAATTTTAAGTAGTTATTTGCAATTTCTGTGTGCCTTGCAACACATTCTTCTCTTTCATAATACTTTTATTCTAAATTACGGATGACATATATTTAAAGGAAAATGTTTTATTTTATTACCTTAACTTGATTTGTGTTATGGAGTCACAGATGAGAAAAAATATAACTGAAAGGCTTTGAATTGCGTTAGAGTAATAATTGGTTCTATCTGGATAAAGATGTTCAAGAAATTCTGTTGTGTTGTTGGTGAGGTCCTTTTCGAGGTCCTATTGTGTCGAGAGTGACACAATAGCTTCAACATGCAACCTGTACAGGTTCTAATCCAAAGGAAATTGTTCCTCTGACTTCAATAGCTTTGTTGTCCAAAAAGGCATGAAATACAGTAATTTTGTGTACTGTGATGCTTACATATCACCTTACTATTTTACTTTCATCAGAGTCAGAAAGATGACAATCTCTTCTCCCTTATCATGCACAGAACATTTGGCTTGTCATTACTGCCCTTTTATTTCTAAGCAGGTGGGTTCAATCCAGACCAAATCTGATGTACAGATGCTCTATAAAGTTTTATCTTTTAATATACAACATATTAATGCAGATCAATTTGTTTGGCTCTGTGGGTACTCTTGAAATGAGCAGCAGCTTTTAATTCATTTCTTTCTCTTCTGCATTATCTCTTAGCCCATTTTTAGGAATTAGAAGAGTTTTATAAAGTGTTATAATGTCAACATATAAAACAAAAATCCATTATTTTGCAGACAAATGATTAATCCCATTCCTCACTTAAAAGAGAAATCTGGAAACTTTAATAGATTTTTCTAATCAATTTTCAAATTGATGTTTTTATTAATTGATAATTAGTACAATAAAGCTAAAGTTTATACTTTCGCATGGCATCATTTATATGCAGAATTTTAGCCTAAACTGTATTGCCAAGATAGCTACCATGATTATTTTTGAAAAAAGTACTTGCCTTCAAAATCTTTATAAAAGTATAATAAAAGCAAACAAGCAAATTATTTAGTTCTAAGAATGTTACCAAACCACATTAACTGCTTTTGTTTAGTTCATAAATGATTTCAATCTAACCAAAGACAATTACATTTGTTCTTCTTTCTGTGATGCCCAAGAATAAATACAAGAAAAAGAAGTAAAAATACACCCTCAACTTTAGAAATTTCAGAAATTTTTAAAAGAGATTATAACTATTTTGACAGACAGTGATTTTGAACAGATAAAGTTAAATCAGGTGTTGGTATCTGTTTCTTTTTTTTTAACATCTTCCTCCTTTTTTAAATTGTTTTCTTGATGGTGAGTTGTTTTAGAAGGAGCATGATAAAATAGACTGTGAATTAGCTGTGAAATAAGTATTCTCAACTTGTCTCTGTCACCAACTGCTTTGAGCCAGTATCTGAAAATCTTAGGGTCAGGTTCTGTTCTTGTTCACACCATCCAAATTTATGAACAATTCTGTTTAATGAGCTCAGTTGAGAAGAAAATCTGACCCTGCAGGTCTTAGCTTTCCTCTTGATAAAATAAGAATGATAATATTTATTGACCAAACTCCAGAAGTGCTGTGAGAAGTATTCCATTAATATTTGTACTGTGCCTTGGAGTTATTCATAGAGAATTTTCAGTATAGGGGGCAATTTCATTGCATATAAAAAACATGACCTAGGAAATCCTTGTGTAATGCAAACTGGTGTGTAATTCATGAGTACAAATGCTACATTAGGAAATAGTTGTTAAGGACTGTTTAGGGCTATTGGTGAGAGTAGCTGGCGAATCTTGTATAAAGGGAAGAATGCACTGATGGTAAGGAAATATTTGAGACAAGAGAGGACTCCTTTAGATTGTAAAATCCCATCTCCCAGGGAAGATGATGCAGGTCCTCTTATTTGAGCTATTTAAAACTAACTTGAGAAAAGCACTTCTAGCATACATTTGAAAGAAGAAATGAGTAGCAGCAGAGAGATGGAGAAATAATTAGAGGTAGAAAAACTCTACTTAGACAGTTCCAGTGCAAATGCTAACTGTCTGTAATGAAGAGTACAGGTAAAAATAAATACAGTGGAGCAGAAGTTAAACTGTGCTGGCACTCTCTGAAACACAGAATTGTGTCTTAACAAAAACTGAAGAAGTGTTTGTGTTGTGTTTTTACCTCCACATTCCATCATAATTCTATATATTCTATATTTTCCATATTTCTGTATTTTGGCTACATTAAATTCAATGACAAAAATTGGCATTTGATTCCCTGTCATATGTGGACAGAAAAACAATTCCTGCTCTTTATCCTGTTGATTTATGGGGTCTGACTTCTGATTCACAAGTTAGTTGCCTATTACTGTTTAAGTATATTTGTCATTATCATTTAAATCACATTAAAAGAATCCTCCTAACTGTATATATTTACATTATTTAGTACAGATTTTAAAATGATAGAGAAAATAGATTTTTGGTGGTATGTTTGTTTTTATTGGGCTGCATATTGTGTAATTTATAAAGTATATAATATAAAGTATGTATACACTTTCTGATTTTAATTGTGAAGCTTAACAGTGCTACAGCTCATATATCTTATCTTAAGATGGTAAAGACAAAACCAATATTAGTGATATTTGAATATTTGAATTTGAATATTTGAAGAGCATCTCCAGCAGGTCGAGAGAGGTGATCGTCCCCCTCTACACAGCCCTGGTAAGGCCACATCTGGAGCATTGTGTCCAGTTCTGGGCTCCCCAGTACAAGAGGGATGTGGAGCTGCTGGAGAGAGTCCAGCGCAGGGCTACCAGGATGATCAGGGGCCTGGAACATCTGGCTTTGAGGAAAGGCTGAGAGAGCTGGGCCTGTTCAGCCTGGAGAAGAGGAGGCTGAGGGGGGACCTGATCAGTGTCTATAAATACCTCAAGGGAGGCAGTGAGGAGGAGGTGGCCGGCCTCTTTTCAGTGGTGGCCAGCGATAGGACTAGAGGAAACAGCCACAAGATGAGGCACCAAAAGTTCCACAGGAACTTAAGGAAACACTTCTTGACAGTGAGGCCCTGGAACAGGCTGCCCAGAGAGGTTGTGGAGTCTCCTTCTTTGGAGATCTTTAAAACCCGCTTGGACGCAGCCCTGTGCCACGTGCTCTAGGTGACCCTGCGTGTGCAGGGGGTTTGGACTAGATGACCTCTGAGGTCCCTTCCAACCTTAAGCATTCTATGATTCTATGATATTTGAATTATGAAATCTTAAAATATAAGTATGACCATAATATGATATGACCTATTCAAATTTCACTGCATATTCTTGTAGGAACATATGCTACAGATCTCTTAAAGTGAAAAGACTGTTTTATGTAGCTTCACTTTTCTTTAAAGTAAAGTTTGGTTGTATTTGTCTACCTTTAAAGTAAGTATCAGTGTACTTACAATGAGAGAAAACAGAGAATGAAAATATTAAATGAGGTATAGGTTCTTCAAATTATTATGGTTGATTGGAAGTTTAAGAACCTAATGTTAATAAAATGTCATGAGTGAGACAGACTTTGAGAAAACTCCAATGTACTTTAAAGGTATATTTTATTTTAATAAGTAAAGATAAATATATCTGTATGAATATATATAGATAAATATATCTGTATTCAGACAGTGGGGAAACAGCAAAGATGAGGTCCTAGGAGCTCATACTGTATTAAAGATCATGTAGCTTTCCTCATCAGTCAGATATCTGCTTGCAAATAGCCAAGGTGATGGATCAAAAACACATGATGAGCTGGGTAAAAGTTTGCTCAGAATTCAAATCCAGCATTATCTTTCCAGAAGTATCTAGGAGGAACATACTGATTCAAAGGTGCAATTTTGGAAATGGAAATATGCCTTTGGATTGGACACATACAAGGAAATTGGAACTGAGGAAGAAAACAATTAATTGTAATCTTGAGAAATACTATTACACTTTTTTTTTTTTTTTTTAATTTCCTAATAGAAAACAAGTGCAAAAGGAGGCACAGACCTGTTAAAACTTCATGAAGACCCTAGAGGAATATTATTTCCATCAAATTTTAAGGACATCCAAATTTCCTAGACCTAAATACTTACTTTATGGGTTTTTTTTTTGTTGTTGTTGTTTTTGTTGTTGGTTTTTTTTTTTTAGTTTCAGTATGTATAATTTTTCAAGGAATTGGTAAGGAATAGGTTTGACCCTATTGACTTGAGAAAAGAAGATGGACTACTTTGTGGTGATATGTATACACTTAAGCTATATTTCATGAGCTATGAGCATTTACACAAACACACCCACACACACACACAAAGAAAATACACAAAGCCGAGCACAGCCAAAAGAAAGACTTTCTGCATTCAACTTCCAGATATATCTCAAGATGTATAAAAAACCCCAGATGTATTGCAACTAGTATTTGTATTTTGACCGAGTTACTAAATTTAGGGAACCTGAATTCAGGCCCAAACTGTGTTTGGGGTAATTATGGGGTTATATAATTTTCCCTATAATATTATGCAGCTATAGAATGAACAAGCAATCTCATCTATTATTGTTTAAAATAATAAACTTCATTAATTCTCCAGAAGGATTGCAGAACCGTTCTGTAGCTAATGGTCATTTTTGATGTCCTGAGTAGTATAGTTAAGTTCATATTTCCAATTCCATTTCCACTAAGTAACCAACAATAAAGTGCTGCTTTTCACTGACAGATTTTTAACTATTGCTACCTCTGTAAACCGTGAACACAACATTTGAGATTAAAGTATTTTTCATGCTGTGATTTGGCTGTGATAGACTAGACTTATCTCCATCAGTAAAGCAGAACATTATTGATTCTTAAAATAGATGGGGAAAAGTAAAAAAATTGTTTTCATGGTTGAGAGAACCTTATAATGTCTTTCTGCATATCTAAGTGATTTTCACATTCTAAGGTCATTATACTTTCTCTGAATTAGTCTTTAAAAGATAGTCCTCACTAATTTGTATACTTCACTGAAGCTGGGGTAAGCTTTTCAATTACTGTCTGGTAACTAATAGCTTTCCTTTCTATGGAGTTATCAAATCCTATAAAATAAATAACTGAATATTTAATCTTCCTTGCTCAGATATCTTTTGCAACTAGAAATAGAGTATTGATGCACATATAAATCCGAGGATACTAGTCCATTAAGTCGACTTTTTACTGATTTCTTTGGTCAAGGAAAACATGGCTCTACTGAGAATTTATGAAGGGGGGTCCTTGTGCAGACCTCCTTGCATCTATCTTTCTCATCCTTGTTTGCAAATGTAGAGAAAGGAAAGCAACTGGCAGTATGATACCTTCATGGTCTATAGCTCATCTTATAAATGAGCTTTCAGCTGTAAAGTGAGAACCAGTAGATTTTAGGTTTTTCTGGGGTGACCTTAATATATGCCCGAGGCTAGTTCAAGAGTTATTTTCTGTCACCCAGAGGCTACTACACCGGTCTTTGTTCTTTTAAGTTTTTCTTGGACAGTAAACAAAGTATTGGTTAAAAGATGTGTTTCATCTTTTATGAAACAAGTTTCTATTGGAAATTAACAGGTTCCTGCCATAAGATTCTGATGAGAATATCAGTTTATCTTGAAACTAACTTTCATTACTGCAGGCAACTTTAAAGTTGATATAATTTTGAATCTTCTATTTAATTGTAACAATAAACTGTTAGATTGATGTATCTATCTCAACTGGCACGGCATGGTAGATGTTTTTACTACCAATGGCTTGTGGACAAATACCGATGAGCTCAATGAGCCATGACTCAATATTGGATTTGTATTTGTTAGATAAAATCATTTTACAAACATTGCATAGAGCACTGAACTATGATACTTCATGAATATCATTAATGTCCTATACTTAAAGATTGTATTGCTACCACATAAAATTGAGCTTAACTGTACTTTGGTACAACGTAGACATAAAGTGAGTTTTGTGCTACTGAAATACAGCTAAATTTATACAACTATAGGACTCAGTATGGTAGCTATAATCTGATTATAAAATAATCAGATGGCACATACGGCTAAATCTGGCAGTCAGTCATCATTCTTTTGGGATGCATGAACTGAATAGAATACGTAAATGTGACACAAATATTTTGGACAGTGGTAGAGTTGAGTGAGAAGACTATATTGTGCCCTTTCAATCTCGATTGCTCAATACCTTGCTTATTGAAAAATAGTTGTATTCTGTGCCAATACTATTTTATACAACAGAATATTATATTGATTTTTTAATCTTGATCAGGAAGAAACCAAAAATACATGTGGTCAGTGTAATGCCAGTAAACATGCATACGAGTTTCAAGACTAGACACAGATACTTTCAAAGAGTATAATTCTGTAATAATTCATAATGTAATTTTCAGGATTCCATATGTTATTTGTTTGTGATGAAGGACCATTCTGGTTCCTTAGTTGTCTAAGAAAACTAAGAGCACAACTAAGAGCACAAAACTGCACACTGTAGAATAAGGCCCAAACTGAATCCAAATTTGTTTATGTCCGTTGGAATCATAGAAACTATACTTAGAGGTGATTAGCAGAGGTCTAATCTACAAGAAGAGAATTACTTCAATCCTCATAATTCAAAGAAGGATCAGCTGAAAATAAGCTATTGAAACATAAGACTGAGAGGGAACAACGGGATTCTCAATGAATTTGTCACTGGATCCAACACAAAACAGTTCATCAATCTGAAAAGTATTTACAGTTACTTCACATACACTACATTAACAGTCCATAAATTGCTGCCTGTGATCTTACAGCAACGTTAAGAACTATAGTATAAGAGCATACTATAAAGAGACAGAAATATATGTTAGAATTCCAAGCAGTCTTGGTCCTGTGGCAGAAACCAAGACTAACAATACAGAACAAATTAAAAGTCCTCTCCTCTACCCTGTCTTTCTCACATGGCAAGTAAATATTTACCTCACCCAGGGCCTTATTTTAGCCTGAGTATATTAGCAGGAAAGTGGCTAAATACTTTAGAATTTTAATTATTAGGTCTATAAATTACATCTTTAGCTTTGACTGTTTTTGAAGGTAGCAGAGGAAGGTGAAATATACAAGCAAAGACACGGGATAAATACATCTCTGATAAAAGTCCTAAGTCATGGATTAATCCAATATAAATGTAGCTCAAATTAAAAGAAAAAGTCAAATTCCTTTGATGTTAGTGTGATATTGGATATCTTAATTTCTAATCTCAAGGAATCCTTCCTTTTTTTTTTTTTTCATATAGACACTTTCCTAAGATTAACAAGCTTTACTTTTTTTTTTTTTTGATTGTTTGCATGTACTTCTAAATCTGCAAGCCAATCCAAAATTTAACATTTTTTTGTTAAATAAATATTGTTTGTCTGTTTCTCTGTAAATATTTTGCTTAATTTTATCCATATCCTGATTGCCTTCACAGAAATGCCACATTGCACTCAGCCTTTGTTTGATAAATGATTCCTCACACACCCCTCTCCATTTGTTACTGGGTACTAATCCCTACAGACAGTGGCTGAAATTTGTAACTAAAACCTTCTATAAACCAAGATAATTTATCCTTTGCCTTAGACATTGTGAAAATTTCATTTCTTTGCCCTTTTCAGTGTGATTTTTCTATCTGGCAGAAAAATCTGTACCCCATCTCTTCAATGATGCAACTCTTCCTATAGAGTTGTATGCATGCATATTATGAAAATATCAACAACAGCACAAATATACTCTTAAAGTTTTGTGTTTGGTAATTTCTAGCTTAGGTGTTGGATTACTGCTTTGGATTTTAGATAGCAATATGACTGACAAACAAATCTGAAAATAGCTGAAATTTTAAATGTTACTTTATTGATGACATAATAAAATAATTCTAAGCCAAGCAATTAGCCCAGCAGAATAAATATAATATTAGTGAACTGCTTAATTGGTCTAAGCACACAAATGCAGTGACGCTGTCTTCAAGAATTTGTAAAAAAAGAAAAAAAAACATGAAAGAGGACAACATCAAAATCAGTAGATCAATTACACATTTAAAGTGATGATCATATCACAGTGTTTTTCCAGATTTTTTCATTACTATGCCAAATGCCTGCTCCTTTTTGTCATTTCATTCACTCTTTCCAGAGTCTTTGTCTCTCTGGAGACAAAGCTCTCTGGAGTCTTTTTATAGAGTCTCCATTTATTTTGTTAGATAAGGCCTAGGTTTGTCAGGGAACATGAAACTGCTTCACCCACATGGGCTACATAATTTTTTAGTCTGTTTCATTGATTTAGACACAGATCTTTTTTTAAGAGGATATATATTAGGATATAATACAATGCAGCAGAGATCCAATCCATTATATACTGTCTTATTTAGGATAAATTCACCGATATATTTTTTCAGGTGAGGAAAAACAGAAAATAGTGTCAATATTGTATTGTTATTTTTGATTAAACTCATCTGTCACTGGTGTTGCATGCAAATATTTCAGAAAGGCAATGTTACATTGATAGAATAGGGTCTTAGACTTTACCTTTATTAGTTAGAGGAGTGAAACCTTGGGCCAAAGACTGGATCTGAGTCATCAAATTGTCAAATTTTTAGTCTAGACCCTTACTCAGTATAAACACAGTTGCACTCTTTAAAAAACTTTTAGAAATACTTTGGAGTTAAGTATGGGACAATGATAATTCCCAAAAGGTAACTTGCATACGACCATCCTGATCTGGAGACTAAGTAGTTTTTATAGTATGGCTGTATGTCATCTATAGGCTTCTGGGTCAGAACACAGATTTGACATTTTCTACAGGTGTGGATAAAACTTCTGTTTTTTAGGACTTCTAGTCACTTTTAGACTGCAGCAAATAGTTATTCTTCCAATAGTTTGTTAGAAACTGAAATAGGAGGAGAAATTATAAATGAATATTGGCTTGCTTTTACATTGAGTCTGCTCATCATCTGTGTAAGAGATCCAGGATGGCCAGTAATAGTACATAAATGTTTAGCAACCAGTGACCACTGTGTTAGAGGGTATCTGTAACATATTTGAATTGCTTCACAACAGTGTACCTGCCAGTATCTTTAGTGTTTGTACGCACACCAAGTGCTAATGTTCATTTGTTATCTTTGGAAAGCTGGACTGATCTTCTTTATAGAACAACGAAGTTGAAACTGGTCTTCTTTTAGCAAGGACTATGAACCATGAAATTGGGCAGAGATAGCAGTTAATCAATGCATTTTATAAAGAAAAAGAAAAAAGAGAGTGAGAGAGAGAGAGAGAGGGAGCGCCCAGTACTGTAAAAAATGTTCAGATCTATTTTTACTTGTTTTCTCTTTCTGCTGCCTGGACTGCTCTGCCTGTGGGCATTGCTGCCTTTCAAAAGTCTTAGTTGTCTTGTATCAAAAATTAAAGAACATGCAGATCTGAATTCCTGACTGAAATCTATACTATAATTATTCTTGAACAAAGAGTAAATCTGTATATGAAGAAATATTGTGTTTCTGTTCACATGAGACCTTGGGTTCCATCCCAGTCCTGGCAGTCTAGGACTAGTTTTTTGTTTGTTTTTTTCTTCGTTTTCCTTTGTGTTTTTACTTCTGACCCTCTATTTTCTCCAAGCCAGTTTCCTGTTGAGAAATATGATGTGCTTGTCTTCCACTTCTCTCCGTTTCCTGCACAAAAATAGAAGTTTAAATGTTTTCCAGCATTTAGAAACAGAGAATCCAGAGGGCTATATGAGCTGAAAAACACATCTGATGGCTACCTGCCTATCTGCTAGATGTAGAAAGTGACTCCAGTGTGCTATACTGGATACTCATTGAAGCAGAGACAAGAGCAGAGTTTTGGACACCAGGATGACTTACTCGATGAGATGCTGATAAAACCAATGATAGCAGTCATTTGCCCAATACATCCTGCTTCCTTAAGCAAAGATAAAAGTTCTGAAAAGTTTGACATTTGAGTCCTGCTGCCAGTATGCATTTTAGTTTTGTTTTTGTATTAACTTAACTACTAGTTTAGATTTCATTAGCTGACTTTTCATGTATCTCTACTCTCCCTCATTTGTGGTCCACTTTGGGCCGATTTCATTTCCAAATGAAATCACATTCCAAATTAATCATATTTCTTAGAATGCTCTGTCTGTGTCTACTAAAAGATAAAATGGAGACAGGCAGCAAATATAAAATTGGTTTCTTTATTTTTGCCATAAAAGTAATAATATAATCTTAGGGGAAAGAAATAGGAAAAATAAATGCTTAGCTGTATTCCCACTTAAGTGGGACTTAAGTTCTGAGACACTTAAGTGGACTGTGGTAAGTCTTTTCCTGTCTTTTTTATTTTTATTTATTTTATTTATTTTTGGATAAATTAAAAGGCCTTGCCTTCATTTTCCAACCAATTCCACATTATATTATATTATATTATATTATATTATATTATATTATATTATATTATATTAATTTTCTGTTGTTTGTGTTCCTTGGTAATTCAGAGCAAGCCCCTCACTACACCAGGAATGCAATCAGTATGTGATGCCCTAAATGAAAAGCCTTGGTGCAGCAATAAGAAATTTGCTTGAAGAACTGTGGCCATCCAATATGCAGCTCTCCAGACAGGAAGCAAGAGGGAAAAGGAAGATATTTTTATGGGAGCGGAGAGATTCATATGAAAAGGAAGGATCAAGAGTTGAAGAGTCTGAAATCCGGCTCTTCTGGGTGATTAGGTGTTCACACCTGGTTACTCACAAGTTGTTGTTATTTAGAACACGTGAATAAACAAAGTGAATTATTACAGATTAATCCACAGGCACCTTTTCTTTCTATTCAACTAGGTTGTACTGTGGTGTCATTCTGACTGCATTTTAGAAGTATCTACACAGCTCATCAAAATTATAGCAGAATAGATTCTATGTGTGTGAGATATATGGCACCTAGTTCAGCAAAGAGTTAGAGGTGAGAAAACAAGAGAAAAAAAGTATATTCACAAAGATGAAACATTTATTATTTCTTGGCAGCAATTACTTCTCATCAAACTTAATAAATTAGCTAATCTAATGAATCAAATCTGTTTCATATTAGATAATATTTTATATTTACATATATGTATATACAGTGAGAAAGGATATTATTGTGAAGTCAGGAAATTAATGAGGAAAGGAATGAAAAAGGATTTTCACCTGCACTTGAAAATAAGCTACCTTTGAAGAATCTTTTTGTTTGTTTGTTTGTTTTCCAGTTTTGTTGTTAGAAGAAATTTTGTCTCAGTAGTTTTTGTTACTCTCTCTCTAGGCTACATACTACCTTGCAGTTATTAATAAAAATTTGCAATTTAACAGATTAATATTTCATTTAGAATGACATGAAACACGATTTTTGCTATATAAATGGAGGTTTTAGATAATATATGCTCCTGTGCCACTACTGAAGAACCAAACTACAGAAAGCAAATAATGAACTAGAGATCATATGCAATTTAAGATACACAACAATTCATCCATGAACAACTTATGAAAAAATATAAAACTGCTTGTTTCTAATAGCCACTATATAAATTTAACCATTTTCAGCCTCGTGTGAATCTTTCAGTTCAATAATGTTGGACTTTTACCCTTTATACTCTTTACTAGTTGTAAATCATTTTTCTTCTTCTCCACAAGTTTATGCTACTTCTTAACATTCATCCTCACCAGTATACCTGTTTTCAACTTTGCTTCTTGACAGTGAGGGTGACAGAGCACTGGAACAGGCTGCCCAGAGAGGCTGTGGAGTCTCCTTCTTTGGAGATCTTTAAGACCTACTTGGACGCAGCCCTGTGCCACGTGCTCTAGGTGACCCTGCGTGAGCAGGGGGGTTGGACTCGATGACCTCTGAGGTCCCTTCCAACCTTGCACATTCTATGATTCTATGATTCTATGATTCTATGATTCTAACTTCTGGCTAAGTTATTTATTATTTCAGGATATTCAGAAGCTCTGGTGGAATTGCGTTCACAGAAACACAAAATCATAGAATCGCTGAGGTTGGAGGGGCTCTCTGAAGATTGTTTAGTCCAACCACTCTGCTCAAAGCAGGGTCAACTGTAGCAGTTTGCTCAGGTCTGTGTTCAGTCAGGTTTTAGATGTCTACAAGGATGGAGACTTCACAGCCTCTCTAGGCAGCCCATCCTAGGTTTGATCATTCAGAATAAAAATGCTTTTTCCTCTACTTAAATGGAAGACATTTAATTTCAATTCATGACCACGGCACTCTGTCCTTTTACTGAGTAACATTAAGAAGAGTCTGTCTCAGCCTTCTTTACTTACTCCCATTAGTTATTTATACAGGCGGGTAATATTTCTCCCTGAATCTTCTCTCCTTCAGGCTGAACAGTCACAGATTTCTCAGCTTCTCTTCATATGACAGATGCTCTGGTCTCTTCATCAATTTTGTGGACCTTTGCTGGACTCTCTCCAGCATGTCCATGTCTCTTTTGCACTGGAGAGCCCAGAACTGGACAAGCACTCTACATCTGGGCTCATCTGTTCTGAGTAGAGGGCAGTCCTATGGTCTGCTAGAAATACTATGACATGTCCACTTCTCTCTTGTATTGTCTTGTATTGATCTCTTTTTTTTTTTTTTAATTATATTATCTTAGCATTAAGATAATTTTCTATTAATTTTAGCAGTTTCATTTATGGAGTGCATACATTGATCTATGATGTCTAATTTTGATTTACATGACAACTCTTTACTCTCACATTTAAAGAGAATAATCCTAGAGTGGAAAAGCCATCAGACACCTTTTTTCCACTCCTCTTTTTCCTTGATAGCACTGATATTTACCCACCATTCACTAGTTTTTCAAATGTTTCTGTAGGCAGGGGCAATAAAACAATTGTCATAAACACATTCAAAGTTTTATGCCAATACACACAGGTGATAGTGCTGAATATGTGCCCAGTTCTATTCCACTATGATTTGTCAGCCAGATTGTAAGATTATGACCTGTTCTGTGCAAGGATCATCATATTTTTGCATTGCTTCCACTGCCTCTCAGGAAGGAAGTATAATTCAGGAAGACTGTGAGCCCCTTCCTGAGGGACAGAGTCTATTTTGACAGATCTGTGTCTAGTATATTGCACATACATCAACTTTGTGACAGCTATTCTGCTAAGTGCCTAGGAATGGGAGAATTAAAGTAATGCTCATGCTGTGTCATAGTTTGACCACTAGGAAGACAGAAATTATATCTCTTGTGTCTCCAGACCTACCACTTGTTCCCCATTGGCTTCTTAGTAGAGTCTAAAGAGTAATGCCCAGTAGAGATGCCCTGGTAGCCATGGCTAAATTAATTTCTTTATGATTTAGCTACTTTCTATATTTAGCTATGCAGACTAAAATGTTCCTCTTTAAACCCAGAGGATTGTCTTTTAAACAGACTATGTATGATGTTTTGGCTCCCAGTGAATAATCCTGTATAATGAGAGTGGTCTGACTGGAATCAGTTCATTTGTAAAACAGTTTTCACCACAGTCTTTTCCACTTTTACAGTCCTCAAACTCTCTTTATTTCCTTCATATCTTTAATTTAAGAGCATGTCATTATGCCTAAAGGCATACAATTGATTTATTGCTCTTCTTATTATTGCTTATTGTTTCACGGAGTTTGGCACATACAGCACATATCTCACATGCAGTGTGAGAGCTGCACTGTTTCTAGTTACTTTTTTTCTGTACATCTTTCTATTGGTAATGAATGTAAAGAATATATTGTCAGAATGGATTGTAGTAAAAAGAAAGTTAGAAAGAAGGGAGAAAAACTCGAAGAATCAGTTAATGGGCATGATTTTAATCTAACAATGTACATTAGCTTTATTCAAGGAAATGTGAAAGTGAGACTGAAGTTTTGTTTCTATGTAAATCTTAAAGAAGTTAGCTTTCACACAATTTAGTAAGCTTCCATAACCTTCTTGAAAAATAAAAATCTATCACAACATTGGTTCATAAAAAGCCTTATGCAAGTAGAATGTAAAGAATTATATTGATCAACAAGATAAGCCTTACTCAAGGTGGCAACAGCTGCTTCTTTAATGAGCAATCAGGTGATTGATAATTTATCATAGTCCAGTTTTCTAACTATAGCCAAATTTAGGTTACAATGCAAAGTACATTTCATGCAGACAAATGGCATGACTCTTGGCTACTAGTACTTTTTTTTTTTTTTTTTCAGATATTCTGCGGCTTTTCACAGCCCAGTGTAGAAGTTTCTCTCATTAGTTAATTCTCTGTCCTATGACTGGTGACCTTAGCTCAAGGGTTGGTTCTGCTCTGAAATCTACAGTTTGGATCTCTGAAGATATAACAAATAAATACCAAATTTTCACTAGACAGTGGACTAACTAATTTATTTTTGTGACAGTCAGTATCTCTGGTTGAGGTTAATGATTTTAGCGTAAGGAAAGAAGGACAACAGCAGAAATCCAATTACACAACTCACTTCATTGTGGGGCTCTGATGAAAAAAATAAAATACTGTAAGACAGTCTGGAGTTATGTAATGCAATGCACTAAATTCTTCTGAGGTGGAATATTACACAAAGAGCTTATTTTGTTTTAGAATTATGGGGTGCAACCTGAATTATATCTGTTGAAATTGGGGAGTTTACCAGTGATCTTAACCAAGGAATATACACTATGCAAAAGGTATTTTATTTTATTTTATTTTATTTTATTTTATTTTATTTTATTTTATTTTATTTTATTTTATTTTATTTTATTTTATACTTTATCTTTAAATGCTACTATGGTCTCAAGTTTTTTCCAAGCATTTGGCAAATCTATTGGAAAACTGCTCATGGGTTTGGTGAATGGCATTTTGCTTATCAGAGAGGTGCATTGCTGTTTTTTTGCAGCAAGACTTTCTTGTACAGTATATATCTGAAACTAATAATCCAATTAATTCATTTCTTAATTCATTTCAGTTTTTCTTGAACTACTTGTTCTCTTGCAAATAATAGTTCAGCATATTGCAACAATTAATTAGTTAAATGTATTTATCTAATAATTGCAATAATTATAACAACTTTTACCTGCATTTTCAGAAATGATCCAGAAAAAAATAACAGTTGCATATTTTAAAAATGTAACAAATTTTAAAAGGACTGAAAACCACCTTAACATTTTCTGTTAGCTATGCAAATGAAACAATTTCAGATTTTTCAAAGGAACTTTTAACCTTGTTAAAGTACATTTTGTATAGGAAATTTTGATATATCAACATGAAATGTAAATTAAATTATTTATTTAATTCAGTGGATTTATTATTTATTTTCCTTAGGCTATATGCAGACCAACAAAGAAAAGATAATGACATACCATGTAGCCTAAGTGATTTTGTTTTATTTGTAATTCTGCAAGAACAAGTTCTAATTATGCAATTATTACAATGTGCTATTAGCAGTCAGATATGACATACTGCATTGACAGGCTACTTTATAAAATGATACTTTAAGTTTAATTTGGGGAGTGTGGAAAATGAGCAATGTTCCAGAAACTAGAAAAGGCGATTATAATGTCTATTATTAAAAAGAAAAACTAAAAAAAAAAAAAAAAAAAAAAAAAAAAAAAAAAGACACGTTTAAGATTGTGGAGCAGAAAACTTATTAGAAGTACAGTATTGAAATATGCACTTGAAACAATATATTTAATTAGTTAAAGATTTTTTTTTTTGTCTTGAGTCTGTGGTTGTAGCAATAAAAATAAGCAAAGTTTTTGATCATTACAAAGATCACCAGGTAAATGGACTGCCCAAATCTTTCATTTCTTAAGAACTAATCACAATTTGGCCATTTAATTTCAAAGGATTAAGAAGTAGGAATTGAATGTGAGATGTAGATGCCATACAGCTTCATTTTTGCAATTTTTTTGATGATGATTATAATATTCTCCCTACAGGATTTCCATCAGATGAGAAAAAAGCTAATCGGAAAGCTGTGCAGAAACAGCAGTTATTAAAGGTTTACTGTGAAACTTGAAGAACAGAATGACTGGAATTCCAAAGGAGTCTGCAGTGAGTTTAGTAATGTTCAGCCATTTTATTAACAGGCTAGCTGATGGAATGACAAGTATACTTATTAAATTTACAAATGACATCAACCTTCTGGAGTCTCTAAGCACGCTGAGGATGAATTCAGAATAATTTTGAGAAAATGGAAAAAATAGTCTGAAAAAAGATGCAATTCTACAAGGACATTTCCAAGGTGGAAATAATCAACTGCAAGCATTGAAGACAGAATAATTGGCTAAGTTATTGAAGAAATTGGATTATTTAATCTAGAAAAAGGGAGGCCAGAAAGAAGACCATATAACAGCCTTTATGTATAGAAGATGTCTGCCAAGAGAAAGGTAATAAACTGCTATTCATGTTGCCTCTGGATAGATTAGGAAGTAAGACACTGGCATTGTAATAAGTACCATTTATGCCAGGACAGTTTTTGAAACTGCAAGAATAGATTTGGTATGGAAGTGGTATGATCTCTATCACTGATTTTTTTTTTAAGAAAAAAAAAAAAAACATATATATCAGAACTCATTCAGATATAGCAGAGCTTCCTTTCAGGAAGTGAACTAGCTGACATATCAGGAGATTTTAAAATACAAAGTTTTTTGAAAGCTGTGAATTAAAGCTCAGATATCTATCTACACTACTGTAATTTAATAGTTACCATGTGTCATCTAGGCTAAATTAACTGTATATATTCTCTTAGAGAAAAGGATATTGCTGGTTATGCTGATTCTTATTTCAAATGATTTTCTTCCTTGGCTTCATTTAAGCTACTCCAGACTATACTGATGAAAAAAAAAATCAGATTCAGAATCAGATCCAAATTAACCGAGTAATTATTATCAGTTCTCTTTAACTATTTAACTCCAAGGACATCTTTAGGATTGCTAAATAGTTTCCAGTCTTCCAAGTACACAGATTGAGAATGAGAGAGAGGAAAACAGTGATATATGATATACATTTCGGGGGTCGAATCTTTCAATATTTGCTCTTAACACTTATGCAGGAAATTGTTGAGATTAAAAATTCAGCCAATGGAAAGGGCTATTCTATGTCTATGTGTGCAAATATGATCGCTTCCTTTACTCAGAAAATACCTTAGCAGTTAAAAAAAGATAATTCATATAAATAGGTTGTCCAGTAAATGTGACTAAATCCTATTTATCACCCTTTATCATAGTAAGCTTGTGACACTTAATTTCTTCACAATATAGACATAGCAGATGACACATATGCATAAATTGCAATTCTCAGTGTAAATGCATTCAGGAGCATAATATGAGATTATGTATGTATTTAATCAGTACATCATATCATATAATAATCTTATAATAAAAATTGTTAGTTCAGCATAATGTTTAGGTGTACATATGATCATAAAAACCACAGGTCACAAGTAGTCCATAATAAGGCACATGATTCACACCATACCCTAAGAAGTTATATAATTTATGTATACACATTCACACACATATATACACACCCCCTTATAAATTAATAGATATAAAAAAACAGTAAATCATTTTTTAGATTGTTATATCTCTCTAAATAACACAATTTCACTTAGGTCCTTTAAAAAAGGAGAACGCAGAGGATATGAGGAAACACTTATTGTTAGGTACCGTAGTATTGTATGGGAAAGTGCACTGGGCCCTTTAGCAGAAGCACTGCAATTTGCAGCAGTTGAAGGAAATTCTCAGGTAGTATTTGAAGCTGTATGGAAGTTTTCATGGTGAAGGGATTAGCTGAACACTAGAACAAAGGAAACAAAGCAGAGAGGTAGAAAGGCCTGATATGGGTCTACACTGTGGTCAGGGAACAACTCTTCTACTTCTCTGGATATGGACTGTGGATTGACATTACAATAGTGATTGGAGAGGTGATTATTAGCAAGGAGGCTGGAACACCACTAAGTGTGGCCATTTTCTACTAATACAGGTATAAAAGCTGAGATACTACTTTCTTTTTTAGGGAGTGAGATACACTCAGCTTTAGGAAGTGAGATGTTCATAGTATCAAGACTCAGAAATTCTCTCTTAACAAAGATCAAACACTGATATGTTCCTCTGTAACTGAAAAAAAAAAAAAAAAACAGAAAAATTATTCTGGAGAAGCTTAAGTTTGATCTGAAAACTAATGAAGCTAAATTTATACTGAACTACATGAACCTTGTACTAGTTAGTCTAGCTAACTGGGAGTTAGCCTTGGCTGCAACAATCATGAGTTGGTGGAGTTCAGGATCCAATGAGGAGGAAGCAGGGCTGTAAGCAGTCTTGCAACCATGGACTTCAGGAGGGAAGACTTCAGCCCTTTCATGGACTACATGGAAGAATCCCATGGGCTAGGGCTAAAAGGAAGAGTGGCCCAAGAGAGCTGGTTAGTATTAAAACATCACTTCTTCCACGCTCAGGATCAATGCATCCCTATGACTAAGAAGTCAAGCGAGGAGGGGCAGGAGACTTGTGTGGATGAGCAAGGAACTCCTGGCAAAACTCAAACAGAAGAAGGAAGTATAGAGAATATTGGGGGAGGGGAGGGGAAGTACAAGCCTCTTGGGAGAAATATAGCAATGTTGTCAGGAAATGCAGAGATGAGACAAAGAAAGCTAAGGGATGTTAAAAAAAATAAAACTTCTTCAAATATATTAATGTCAAAAGGAAGATTAGGGAAAATGTGAGTCTGTTGGTGAATGAGGTGGGTGTCTTAGTTATGAAAAACACAGAAAAAGCAGTTACTGAATGCCTTCTTTGCTTCAGTGTTTACCAAGGGCAGCACTCTGGAATCCCAGGCCTTAGGGACAAGGAATACTGGAGAAGAAGCCTGGAGAGAGGAAGACTTTTCCTGGGTGGAGGAAGATTGAGTCAGACAGCATTTAGGGGAACTTAGAATCATAGAATCATAGAATGCGCAAGGTTGGAAGGGACCTCAGAGGTCATCGAGTCCAACCCCCCTGCTCATGCAGGGTCACCTAGAACACGTGGCACAGGGCTGCATCCAAGCGGGTTTTAAAGATCTCCAAAGAAGGAGACTCCACAACCTCTCTGGGCAACCTGTTCCAGTGCTYKGTCMCYCTCACAGTGAAGAAATGCTTCCTTAAKTTCCTGTGGAACTTCTGATGCTTCAGTTTGAAGCCATTTCCTCTAGTCCTATCACTGTCCACCACTGAAAAGAGGCCGGCCCCCTTCTCCTCCCTCCCTCCCTTGAGGTATTTATACACACTGATCAGGTCCCCCCTCAGCCTCCTCTTCTCCAGGCTGAACAGGCCCAGCTCTCTCAGCCTTTGCTCATAGGGCAGATGTTCCAGGCCCCTGATCATCCTGGTAGCCCTGCGCTGGACTCTCTCCAGCAGCTCCACATCCCTCTTGTACTGGGGAGCCCAGAACTGGACGCAGTACTCCAGATGTGGCCTCACCAGGGCTGAGTAGAGGGGGATGATCACTTCCCTCGACCTGCTGGAGACGCTCTTCTTAATGCACCCCAGGATCCCGTTGGCCTTCTTGGCCACCAGGGCACACTGCTGTCTCATGGTCAACTTGTCGTCCACCATGATACCCAGGTCCCTCTCTGCAGGACTGCTCTCCAGCCTAATCTGTACTGGTGTCCAGGGTTATTCCTCCCCAAGTGCAGGACCCTGCACTTGCCCCTGTTGAACCTCATGAGGTTTCTCGCCGCCCAGTCCTCCAGTCTGTCCAGGTCCCCCAGATGCCCCATCCATCCCCTGGATGGCAGCACAGCCCTCAGGGCTATCAGCTACTCCACCCAGTTTAGTATCATCAGCAAACTTGCTGAGGGAGCACTCCAGCCCTTCATCCAGGTTGTTAATGAATAAGTTGAACAGGACTTGATACCAACAAATCCATGGGTGCCGATGGGATGCACCTCAGAGAGCTGTGTGAGCTGGTGGATGTTATTGCTTAGTCTCCATCATCTTAGAAAGGTCCAGGAGAAGGGGGGAGGTGACTAAGGACTGGAAGAAAGACAACGTCACGCCAATCTTCAAAAAGATCAAGAAGGAGGATCCAGGCAATCCATGGAAAAGTGATGGAACAGCTCATCCTGGCTGTTGTCTCTAAGCATGTGGAGGACAAGAAGAGGCTCAGGAGTAGTCAGTATGGATTCACCAAGGGGAAATCATGCTTGACTAACCTGATAGCCCTTTATGATGGAGTGGTTGGCTGGATAGATAAGGGCAGAGCGGTGGTTGTCGTCTATCTGGATTTGAGCAAAGCTTTTGACACCATCCTTCACAATATCCTCCTGAGCAAGGTTCAGAAGTGGACAGTGGACAGTGAGATGGATTAGGAATTGGCTCAATGGCAGAGCTCAGAGGGTGGTGATCAGTGGTGCAGAGTCTGTTTGCAGGCCTCTGGTTAGCGGTGTCCCCCAGGGGTCAGTCCTTGGTCCAGTCCTGTTCAACTTATTCATTAACGACCTGGATGAAGGGCTGGAGTGCTCCCTCAGCAAGTTCGCTGATGATATGAAACTGGGAGGAGTAGCGAATAACCCTGAGGGCTGTGCTGCCATCCAGAAACCTGGACAGACTGGACAACTGGGCAGTGAGAAACCTCATGAAATTCAACAAGGGCAAGTGCAGGGTCCTGCACTCAGGGAGGAATAACCCCAGACACCAGAACAAGCTAGCGACCAAGCTTCTGGAGAGCAGCTCCGTTGAGAGGGACCTGGGCGTCATAGGCATCATGGTGGATGACAAGATGACCATGAGGCAGCAGTGTGCCTCATTGTCCCCCTCTACTCAGCCCTGGTGAGGCCACATCTGGAGTACTGCGTCCAGTTCTGGGCTCCCCAGTACAAGAGGGATGTGGAGCTGCTGGAGAGAGTCCAGCGCAGGGCTACCAGGATGATCAGGGGCCTGGAACATCTGCCCTATGAGCAAAGGCTGAGAGAGCTGGGTCTGTTCAGCCTGGAGAAGAGGAGGCTGAGGGGGGACCTGATCAGCATGTATAAATACCTCAAGGGAGGCAGTGAGGAGGAGGGGGGCAGCCTCTTTTCAGTGGTGGGCAGGGATAGGACTAGAGGAAATGGCTTCAAACTGAAGCATCGGAAGTTCCACAGGAACTTAAGGAAGCATTTCTTCACTGTGAGGGTGACGAAGCACTGGAACAGGTTGCCCAGAGAGGTTGTGGAGTCTCCTTCTTTGGAGATCTTTAAAACCCGCTTGGATGCAGCCCTGTGGCACGTGCTCTAGATGACCCTGCATGAGCAGGGGGGTTGGACTCGATGACCTCTGAGGTCCCTTCCAACCTTCGGCATTCTATGATTCTATGATATCAAAAGTACTTTTTTAGGAAGCACAAACCAATTTTCAATGATTCTTAGCTCGGTTTTTCTACTGAAGCAAAGCTGGGACTGACATCTACATCTTTGTTATTTTTTTTTTCTTATTAGTTGTGCCTTCAAAAGTAATCGTTATTTAATCTGTTTTTAATAACTGAATATTCTACAGCACTTCCTTCATCACTGTTGTTTCTTATTGATTTTCCCTCCTTTCTGGATAATTTTTATAGATCAACTTGGCCGGTAATTAATGGTTCTTACTGCATTTCATGTGTTTCTCTTCTTTCTTAATGTCCTTGCATAGAATTGAACAGAACTCAAGTAGGCTTCTCCAGTCTTTCTAATATTCACATAAGTAGAGTTTGGACACATAAGGTATTGTTTGATGGACTAAAACTTTCTGCAAATCATGCACTAAGTCACAAAATACAGTAATAACATCTTTGAACTCAGTGTCAGTCATAAAATGCTCTGGAGTACAGTACAGTGTAAATTTCCAGCAATAAAAGTGCTTAAATGAAAGAAGTAGTGAACATAATTCTCTGGTCAATTTTCATATTTTAATATAGGTTAAGAATGATAGATAATGGCAACATATCTGTTCCTCAGCTGATGGACATAGTCACAAACAGCCCTGTCGCTCACTGTTTCAAGTACCCAAAGATTATCTATAGAGCATATCAAATATCTAGCTCAATCTGCTAAGAGTGATTTTAAATATCTAAAAGTATTTCCTAGTAAGTATGAATAAAAAATTCAGGCAAACTATTAGCATAACTTTTGCCTTGTCTCCTTTATTTGTGATTTTTTTTTAAGAATTTCTCAAAGGATGTTTATGGAACTCAAGCAAAAAGAAAGACAGCAGGCAACTATTTTACAGACTAGAAATGGAGGAAAAGAATAGCATACAAATATAGATGTAGGACAAAGAAACTTACAGCAAAGTGATAGGAAAGTAAGAATCATTACATGGGGTTTTTGTAAAAAAGAAAATAAAACTGGATTAGGGTCTGGAGATCTGATTTACTTTTTTAACTGTATTGCAAGTCATACAAACTCAGATTTTCTATCTGGAGGTTCTGGTTCAATGGGAAGAAAAGTTTCTGGCTAGTCTAATCAGGCTTAGTGAGGAAGAAGACCGGAGGGAATAAAACAACCAGAAATGGCCAACTGAAAGAAACCAAGTTATGAATCATCAATGTTTAACATAAATGTAAGGAAAAAAATATACAGAGGATATATACAAATTACAAAATTCAAGACATTTTTCTGAGTATTATATTCATTCACTTAAGAAGACATGATGCAGAAAAAATAAATAAAGAACTTAGTTAAACATACCGACTCGTTGCAGTTAAATGGAAAGTGGAAAGGGAAAGCAGATTCAAGATCACTTAATCTCTTAAGAGTATGCCTTTATTGCAAATCAGTCATAGATTTCAAAGCGAAAGAAACAGTCACCTAAAAATTACTGCATTAGTATCAGGTAAGTCTGGAAATTAAAATTCTTATTAGGCGAAGCCAAAGTCTTAAGAAACATGAATATTTTTAAAGGTAGTGTGCATCTACTTAACAATAATTCAAACCAAAGGAACTAATAAATACCATGAGTAAATTACATAATATAAGCTATTACTATTGCAACAACATGTGTTGGAGTAATAGATTAAGTCGATCTAAAATGCACTCAAGTCAATAGAATTGACTTTTTTATATAAAACATGGGAAAATTTACATTAGAATTATTATAACGATGTTATAAAAAGTCCAACAATGCATTTATGCTTAATGTCTGTCATTTCCACATCTGAGAAGCATCAGAAGAGTTAGAAAAAAACAAAACCAGAATTAATTCCTTCTTACAATTTAAATGACACAGAAATTCAGTGTCTATTACATAAGAACAATACAATCAGGACTGGCCCATGTTTAACTGTTTAGCCAGTTTGAGTAAAAAATAACACAGACTACAGATGTCCTAAAAGCCTGATGACTCTGGCAGTAGACTAACTTCAATAGAATTTGTCTAGCTGAGTCATCAGCTCTACAGAAAGTGTTGGCTTGTGACAGCAAAATAATACAGGGAACATGGCAGTACTAATGGATACCAAGATGATAAAGATAGCATTATGTGGAGATGAATGCCTCAGAAGAAAACCTTTAAATCCTGTAATTAGCAAAGAGTGTGATGTATTATAATATGCTCAATTTTACATTGGAAGGAACTATATAAAGCATGTCTATTGATTAACATAAATCCCAACTAGCAGTATGATCTATGGATAATAATGATTTGTATTACACATTTACATTTTTACATTGTTACTATCACTGCATCCCATAATTAATAGTAATTCGTTCACTGGAGTATTAAATAGAATAGTAAGTGGGAGGACAACTTGATTTCAATACTGGGAATAAAGAATAGCATTAAAGACATACTTTTCCTGCAAAACTTATCTTTAAAAATTACTTCATCTTCTGGCAATAGGTCTATTGCTATAAATATAAGTAATGTAAAAAAAAGAAAACAGACTAAGTTTTCATTCAGATAAACAGTAGATAGTAAATACATCTTAAAATCAAATTTTAAATCAAATTTATTGGAGGTAAAGTTTCAAATAATGAGGTAGACAGTAGATAATAAGGACTTGTCTGTGCAAAAAAAATGTATTCATAAATGTGTGAAACTTTAGTATTTAGCATTAAGTTTATGCAGAATAGTTGACAGGATTGGAGTCTAAGTGTATGTTTTATATTTCCTTAGTATTCACACCTTATTGCTTTGGATTGTAGAAAAAGAGACAATGGAAATACTGCTTGTTTTGCAAGCTTAGAACTCATTCTGTTTGACAATTCTTTTTGACATTTATACATTCACGTGTTCAATTCTGATATTATAAGTAGTCTTTTTGTTCCGAATCATGATCTATGAGATATATGGGGCTGAACAGAAAACTCTCTCTCATAGTTATCTACAAGCTGCTGGGGACTTCCGTTATTTTTGGGGCACTCTAATGTTAGTTTACTCATCAGAAGCTGCATCTTGGTGACTTTCACTTTTTTTTTTTAATGACTTTTATTGCCTTATGAAAGTTTTTTTTTGTTCAGATTACTTCATTTTCTTCTATTAATTAATATTAGAAAGAATAAATTGATTAGCATAAATAGTCAAAGAAAAAAGACTCCCTAGCCATAAAATAGAACCTCATCATGCTACATAGCCAAATTTATTCCAACAGAGAATCAAAACAGGAATTGTTTTTTGATAGAATTAGAGATCTGTGTGCAGTATGGCAATTACAGACATGATGGATGGATTCATGAAGGGGAAATCATGCTTATGCAGGTCCAGTTCTGGACTCCCCAGTAGAAAGCTGGGCCTGCTTAGCCAGAAGAAGGGAAGTCTGAGGGGGAGTTTTATCTATGAATATAAATATCTGAAGGAAGGGTGTTGAGAGAATGGGACCAGACTCTCTTCAGTGGTACCCAGTGACAGGATAAGAGGCAATTGTCAAAAACAAAAACACAGAAAATTTTGCCTGGACATGAGGAAAAACTTACTGTGAGGGTGACAGAGCACTGAAACAAGTGGCCCAAAGAAGCTGTGAAGTCTCCTCTGGAGATACTCAAAACCCATCTGGATGTGATCTTGTGCAAGGTTCATGCTTGAGCAGGGTGGTTTTACTAAGTGATCTCCAGAGTTTCCTTCCAAGCTCAACCATTTTGTGATTCTGTGATATCCAGTTTTTGAATGGTTTCTACTCTAACCAAAATTTCACTGGAGCATACATCTCAAGCTGACTCTTTCAAAAAGAAATAGTCTTTCATATTACTTTTAGCAATCCTAGTTAAGACAGACTGTTTGAACCATCTAGACATGTTAATAGAATTTGAGAGGGCACAGGAGGAAGCTTACTGTTACTGTTTTGTTCTAGATTCCCAAAAAGTCAGAAGTTGCAATAGGAAAAACAAAACAAAACAAACAAACAAACAAACAAACAAACAAAAAACAGATAGATGACTGAGGAAACTGCTGTCTTTACCTGAAAAGTTTTGAAGAAAATCAATCCTTCTTCCTAGAGTTTTCATATATCAGGAACCGAAGGAAACTGATCTTGCATGAATGTTTTTTACAATAGCAATGAATGTCTACCTACATAGGTTGTTTTAGTCAAATATCCAAAAGGAATGGGAGGAAAGCAGAGAATTTTCTGAACTGTTTTACACCTCAGCAAGCTGGAAAAGTCTTCCTATTGTTCTTCTTGAAAATGAGCAGTATAAGCCTGAACAATTTATTTGATATCCCTAGCAGCATACATGCTAACTGGCTATGAGAAGCTACTGTTTTTTTCATTAAGGTTTCAGAGACCAGGCTAGGTATGCCTTCATTGCTAAGGAGAGAAGCCAGTCTGTATTCATACTGCTGGCAGACTGTGAGAAGTTTGAGTCATTCTTCATATTTTCCTACCTGCATGTAAAAAACTTTTACTAGACCTGAGTACTGATGGAAAAAAAAAAAAAAAAATTATATGCTGGAAGACACATAAACATACATTTTAAGTAATTACAACAGACAACAGATTCTTTTTTTTTTAATCTTTCTGTAATACCTTATTGGAACTCCAGAAACTCTTAAATCAACCAGCCTGCAGTAGTGTATAAGTGGATTGACACTGTAAATATTACCTGGCTACATTATATTTCCAGGACATGTTTTTGCCTCTTCTTTCTTCCCCAGAACACAGTACAGGTTGATTCAAAGGAGGAGAATGCTCTCTTCCTAACTTCCATGGCTTTCTGTGTTTATTTATTTATCTATTTATTTATTTTTATAGTGGCCATCACCACAGTATTCAATCACACTGTAAAATTTATGTAGAGTGTAACATACTTATGGTTTAATGTATCTGCAAGAGATCCTCTCCTTCCATTTCTACAGTGGTATGAACAGTAGTAAACTCTTTTGTTTCAGAAGCAAATTCCCATGATCAACATGAGAAATGCCTGTTTCCATCACAACCACGTGCGCTAAATGTGTAGATATGCACATACAAAAGAGAACTTTAGCATTTAACTTCCCTTTCATTCTCTTTTGTAACTATTGGGATATTATGGATAAATTATTACCTTACCTGTTATTATTAATGAATTAATTAATGGTAAACCACATTCACCATTGTTGAAAAAATGTGAACATATAGATTCTATTTTCCTTTTTTTCTGTGAGCAATGTACAAAGTAAGTGTGAACTGTTGCTATTCTGATTTAGCAGCATGTATAAAATCCACTTCAAATTCACATTACTTTGCTCTAAATAACTACAAGAGGATCCAAATTGTGAGATCAAGTTAAAACTGTTACTTAGAGGAAAAAGAATTTAATGAAAAGCAATTTCCTTGATATACTTTACGGATATTACTTGGGAAGAGATAACCTACAGTAACTGAAAAGTGTTTAGCATTCAGGTTCAAAATCTGCAGCTGTTCTTGCAAAGGTTAATGGTTAGAAATTAATTCTTTAGAATTGGAGTTTGGGAGCTACAGGTGTTGATGCAGAAATAGTGAAACATAAGTATTATGAGTGCAACAAAGGCAATATATTTCCAAATTCTGTAGCCTGATGGAGGTGAAGCTGCTATAGCCCCATGTCCACAGATCCAGACAGTAGCAAGGCTGAGCATTGCTCTCCCAACAGGTGCACGTGTAGACATAAATGCAATACATACATATACACATGGCTAGCCATGTAGGTCAGTGCAGACAGAAAGCACAGTACTCATCCAATCACAGACAGCACCAACAGCCATCCTGTTCTCCTTGCTGTCTGATCAGGGTGAAAGTCTCTTGGTGGAGAAATATATATCCATACACATAATTTGGATCTCACCAGTAGCTGCCCTTAGACAACCAGTCTACCCTGCACTCTCAAGTCTCTCTAGTTGCTGACAATTGCTTATCTGAGTTCCTCATTACAGCACCACAGACACCCACACCCTGTGGTGCCACTCCAGATGCTGGCACTCAGACCTCCAGGCACACACACATGTACACAGCAGTGAGCCTTCTTACCTCAAAGTTTTGAGAAACAATTTTGGAAAAACTGGAAACAATCTGAATTACTGTTGTATTTTGAATTCTTTTTTTCTTTATTTCTCCACTGTATTCTTACGAGAGATAAGTTCTTTAGACTATAGCCTTCGTTCATATAAGCTTAGGATGTGTCACAGTTTTAGGAAATTAAGAATATTGCAGAAAGGTGATTGTGATGGAGGGGATAGCCAAACTGGTTGATTATTTCGGAATAGCCTGTGAAATGGTGTTTTTACCTTCGTAGCTGAATAGTAAATCTTAATTTCAAACTACCCTAAGTACAGAGGAGCCTTGTAAAGAAGAATTGACTACTTTCAGATACAGTTTTTATCTATGCAGTATATAAATATTTAGTGTCTTTTAATTATGGTCTATATCAATTAATATATAAAAGCACCATTAACTTTGTTAGGAATTATATATATGCATCCAGGAGGGGCTACATTCTTCAAAAATAACATTGAGCTTTCAGAAATATATTTTTAGACTTACTTCTGAGTAATATGATGTCAGCTATCAAAATCCTAAATATTGGGAACATGTAATGTAATGTAGGACAGTGAAAATAAAAATATGAAATAAATATTGCATGAATTTCATGTTATAGCGATATTGTAGGATGACAAAAAGCTGTTGAAAGTCAAGTGATTTCGTTTTGGAAAAAGATCCAAACTATGACATTTCCACAATGGGGTTGGGAAACATGCTCTTCTATTTTTCATGCATAGATTTGGTCCTCTGTTAGTCCTTCCTACTTACAGATCATGAAATATATTTTAAAATCATGGTTCCTGCATGTCTGAGTGTTTCTTGAATGAGCCAAAATGTACTACTGACAGCCTACTACAATTTCTTTTTACTTCTCTGATTTCTTTATAATCGAACCTTGGTGCCTATATTTTCCTACTTCAAGGACACTCATTAGTGAAAGCAACAGTAAATCTCCAATCTTCTGGAAACTGTGAAGTGGTCTAATGAGACCTGGTAGAGTGATTATCAGATCTCTTTGGCTTTGAGAGAGACCAGTAATATACTGGGGATGAAAAGTAAAAAGCAAAAATTCTCCATAAGGCTGCTACTTGAGATAAAATGCAAAATGCATACACAAGGCTTTAGCTTTCATTCAGTTGAGACTGACGAATAGCACATGAATCCACTTACATTAATCTCATTAAAAAGAAACAAAGGTAATAATTTAGGCTCCAAAGAAATGAATTGTGTTATGTGAAAAGACCGAGCCACTGAGGGAAAGAGCCAATGACTATTTCACAAACTGTCTGGAGCCAATGTTCACATAATTCTTTTAGAGGGATATTCCATAGGTTGGTAAGAAAAATGTAATGCAAAGGAGTGTTTCCTCTTCTTCTTGTGCCTTGTAAAGAAAGTATCATTCGACAGGGAGATGGAATGACTGGCACCAGTGCATTATGGATATTGGCTTCAAGAGCAACTTTAATTTTCAGAAACAGATCTTTCAAAAATGAAATAACTTAGGCAGTGCAAAATAAAATTGTTTAAAAAATAAGAGTGCCACTCCAACCAATTAGAACCACTGAGTTGTAATCTGATTTATACAATAGAAAGAACACCCCACAATTCAAATGTATAGAGTTTAAATACATTTTTGCTTAAATAAATATTCTAGAGATGCCAGTATGAAAATTGCTTTCCTGAATAAAATCAGATTAAGTTTCCATCAGGTTGGCCTAGCACAGATTTTTATTAAAACATTCATATTCCCATGGTGGATTTTTCTTTTGTTTTTATTTTGGTAAAAATTTTAAATGTCAGTAAGCAGTTTAATCAAATACTGTTTTTTCTTAACAAGCTCTGCTATCGATAGTATACCACAAATATAACATGTGTAGCCTCATTGTCAATTAACTCCAAGTATGAAGATCTGAGCATTTTTTTTTTATTTTTATTTTCAAAATTTCTTTTAAGCTTCTTTAAGTCCCAGAAATGAATTTTCATTTTCGCATTTTCACAGTTCACATTATGTAGATATGTTGCAGCCTAGTCTGTGCATAGGGTTGATGCTGATTCTTGTCAACTTTAGGGAACAAAGTCAGCAAGTAAGAAAAGGCATGGAAAATTTAAACTGCAGGTTACCAATTTAAAAATATTAAATTACAGTGGATGTATATATTCCCGCCTGAATTGATGACTTAAGTTCCGTTCATAATCACTGAAATGAAAGAGGAATTGCCAGGGTGCAATTCAACAAATTCTAAACTAAGCAATAGATAACTCATACCCTTAAACCATAAAGTGACCCATCTTTTTCTGACTGTAAATGGAGGCCAGAGTCAACACTCAGATGTCACAACTGCACTGCAGATCTTAAATAAAATGAATCCTACATTTGATGACACTTTTTGTATAGAATTTACAGCAAAGTTCTGGGATTCTAGCATAGCTTTATAAACAACTAGCTTATTTAGTCCTGCTATGCTTAAATTAGCCAAAAAAAAAAAGACTCTGAAGAGAGCTGCTGTGTCTGAAACATGGTCTTCTGTGAGCACAATAACTTATTTCAGAGCTACAGTTAGAAATCTTAGTGAACTGAGTTTTAGATTTGGAGACATCTTTCTGAGTTTAGAAGTCTTAAATATTTTGAGGGAACTCAGTTGTGAGATACATGTATTAAGGTTTGTTCTCTTTTCCTAGGATTATCATTTGTCTTCTGTTTAATGGTTGGGCCAGGGAATAAATTTGCATTATTATATAAGAGGGGTCACTATTCAATATTGGTGAGACTAACTGAGGCGACACTGTTTTTACTCATTCAGTTAAACTTGTTACTTCAAAACAGGGCAGCTGCATCCAATTTGCCCCTTGGGAATGCCTCCTTGCATGTTTGAGTACTGCCTGTGGAAGTGGCAGATGGTCTCAGGTCATTCCACAAATTGTCTTGTAACTCGAAAAAGGTAAAGGCCTTTTTTATATAATGGCACAAACAAAAGCAAATTGCTCTGACTACTGCTGCAGAACCAGAGCAAGACCTTGATATGCCATATGAAAACCCTGATAGACAGAAAAGATGGAAAAAAATAGTTCTTTCCATGCTGTCCCTGCAATAAGACATTCAGTGTGAATGAAACAAAGATAATTAGAAACGGTGTATTTTGTACATTAGTATTACAATTAACAATTATTCATGTGAACAGAAACCACTACAAGTACATTAATATTAAACTCAGCAGAAAGTCATAGAAAATGAATGAATTGCTACAAAATAGAAAGGCAGTAAGAAGGCAGGATAAAATCTTTAGTTAGTCAGCTTAATAGTTACAACTAAACTAGAGGTAAAATTGCTTCTTTTGAAGTACTTGACATTGTCTAAGGTTTATTGTAGAATTAGAGGACCTTGTTATTTAGAATATGCAGTAGCAGTAGTGTCTCTCCTACACTTTTTTTAAGTATTTCACTTTCTCATTACATGAGGGAGGATAATTTGACCTAAGAAGAGGACAGAAAAGCTATATATAAAAGAAAAAGAATAGAAATTAAATCTCACTGAACTCCCACTGGAGTCAATGGGTAAACATCTAGCAATTTTAGTGGAAGCAGTACTGGACCTATGGTAAGCAACTTATATTTTCTAACATATAATGTATAGTGGCCCTACAGATATGTAAATTAATTGACCTTTAGTTTGCTCCATCTTGTACAAATTAAGACTTTGGAGGAAAGTGGGGTCTTTGGAGATACCCAAATCACATTTTCATGTAGAATCAACAATACATGTTGTTCATGGTCACTTCCATCCTGCTTCCTCCTGCTACCCACTCTTGTTGTAGACAAAAAGACAAAAAGAAAAAAAAAACTCTGAAATTTGTCAGGTGATTATGTTGTACATTTTTTCTTTAAGTATGCCTTAGACTGGTTATCTTCAGGCTCGTTATCCTGGATGCTTATGGTTATGCATTTTTAAGAGTACTTTGCCTAAAATACAATAAGAAATATGAATGCATATTGCCTTTTTTTTTTTTCAGATATATCTCTCCTTTTTAATTTTAGAAGATGAAGTTTTAAGTGGCATTATCTTGTCATGTAATTCATGTTTCATCAGCTGGAAACGGACATTAGTATACTGTAGAAACCGCAGCTTTTGAACATTAGATATATACAGTAGTAAAAATGTCAACCACTTTAATGCTCATTGGGTAATTGATTATTATAATTCTTTTCATTGGTTCTGTGAATTCAATGTTTTAATAATGACTGTTGAACTTGAAGAGAATCAAAATGATTTAAGTTAATAAGTTTGATGACCACCATTAGTACTGTTTGTAGTTAGATATCAGTAACAAGTAGTTGAGTTGCATGCAAGTCTTTTAGAACCCCTTGATATATAGAACAAATTGTCAAAGGCTCTCAAATAAGAACGTATGCATTACTGTCTCAAGGCTATGAGATATGTATTATCTAAGACCAGCGGGGGAGGTAGCAAATATGTCACCAAGAGACATTGAAAGTACAGACAAAAGAAGGTACAAGAGATCTCAGGACTGTACATAAAAATGTTTGGTTACTGGTACAGAATTGTGTAACAACCTAATGAAGCTGCCCATAACTGATGGCATAGCTGGAAGTATATGACTACGCAAAAACAATTAATTTTGCAAGTGTAACTGCTTCAGAATTGGCTATATAGAATTAATGATCCTGATATCCTGTAATATTGCATATTTAATTGTCATTAAAGAGAAATACATCCAATGTTTGTGTTAGGTTTAATAGCCCACTCTTGAGGCTTGTCTGACAAAGGGCTTCATAAAAATCACACATAAAGTAGAAAATCTTGCCTTTGTGTTTTGCCTTGATCAAAATTTAGGCAAAGATTATAGGGATGAACAGAATCTGGTCCTTTTACAAGTGAAATTATAAACTTCTTTAGTCTTTTAATTAAAAATGGAGAATAACTTGTGAAATAAAGTGTTATTCAGAAATATGTAGATAATTTTTATATTTTTTACTCAAAGTTATTCTGAACATAGTGATAATTTACTATGATGCTGAAGCTACATAGTTCAAAGAGCAAGTATGTTTTAGCTATGTCAGACATTCATTCATTTTAGCAGAAAGACAATAAAATTCACTCCTCAAAGATGTTTGTCAGCTACAGCATTTATCAGATAACAGATTTCATATTCATATTATTCATATCATTCATGTCATTAGAACTTGTATGATCCAGAGTTGATGAACTCCTCTGATGTACAAAAATTATTTTAATATTCCTGCCCAGTTCATGGAGGAATCTAAACAGTGCTTCATTGGATTCTTCAAGCATATTACTGCATTTAAAACACTATATTCTTCATTCTTCAATAATTTTCTGCTGCTTTGACCTGAAATTTATTTTAGCATAGACTTCCAGAACACTGAGCAATCATGCCTTTCTGTTTTTCTCAACACCAAAATTTATGAGTTGTTTTATTTAGGTATTTGACAGATAAATAAAAAAAATACTAATGAACAAGAGACGGATTGTTTTTGACCTTTACAGCTTTGAACCTACAAATACTTATGCACATGCTCAACTTTCCAAATAAACTGTCCTACTGACATCAGTGAGACCGCATACGCTAAAAATACAGACATTTGTAGGCTCAAGAGCCACTTCTGCAGGAAAATAGAGAGATGAAGCAGCACTTTTCCCTGTTATTAAAAAAGATCCAAACACAAATATATCAGATTTACAAATATTCAACACATTCCAGGGGAAAAAAAGAAATTAAAAAAAAAAGGTCCAATTTGAAAAGGATGACCTGTAAGCAAAACCATTCTCTGTTATTATTTTTCATTAAATTTTTCTTACAGTTGAACCTTTTTTTCTGTATGCACAGTTGGAGTCTCTATGTGTCTGAAGTACTAGTAATTTAATATGAAATGATTAATCTTTTACCAAACAGCATGTCTGATAATTTAAAAGCTAGACTTTTATTACATTTACATTAATTTCAAAAGATGCCAGTGTTTAGAAAGAAATGGCAATTGGCATAGTAAATGATAATTCCATTTCAATTAGTTTTAAAATATTTACAAACTTATTGAATTCAGAATAGCGTTGTGTAACTTATGAATTATATCATAAAGAATTGGCCATTAAATTTAATCATAGACTCTTTGGGTTTGATTTAAAACTGATAATTGCAGTACTTCCAAATATTTTATACTTCTCTTTTACTTTTGTTTCAGTAAATCTTTTTTTTTTTCCCTCTGGAATTTCAAGCTAGGATAAAATAAAAAGCTGTGGGAATAAAGTGAAATCCCTAAATACTGAGGTTGTTCATGTAAAATTCATTTTAAATAAAGGTCAAGCAATCAGATCATGTTGAAGAAAAAAAAAAAATTACTACTCCTACTTGTGAAGTTCCACATGGAATTGCAACATGGAACATTATCATTGACTTGTAGATTCTGTGGGGAAATATTTCTAATTCAGATGGCCATGGGCAAAGCTATTCCCTGGGGAGCAAGATGGCACCTATTTTCTTATCCTTCACACCGGTTTGTCAATTGGACTTGAACAAAAGACAGTTTTACAGCCTTGCATGGGACATAGGTTGGGCATTAATCAATGTGACAGTGTAAAACCTTTAGCTGGCTGTTTTACACATATAATTCTAGTCAGTTTCCTCATAACATTAGTTCAATTTGTACATTTTGCATTTTTTTGTAGTTGTTTTGCATAAAAGTAGAAAATTCTTATTTTGTATGACCATCTCATATAGAAAGGATGGGTTATGATATTTGCCATTTTCTGTAGGTTAGATTTTTTTTTTCCTGATTTTCAGATGCCTCTTTGCAATGTTGCTGTTACTTTCTGATAGCAAATCAGTATTGCAGCCACATGATATATGAAGTAGAGTCACATTAAGATGAATGTGGCCATTCTCATTAAATGGGGCGCTGTTTGCTTTATGGGAGAAAAAAATATATTACTGGTGGTGAATGATATATATAATTCTGCAACAGCTTGTAACCACAGTCCATTAGAAATTATTTCCCTCCCTTCAGAACGGTCTGAATGGGTTCATATTTCTTGAGAGTACAAGGGTAAGAAAGGGATCAGCTGATTGGGCAGTATGACCCTGGTTGACTGCACTGCCTGACCTGTGTCAGTAGCTATCTGAATCAAACCTGCAGGCATCTGACATGAGGCAAGATACTTTTAATATTTGTGGCTTGTTGCTGCAGTACAAGATCTAAAAATAAAGATATTCTATCAGTGTCATGGCACAAAAACAATGTATTTTCCAAGACTGTGTAAAGACCAGTGGCCTTATTAATGCTTACAGAAAAAAAAAAAAAAAAAAAAAAAAAAGTGTTTTTTTCTGTTTGTTTTTTTCCTTCCATTAGGCTTGTGAGTTGCACTGGATTGGAACTGGATTCTAGCATTCTAGGCAGATGACATATAGAAAAGTAATATATACCTATGTATATATGAATAGGAATATATAGATGTATATACTGTTTACACACTTTGATTAAAGAAATACTATGAATAACTTAATTTTTGTAAATTTTTTTTTGTATTCACCAACCACTGTGAGGATGTCAGTATGTCTACTTTTAAGTATATTTTCCAACTTCATGCAAAACTTGCCTTTTTAGAAAGCAGCACTGTGCCTATTACAGCATGAATTTTGATACCAGTGCAGCACCAAAGATCTCAAGTATCTTTTTTGTCTGATGCTGGAATCTGCTATCTCACAACCAAACTGCTATTGGTGCTAAACCAGAAACTGCTGTATATATAAATAACACGTGTAATCACTATCCATGCACTATTTGGCTAATCAGTCAAAAAAAAGACAGGCTATGGGAATAGTGTTTTAGAACAGATGTCTGGCCCAAAAAACAAGAATCTCCCCTGGAAAAGAGACTTTTTTTCTCCCTTTTCTAAAAATGGAGCTTTGGAAAAAATACTACTCTTAGAATACATGTATGATTTTGATATACTATCTAGGCGTATGATGATAAAATAACTGATACACACCTACTGATAATGCTGCTTATTCCAGAGCCACATCTTTACTTATCATTATTATAAACTTTTTGTTCTGACATTTTGAAGATGATAAGTCACTTGAAGATTTTGACTGGGTTCCAAATCTTCATGCTTTTCAAATAGTAGCAAAGACTATTGCCTTCATGCTTGTGACTGTATTTCAAAAGCATGTTTTCAGAAGATTTACATTTTTAACATACTGTGTGGACTACATACAGGACTACAAATACATGACATTAAATGCACATTATAATTTTTGAATAAACTGTACAATATGGATCTATTTTAACGAATGAAATGTGCACATGTTTCTTATATAGTCCTTCAAAAACTGGACAAAAAGGTGATCTGAAATAGAAGTAAATTACTGCCTTCCTACCTAATGGCCCAAGTCTGGTCACCTGACAATACAGGCTCAGCTGTAGTTCATGATATATAGATAAAATAGAAGGCAGCAGCTAGTAATCATACAGGCTAACTAGTCTCATGAGACTAATCACCCTCATCTTCCTCAGAAATGCATGGACAAGGATAGATCCTTGGGAGAGTAATTCAGCAAAAGTATCTAACTTAACAGTGAGCTGCTATTTGGAAAAAATGTGTCTTTATGTGGTTGCCTAATGAGGAAGTCCAGAGAAATTAATCTTAAGAGGTCAGAGTTAGTTTCTATGAATACCCTGAGAGATGAGGATTTGGAGGATGACAGTTGAAAGAAACAGCACTTGCAGCAGGGATTCTAATTGAAACAAACTGGCATTAGTTTCAAGTTGACATTCTTAAAGAAATCCTTGTGAAAAGGGCAAGATACTAAATTCATCCCATTTGCTCTGCTTGGGAAGCACAAATGTGCACTTAGACAAACAGATATTATGTTTTTCCGGGGGTGCTCATCTTCATGATGATTCAAAAAGAAAGGTTTATTTTGATGGCTCTTATAGCAAAAATTCTGCCACTAAATTGTACTGTAGAACGTGTGTGGTTGGAAATTGGTGATATTATTCAACTAAATTTTTCAACTGAGCAATAGAACATGGGGTTTTAATTCAATGAAACAACTGAACACATGCTTAACTGGCATGCCAACATCTGTGGTACTATTTGTGCTTAAATCTAGAAAACATCAAATTCTTGAAATGTCACTTCAAGACTTTAAATCAACCAAAGGTAAAAATCATTAGAGAGAATTGTCTAATCCATTCACACTGGGTAACACTGGAGAGCTGTTTCAAAGTTTGGCTTTGTATACTTTTTTTTAATAGACTAATAGAATACAATGTATCCATTATTTTTGCATTAGCTCAGTATTTTACGTGTTTTATCAAACTCTTTTTTCTTTGCTTATGTCATTTTTTTTTCTCTCTGTCAGAAATATCTGAGCTGATAATATACTCAAGATCCTGTATCACTGGCTATATAATGGCTTTCCATCATCTCTATTGTGATAATGATTCCTATGCCATGGCAATGTAATGCAATCAGATTACCAGAGTATTATTAGGTGATTTTGAACTCATTCCTGCAATTGAATAGCATATGGAAACCTGAGCATTTAGCCACAGAAGTAACCATCCTTTCAGAAAAGGAGGCAGCCAAAGAAACTGTGCAAAGCACAGATGTTCGCAGATCTACAGAAATGTAGTGCATGTTTCACATTATTCTCCATGCACCAGAGTTTAAGAGGTTAGGCTTCCTGCCCTCTTCTACCAGTCACTTGATGTAAGTGCGCTGCCAGTTTCAATGCATATAGTTTTGGTATTATCATTCCCTTTTCTTACATATTCACATACAAAAGCTATTTTTTATTCTGCTATATTTACATAATGTATTACAACTAGCATGTCAACCTATTAAAAAAATCAGAAGCCTTCTGCATAAGTGAAGGACAGATAGGATGAGCAAGGAGAAAATAGTAATTCTGTCTTTCATTCGCATTTCATTTTATGGGCTTATATTGGATATAGTGGCATTTTATAATACATTTTTGTAATCATAGTTATGCTAAGCACATTGCCAAAATGTCAGTTTATAAGTAACATATTATTTCAAGCCAATGCACTTCATAGCTTTGTAATATTGATTGCATAAAATGCAATACAAATTAGAATCTATATTGCTGATGTCTACAATAACAGAAAAAGAAAACAAAGATCAAATATGACTATTTGGTAAAATCTATCAAGAACTAAGATCCTAAGCAAGCTGTAAGATAAAAGAAGTTCATGTTTCATTCATTAAAGATTTATTCTAAATAAGGTAATAAGATTATTATATTTCATCTGTCAGTAAAAGTTTAACTGGTAAAAGTAAATATTAACTATCAAACACTAAAACAACTTTTGGAATTTTCTCTCTGTTCACTTGTAGCAAACAGGAAAATTTCTGTCACTTGTAATTTCCACATCTTGCTACTGCTTCCTAGTACCCTCTCAACATGCTAATTTGCTTAAGGGTATTAAAAATACTATTTGGTTGTTGTTGCAGTAGAAGACTGCACAAAATTCAATGTGATAACTGGGAGATCAGATACTGATTAAGACAACCCAAGAGTGATATGTAGATTTTTTTTTATTTTAAAAAATAAAGTATTAAACTCTGAAATAAACATGTCTGTTAGTTTCATTTATTTTTGTTCTGTTTAATTTGTATCCAAAGTAATTTTTTCCTGAAATATATAACTCATGCCAATAAAAATATTGCTTATTGGAATGAAATTTACTTTTCATCCTCTTTCCTAAATTAAGATATATATATATATATATATATATATAAAAGCATGATGAGTCATACTGTTGTTCCAATACCAGAATAAAATTACTTGCATGTAAGTATTTTGAAGATGAAAGTCTAAGATCAGGTTTACATCCGAAAAGTGTGCTGACATAGGCTGTTATAATACCATCATTCCCTGTTCTTTATGAAGGGTGGTCTTCTGATAAAATAACTTATGAAAGTTCCATGAAACACAAACACACAAACAAAACCTGTGTTTTCAGAGAGATATTTCTGTCTATCACCCTGCATGTACATCATTGATGAGAGGGTATTTCCTGCATAAAATTGCCATTAAAAACTGCTTCTATCTAGTGTAGACCTGTCAGGTCTTTATGCTGGCAACTTTATGAAAAAAGAGAGTCATCTATCAAATCAGAAGAAAAGGAAACTTTTGTGGTATTAATCCTTCACTTCTTTAGAAAACTTGTATTCATCCTAATTTACATGAGCAAGTATTTTTTTCTTCCAGCTTATTTCAGACATACATATGTGTACATACAACAAGATAGGCCTGTTAAACTACACTTGTTCAAAATAATTTTATTTCCATATATTTATACCTTCTTGGAAGTTGAGAGTTACATGCCAACCAGCTTATATATACAGTTACTATTAATGTTGTTCACAATGATCCTACAGTTAATTATTTGTGGTAAATATGGAGCATCTGTCTTTTGCAAATTAAGATCTATGTTGTCCTATGTATTTGTTCCTCCAGTTTACAAGTCATTAGATGAAGCAAAAACGCAAAGTCCATAATTGTCAGTAGATGATCTAACACATGGAAAGTTAACTTCTTTAAAATGACCACATAATTTTTTTTTTTTTACTAACATGAATGATAATAGTATCTCCTTGTAATGCAGTGGCACTCTCCCTTATAAGTGACTTTAAAACTTCAGCAAAAATATTAAAAGAGTGTTTCCCTTTTAACTTTCTCTGTGTTCTGCCTTTTCTGACTCAATACAGAAATCTGTAAACGAGATTCAAAAGCAAAATTTCTAGCTGTTGAAAGGAGATGTTTTGGTTTTTAGTTATTTCAGTAGAGTCATAGGCAAAGCAGATGTAGTCATTTGGGCAAAACAACTCAGAAAATGGGGAATAAATTCCTTATCACTTAATTGCTTTTGAAAACAAATCCTTAAAAATGCTTTACATCTCCCACATAAAAAGCATACCATCTAACAAATGAACACGCAATATTGTCCAGGCAGATGAAGGAATAAACGGATTGCATAATATTCTGGAACTCTTAAATGCAGTATATAAATGTATGGTTTCTACATACAGCTAATTTATCAATAAGGAGTGCTAAGTCACTATTAGTTGTATGATGCTTCCTGTTTGACCTCCTCTTGGGCAGACATAGAATGAATCCTAAAGTGGATTTTCTGAATAAGTTACCTCACTGAATGCAACAATTTAGTTCTAAATATCTGTATTCCAAAGGAACCTGGGATATTTTTGATTTTTACAATTTTGAAATGAGCAAATATAATATAGATATAGAACATAATATTACATTAGAATATAATATCATACAAATATAATATAGAATGGCTTCATGTCTCCTAAATTTTCTCTTTTTGGAGTATTGTTTAGTAGTCTACAGCAATCCACCCTAAGGCTATTGCATAAGATCCACAACAGCATGTGTAAACACTGCATGTTGCCATTATGTTAACTCTCAAAAAAGGGATAGTTTTACTAGGTATGCTTAATCACAAAACTTATAGATGAGATATTTTGAATTGAATTCATTTCCAAATTGCAAATAAATTTGTAAGGTTTTTAGCATCACTGATAGAACCTCATTCATAAGCTGAAGAGTATTATTTTGCTGCAGCACACTGTTTCAAAACAACCAATTAATATGTTTGCCGAAGGAAGCATAGTGAAATGTAACAAAAGCTCCACAGTTTTGTAAGTAGACAAAAGTATAAATCTGACACCATATATTTAAATATAATGATAATTCAAATTGAAAAATTATAAATTAATTCTATTAGAGATCAGCCATTTTGAGAGAGAACTATCACAATACTCACTTAAAGGCTTAAAAGCTGAGATTTCTTTAAAAAGAATGTCAGCAAACGAATCAGCAAATGACAATGATTCAAAACCAGCTATGGATCCAGAGTTAAAATGTTCATGCAGAGACAAAGACAAACTGATAATATTAGTCCACTCTGCTTACTTCAGAATGGGGATTTTCAATGAGATCCTCCTCACATTTTGAGAATAACCAGTGAGCTGTTGCTGATTGCAGTTCCATCTCACCCTCTCACTGCTGCCTTTTCAGAAAATTACAGAAGGATTTTGTTTTGTTTTGAGATGAAATGAAAATAAACTTCAAAATCAGTCAAGACATAGAATGTTTGTTTTCCAGATAGCATTAGGTCTTATGAATCAATACACTGTAAGCTATATTACTTGCCTCTAACTCAAGAAGAGTATATATGCTAGAGAAAGAACTTCAAATGTGTGTCCAAGCCTCTTCTCATTGACTGAATAATTCAATTCCCTCAAAATTACATTGATTCCTAAATTTGTCAGCACAAGCAAAAAGAAAATCATGACCCCTGTTCCATAGCTTATAGAATCTATAATCACAGAATTACAGAATGGTTAAGGTTGGAAGGCATCTCTACAGACCATCTAGTAAACACCCCCCCCCCATGCAGCGACACCTCGGCATGTGGCACAGGGTGGCATCCAGGCAGCTTTAGAGGATCTCCAAAGAAGGAGAATCCACAGCCTCCCTGGGCAGTCTACTCCAGGGCTCTGTCAACCTCATAGGAAAGACGTTCTTCCTCATATGGAGATGGAACTTCCTATGTTTCAAGTTATACCCATTGCCCCTTGTCCTGTCGCTGGCCACCACAGAGAAGAGTTTGGCCCCTTCCTCCTTACATTCCTCCTTCATATACTCATACATATTGATCAGATCCCCTCTCAACCTTCTCTTCTCCAGGCTAAACAGGCCCAGCTCACGTCTTTCCTCAGACAAGAGATGTTCCAGTCCCTTAATCATCTTTGCTGCCCTCCACTGGACCCTCTTGAGAAGCTCCATGTCCCTCATATTGGGGAGCCCAGAATGACACACAATACTCCAGGTGCAGCCTCCCCACAGCTGAGGAGCGGGGCAGGATCCCCTCCCTCCACCTGCTGGCAACACTCCTCCTGATGCAGCCAGGATCCCATTGGCCTTCTTGGCGACGAGGGCACTGTTGGCTCATGGTTAACTTGTTGTCAGCCAGGACTCTCAGGTCCCTCTCCGTGGAGCTGCTTTCCAGCAGGTCAACCCCTAATCTATATGATGCCTGGGGTTATTCATCCCCAGGTGCAGGACCCTGCACTTGTCTTTGTTGAATGTCAGGAGGTTCTTCTCTGCCCAGCTCTCCAGCCTGTCCAGGTCACTCTGAATGGCAGCGCAGCCCTCTGGAGTGTTGGCCACTTGGTGGCCAAGCATCAAGCTTGGTRTCGTCTGCAAACTAGCTCAGGGTGCACTCTGTCACATCATCCAAGTCATTGATGAACAAGTTGAACAGCACTGGACCCAGTACTGACCCCTGGAGGACACCACTGGCCACAAGCCTCCAACTGGACTTAGTCCCACTTATCACCACCCTCTGAGCTCTGCCATCCAGTCGGTTTTCAATCTACCTCACTGTTCACTCTAACCTATACTTCCTGAGTTAGTCCCTTGGAATCATACCAGCTTTGCCCTTAGCTTTTCTTCAGAAACAATTCATACTCAGACCACACTGCTCTGGATAAGGGAAAGGTGGCAGAACACTGGAGGAGTTCTGGGAGACCAGCAATGCTGGCTAGAGCACCAGAAGATATTGACTTCCAATATGTTGTAGGGTTTGGCTCTTGTGAGCAGACATATGTCCAGTGGATGTGTACTTCTTTTGTGCTACACCATAACTCTTTTCACAGTGTTGTTTACCACCACATATCTCCACAATTTACTTGTTTGCCACCCCCTTCCCTGGCCTCTAGGTGCCACCGGCCCACATAGCGTCTGGGTCTGCACAGACATAAGGGGCTCCTGCTCCAGGGCCATCTGCGCAGCTCTGAGCTCTGCCAGCTGCACCAAGCTGACAACTGCCTCTGCCAAAGCTCCTGTGGTAGCTACTGCTGTAGCTGCATGCAAAGGTGGGCAATTCCTCTGCATCAGGAGGGGAAGGTGGGACAGCTTTGGAACTCCACAGCCCAGCCATGGTCCCTTGCAGGATACCAACCGAGTATCCTGCAAGTCAAGGCTACAAAAGATGAGCAAAATGTTGCTTCTTTTTTTATTTTTATTTTTATTTTTTTTTGCTGGGGTCCACCAACAGCAGGGGAAACTAGCAGAGAGCTGGGCAGGAGTGAAGCCTTGGAACACCAAAGGACCTCTCTGGAGAGTAGCTAGAGGATATTTGGGGTAGTGAGTGGACTCTGATAATCCTGAAGTCAGGATGGGAAAGTCTTTTCTCCTCTGCATCCTTCTGTAATGTTAGATGTTGCTCCTGTTTGGAAGCTTGGTCCTCCCTTTGAGATTCTTCTTGGGGCCATCTCTGGCCTTCCATGTTATGCACACAGGAGAGGCTGGGCTCTGAGAAGCTCCTGCGCAGCCTGCAGAGTTGGTTCTTCCTGGGAGCGAGCGGAGGGACGGAGACGCAGGCTGCCCGGGAGCTGGTGGTAGCAGCGCCCGCCCCGTTGGGCTGCTCTACGTCGCAGGCTTCGCCGCTGCCTTCAGCTGCTGCCTCGGGGCTCTGTCCAGTAGAAGTGCTGGCCCATGCAGCCCCTAGGTATTCTGTGAGGAAAGAGAGGCCCTTGGGGAGCCTGGGGTGGCCATGGGGAGATCCTTGGGCAATCACTTTCTCTGTGGGAGCTGCCAGCCCTGGCAAGTGCCAAGTTCCAACCTTAGTAGTGCAGATTCATGGGATGAGGAAGGCTAGAGGGCCCCTTTGGAGATCATCCAGTCCCACTCCCTGCTCCAGCAGCAACAGAGCTACCTGGGGAGCTACGGAGATGCTCTGCAGCAACACACAGCCACTCTGCAGCTCCAGAGGAGCTGCGGCCTTGAGCTACGGACTTCAGGAAAGGCATGTCCCAGCCAGCGCCATGTGCAGCCGGAGGGCTCTTCCAGGGGAGAACTGRGTACCAGGGAAGGGGCTGAGCTCTGCTGATGATTCCCCTTAGAAAGGAAGCCTGTTTTGTGAGGGCTGCCCTTCTGGGCTGCTGGAAACAGCTCCAGAGGAAAAACACTACTAGGTCCTACTGAACCCTCTCTGCCTTTCACCAGTTGCTTTCCTCTCTGCAGTTCAAGCATGTGATGCAGCAGCCCTTCCCAGCACCATCATCCATGCAGCCTCTTACCTGTGGAGCTGTGTGTGCGCTCCATGTCCTCCTCATTCGATGGAGTGCAGGGCAAGGGGAGCTCCTCTCCAAACAAGTCTGCGTGGTGGCAGATGAGGAACTCCATGAGCTGCATGACCTGCACACACAGAGCGTTTGAGAACAGCGCCAGGTGCTGCAAAGGTCCYGAGCAGCCTTTCGTGCTCCACACGCACATTTCGGCACCCCCAGCTGCAGCTCTGCAGGTCTGCAGCTTGCAGCCTGAGGTGGCCCCATGCACCCAGAGAGCCACAGCCCCAGCTGTAGGGCCCCACATGAGGTGCTCCCTGCTGCACACCTTGTCGTTCCTCGCCTGCTGCACGTCCAGGGGCAGCACGCTGTCGCTGTCACAGCTCAGCACGCTCGGCCCCAGGCAGATGGCCAGGTTCCTGGCATGCATTTTGTTGCTCTCCGCGCTCTCGCTGACGCGGTGCAGCAGCGAGAGCAAGCGCCGGAGCAAGAGGAGGTTGGCGCTGGGCAGTTCTGCAGCCACCCTAGGGGAACACAAGGCAAAGGCAAGAGCCAGGTAGGCTGCAGGGGCTGCTCATCCTTCCTTGGAGCCGCAACAGTGTCCCTAGGAACACAACTTACTCCTTCAGTGCCACAATTCTCTCATCCTGGGTTGGTCTCTCCAATGCAAGAAGCCACTTGTCACGGAGATCCGCCACAAGCAGCTTGGAGGGTATGTTCCTCAGGAAGTCCTGCAAGGCCAAGGCCCTTGGTTGAAGCTCTCGCCACTAGCAGTGAGCAGAGAGGCAGCATCCCTGTGACTGGGACTCAGTAAGAGGCCGCTAGCTTGGAGCCACCTGCCCTTAAAGCTGCTCCTAAGCCCCCCTGAGCAGGGGACTGTACAATGGCCACATGTGCTGCTTTGGGGGCAGGAAGGAGAGCCAGCTCCTGTCAGCCCCTGTCAGCTCCAGCCCTCCAGGTCAGCCTTCCTCCTGCAGGGGCATCCCAAAGAGGGGTGGGCAGCAGAGACTTCCTCAGGACTATGCAGGAAGCCAGAGGCAGAACCAGAGGAATTTCCAAATCCCTTGGTCAAGAGAAAAGCAAAGCTGCACCACACTGCAAGCAATGAGGGCAGCTTCATGAGGCTTTTGACTTTTTCAGTGCCACCACGGTTAGTCTGGACACTCAAGGAAGCCCATGAAGATTCACCCTGTGCTCTCCCATACCCACATCAGTACAATTCACCTTCAGCACTGCTGCCAAGAGGTGCACTGGCTGCTTTGCCAGATCCACCTCTTCACCTGAGTTGAGGGCTTCCCTCAACTCCCTGCGCGCCTTCTCACTGGCCGCGATCCTGAAGATGCCCTCCGTGGCAGGACCCTCCTCATGGAGCAGATCCAGGAGCTCCTGCAGTGAGGGAGAGATACTTTTGGCCTTGGCGCTGTACTCTGCTGTGCTTGGGTTCCTCGCTGCTTCCTGCTCCGTGGATATTCACCTGGTAGGACACTGAGAGAGTTGCAAGGGCTGGACCAAAGGCCACTCCCTTTCCCCATGGGGATGAGAGGTGGCCTTGAGGCTGTGCCTGTGAGCAGGCTGTRTGGAGGGGCAGCCCCAGCAGGGCCTCTGTGCTCAGAGCGCCAGCACGAGGGCTGCAGGTGCTGTGGGACATGAGGAGCCACCAGCAGGAGAGCTCTCTGTGCCGCTCACTCACCTGCACTGCGGGGGGTAGGCTGCCATCCTGCCCACAGACAAGGCCCAGGGGCTGGCCAAAGAGAGCCCCGTGGCCAGCAGAGCCGGGCTGCTCTGGCAAGGTCCCGTTGGGAGCAGCTCCTCTCCAAGGACAGAGCCAGGAGGTGACCCCCTTCCTCGGCTTGGCTCCCGCTGCTGCTGGCCAAAGGAAAGCAACTATGAGATGAGGAAAGCGGGCAGACACAGCCAGGGTGCCTTCGCAGAGCCCTGTGCTGCAGGCTGTGCTGTGTTGATGGAAGCACGCACAGGTGCAGAGCTGAGCGAGCACCAGGCATATTCTCCACCTCCATGTCCTTGTTTGTTCTTTTCCACACTCACCAGGTGGCTGGAAGAGTCCCACTTGGGTCCCTGAAGGCTCCTCCCGACGGCTCTCCATGGCCCTGGGCTGCAAGAAACAGGGTAATGCTGCAGAGTGGCCAGTGCAGAGCAGGGCCTCAGTGAACGGCTGCAGCTCCAGGGCCTGGCCGTGCCCTCCCCCTACACGGGCCTGGGCTCCCTTGGCCAGGCAAACGGAGCCAGTGCCGCGGTGCTGGGAGAGCTGCTGACCACGGCCAGCGTGGGCCAGGCAGGGGCAGCCCTTGCTCACCTCTGCCGAAACCAAGGCCTCCACGGCAGTGGCGGTCAGCACCATGCCCTGCGTGAGACAACAAAGAGGCTTTGTGAGGAAGCCACGTCCTCCTGTGCCAGCCTTGGCATAGCCAGGAGGCTCTCAGAGCGCAGCTCTGTGCAGACTGCGCGCACACTTACGGGCCTGGAGAATCCAACGAGGAGTGTGAGGAGCCGCAGGGAGGGCAGGCGGGTCACTCGGGGTCCCGAAGCTCCTTGGCTGTGCACAGGGAAGCAAGAGCACACA
>NW_020456020.1:16887-20462 GCF_003342845.1 Nothoprocta perdicaria | reverse complement strand
GGTGTCCCCGTGTCCCCTGGGGGTGTCACCGTGGCTCGAGGGTGTCACTAGGGGTGTCCCCGTGTCCTGGGGGTGTCACCGTGGCTCGAGGGTGTCACTGGGGGTATCCCCGTGCCCTGCGGGTGTCCCCGGGGGTGTCCCCGCCTCCCAGGGGGTGTCACCGCGTGCCGGGGGTGTCCCCCGCTGCAGAACCGGATCCCGGTGCTGAGCCCGGCGCTCACCGACGGCTCCCTGGGCGACATGATCTTCTTCCACTCGTACAAGCGCCCGGGGCTGGTGCTGGACATCGTGGAGGGTGAGGCGGGGGCCGGGGGGGCGGCCCGGACGCCTGGGCCCCCTCACAGCCCCTCGTCCCCCCTCTTTCTTTGCCCCCCCAGATCTGCGCCTTATCAACACGCAGGCCCTCTTCGCCAAGCGCACGGGAATGATCATCCTGGGCGGGGGCCTGGTGAAGCACCACATCGCCAACGCCAACCTCATGGTGAGGGACCCCGGGGACACCCCAGGGACACCCGGGGACACCCCCGGGACAGGGGGACCCTTCACGCTGCCCCCGTTTCCCCCCACGCAGAGGAACGGGGCCGACTTCTCCGTGTACGTGAACACGGCGCAGGAATTCGACGGCTCCGACTCGGGCGCCCGGCCGGACGAGGCCGTTTCCTGGGGCAAAATCCGCCCGGATGCGACGCCGGTCAAGGTGGGTGTGTGTGGGGGGCACGGGGACACGTGTTCCCCCCGGCCCCCCCAATGTCACCGTGTCCCTGCTGTGTCCCCCATATCCAGGTTTATGCCGACGCCTCCCTGGTTTTCCCGCTGCTGGTGGCCGAGACGTTCGCCCGGAGCGCGGGATCCTTCCCAGAGCCGCTGCATGGAGCCGCCCCCCCACAATCGTCACCCTAGGGTGCCCCCGGGGGCACTGCCGAGCGGGGGGGCGGGACCCCCCCTCCCCATCCCCATCAAGCCGCCCAGGCCGCCCGCCCTTACATGAATGTTATTTATTGCTGGCGGGCGGGCGCGCCGGGATCCACTCGCTCCCAATAAAATTGCAGCTTTTTGGGGGTGTCGGTGCCTTGGCGGGGGGGCCGGGCCGTCACGGGGCCGCGTCCCCCGTCGTGTCCCCCGCCGCGTCCCCGGTGTCCCAGAGCTGCAGCGTGCCGCCGGTGGCCGCCAGCAGGACGGGCTGCCTGGGGTGGAAGGCGAGCGCCTGCACGGCGCCCTGGCCCACGGGCAGGCGCAGCGCCAGCGAGCCCTGCGGGGACACGCGGCGGATGCGGGGACGCGTGGGGACACGTGGGGGACCTGGGGACGGGCAGGGGAGGTGGGGACACGTGGGGACACGTGGGGGACCTGGGGACGGGCAGGGGAGGTGGGGACGCGTGGGGACAGGAAGGGGACTGGGGACAGGCAGTGGATGTAGGGATGGGCAGGGAGGGATGTATGGACAGGCACGACCATGGGGACAGGTGGGGGGACGTGGGGACAGGCAGGGGGATGTGGGGACACGCGGGAGGTGTGTGGGGCAGGCAGGGCCATGGGGACAGGTTGGGGACACGTGGGAGGGATGTGGGGACACGCAGGAGGGATGTGGGGCAGGCAGGGCCATGGGGACAGGTTGGGGACAGGCAGGGCGCTGTGGGGCCACCCCGCGCGCCGTCACCTCCACCAGGTCCCACAGGTAGACGGCGCCGTCTTCGGAGGCGCAGCCCACGTGGGCGTCGCGCTCGCTGAGGACGCAGTCCAGGCGGCAGGCGCTGCTGCGGTGGCCGCGGTACCTGYGGCGGGGACGCGCGGGGGACGTCGGGGCGCCGCCGTGTCCCCCCYGTGTCCCCGCGTGTCCCCGCAGAGCCGCCCGTACTCGCCCAGCATCTCGCCCGTGTCCTTGTCCAGCAGGCGCAGCGGGGACGCGAGGCTGGCGACGAGCACGCACTGCCCGTCCTTGGTGAAGCACACGCAGGTGACGGGGCCTGCGGGGACGCGACGGGGACACGGTGGGGAYGCGGTGGGGACGCTGTCCTGCCCCTCCGCGTCTCCCTTGTCCCCAGCGTCACTCACTGCCCACGTAGTCCGAGTAGAGCTCGCCCGCCCGCAGGTCGTAGCGCCGGACGCGGCCGTCCACGGAGCTGTGGGGAGACGGGACACGGTGGCCCTGGCCGGGGGGACGCGGCGGCCCTGGCCGGGGGGACGCGGCGGCCGCGGGGCTGTCCCCGTCACCGCGGGGTGTCCCTCACCCTGCCAGGATCTCGTGGTCCGAGACCTTCACGCTGGACACTCCGTCCTTGGCCTCGTCCAGCACCTGGACGGGCTCCGGGCGGCGCGAGCGGCAGTCCCAGCAGCGCACGCTGGAGTCGATGGAGCCTGTGGGGATGGCGGGACAGGATGGGGACAAGGGGGACACCGAGAGCGCGGGGGACACCGAGGGGGGGGGACACGAAGAGGGGGCGGCCGCCGGCGCCTCCGCTCACCGGACACGATGACAGTGGCCTCCTCGTTGAACTGCACGGAGTTGACCTTCTGCGGAGGAAGGTGACAAGGCGTCCCCGCGGGCAGTGACAGCCCCCCCGGCCCCCCCGGCGTCACTGACCCCCGCGTGTCCCCGGAACTTGCGCACCGCCTGCCCCGTGGCCACGTCCCAGAGCGCCACCGTCTTGTCGGCGCTGCCCGAGCACAGCTGGCTGTTGTCGAAGGAGCTGTGGGGACGGGGGACGCGGTGGGGGACGCGGTGCCGACGCGGTGGGGGACGCGGTGCCGGCGCGGTGGCGTCCCCCTGTCCCCGCGTCCCCGCGTCCCCGCGTGCCCTCACCCCGCGGCGTCGAGCACCTCGTAGCCGTGGCCCAGGTAGGAGCGCAGCAGGGTGCCCTTGTAGGGGTTCCACAGCTTGAGCGTCTTGTCGCTGCCGCCCGTCACGCAGTAGTTGCCGTCGGCTGCAGGGACACGGGTGACGCGGGGGACCCCGGGGACACCCCCCGCAYCCCCCCTTGGGACACCCACTGTCACCCCTCCCCTTGGGACGCTGAGTGTCACCCCCCTCCCTGTCACTCTCCCCGTCTTGGGGCACCAAGGGCAGTGTCCCGGGACCAGGGGCACCAGGGTCCAGATCCTGAGTCAGCAGATCCCAGTTCCTGGGTCCACCCCCCGGTCCAGATCCCGGTTCTCCTGTTCCGTCCCCCATGGTCCAGGTGCACGTCCCACAGATCCCAGTTCCTGGTTCCCATTCCCCACTCCCGGTTCCCCCGGTCCCGCGCTCACCGTTGAAGCGCACGGCCCGCACGGCGCCCTGCCCGGTCCCGGTTCCCCCATCCCCGGTCCCCGGTCCCCGGTCCCGCGCTCACCGTTGAAGCGCGCGGCCCGCACGGCGCCCTGCCCGGTCCCGGTTCCCCCATCCCCGGTCCCCGTTCCCCGGTCCCGGTCCCGCGCTCACCGTTGAAGCGCGCGGCCCGCACGGCGCCCTGGCCGCACTCGATGCTCCGCGCCCGGTGCCGGGGCAGCTCCGCCGGCGCGAGCCGCGGCTGGGGGAACGCCATGAGCGGAACCGGCCCCGAACCGGAGCCGGCACCGGGGCCCGCGCGGAGAGCGGG
>NW_020456020.1:14482-15782 GCF_003342845.1 Nothoprocta perdicaria | reverse complement strand
GGGGGTGTATAGGGGGTGTTGGGGTGTACGGGGTCGGGTGTTGGGGTGCCCGGTGACGCCCCCCTCTGACACACAGCTCAAGTGGTGCGCCTGGATCGCCGTCTACTGCTCCTTCATCAGCTTCGCCAACTCGCGCAGCTCGGAGGACACCAAGCAGATGATGAGCAGCTTCATGTGAGCGCCGGGCGGGCGGCGGGCGCCGCGGCGCCGCCCTCGCCCCTCATCGCCCCTCTCCCCCCGCCCCAGGCTCTCCATCTCGGCCGTGGTCATGTCCTACCTGCAGAACCCGCAGCCCATGTCCCCGCCGTGGTGACGCCGGGGGCCCGCACGGACACCGCATCGCTCCCGTTCCTGTTCCCGGTGCGCGTGTTCGGCCCGGTTCAGGGCTGGTTCCGATACAGGCAGGAGCAACTGCCGCCGCCTTGAGAATTCCCTTTATCCCAGCGCGCCGAGGCGAATGCCGGCGTTTCCAGGACACCGGAGTATTCCCCTGGGTCTATGGATTATCCGACACGCGCGGCCGATGCCCTGGGGAGGCCGCAAGGACGYGGCCGGAGCTGCTGCGATGGCGACGGGGGGAGGCGGGAGGCCGCTCCCAGCCCCAGAGGGGCCTTCAGGGTGGGAGCTGGAGGTGGGAACCGAGGAGGAGCAGGGGCCGCGGCCGGGGGACGCGGGGACCGATGGAGGAGGCTGCGAGAAGATGGCGCCGGCCCGCGCCGCCATTTTGTCGCTCCCCTCAGCCGCCGTCGCCTCCCTGAGGTAAAGCCGCGCCCTCCACCCCCAACCGCAACTCGACGTCCCATTGGTGGMGCCCGCCGGGGCAGCTGGAGCTCTCCGCCAATCACGTTCCGTAGCGGGGAGGGATTTACAGAGTTGCTGCCCGTCATTGGCTACGAGCGTTTTCCCGCCGCGGAGAGGGCGGGGTGTTTCCAACTCTCGTCTCCAGTCGTGGCGCGGGCGTGGCTGGCCCTGTCAGTCATAGGAATCCCGCTTCGTAATTGGCGCGTTGTCTTTTGTCACCGCCCCCGTCTCGCGATCAACAAACCGCCTTGTTCCTTGTGCGCGGCGTCCCCGCCTCCTGCGCGCAGCAGCCAATGAGAGCGCGAGGGGGCGGGATGAAAAGCGGCGCGGCACGTGAGCGCGCGGTCACATGAGGGCGGTCGCGAGCGACATGGCGGCGCCCGCGGCGCTGCCGCTGCTGCTGCTCGGGGCGGCGGCGGCGGCCGCGGGCTGCGGGTACCAGGTGCCGCCCGCGGGGGCTGCCGGGAGCGGCTGGGGGAGACCGGAGTGACGGGGAGCA
>NW_020456020.1:11888-14252 GCF_003342845.1 Nothoprocta perdicaria | reverse complement strand
AGGAACTGGGCGAGAGAGGGGGGAGGAACCGGGTGAGAGCGGGAGAAAAGGGGAAGTGGAAACGGGGAGAGACTGGGGGGAACTGGGGCCAAGGGGGAAGGGAGGACGTGGGAGACACCGGGGGGTGACGCTGGGGGTGACGCTGGGGGTGACGGGGCGACGCTGGGGGTCCGAGTGGGAGGAAATGGCCAAACTCCGGGGTCTGCAGCGTCCTGTCCCTTTCCCGTTGCTGGAGGGGTTTTGGGGCGACTCGTCCCGTGGTCCCCCGCGACCCCCTTCCTCTGCGGTCCCTCCTCCTCCTCCTCCTCCCCGCGCGCGGTCGCGTTGGCGGCGCCGGCCCCGCGCAGCCCCCCGAGCCCCGTSCGCCCCCCCAGTCGTGCCCCCCGGCGCGGCCCGGGCTGCTGCACGTGCACCTGGTGCCCCACACGCACGACGACGTGGGCTGGCTCAAGACCGTCGAGCAGTACTACTACGGAGGTGCCTCGTCCCCACTGTCACCTGGGGCCCCTGCTGTCACGCAGGGCCACCCGGGGGACACCCCACTGTCACCCAGGGCCACCCAGGGGGGGACAGGAGCAGTGTTACTATGAAGGTGCCTCGTCCCTAGGGCCACCCKGGGGACACCCCACTGTCACCYGGGGCCACCCTGGGGACACCTATGGAGGTGCCTCGTCCCCAGCGCCACCCCACTGTCACCAGGGCCACCAGGGAGGTGGGGGCCGGTGCTGACGCGGCCCCTGGGGGGAGGGGGCCAGGCCACCACCGGGGGGGACTTTGTCCCCACGTCCCTGTTGTGGCGACGCTCTTATCTCCCCGAGAGCCACCGAGGCCCTTGTGTCCCCCCTCCCCCCGGTGTCTTGTGTCCCGGTAGATATCGCTGTGAGCGCCCTGTCCCCGCAAGCGTTCCGTGTGTCACTCCAGGTGCTGCCGTCACCCTGAGTGTCCCTGGATGCTGTTGTGGCCCCCCATCTTCCCCACCTCCCCCAGATGTCCCCTGTGTCCCCTGCCTGTTGCTCCTGGGGTCCCCGTTTCCCTTGATGTCCCCATGTCCCCCCAGGTGTTGCTGTGTCCCCCTCGCCCCCACGCCTCTTAGATGTCCCCTAGTGTCCCCAAGGTGCTTTTTGCTCTCCCGGTCCCCGCGTGACACCGCGTCCCCGTCCCCACGCCCCCCCATGGCGCCGTGTCCCCATCCCTGTGTCCCCTATGATGCTGTGTCCCCGTGTGACGCCGCGTCCCCGTCCGTGTCCCCAGCGCGCAACGAGCTGCAGCACGCGGGCGTGCAGTACATCCTGGACTCGGTGGTGGCCGAGCTGGCGGCCGACCCGGCCAAGCGCTTCGTCTACGCCGAGGTGGCCTTCCTGGCGCGCTGGTGGCGGCAGCAGGACGTGGCCACGCGCCGCCTCGTGCGCCAGCTCGTCGAGCAGGGTGCGGGGCGCCGGGGACGCGCGGCGGGGCCTGGGGGAGACGGGGGGACGCTGGGGACACGCGGAGGGGTCTGGGAGCTGGGGGGGTGTGGGGGATGTTTGGGACACGTGGGGCAGCTGTGGGGACACGCGGGACGTTTGGAGGTGTGAGGGGCCCAGGGGAACTCTGGGGACATTGGGAATGTTTGGGGGGAGCTGTAGGGACATGAGGGGCATTGGGAATGTTTTGGGGCAGCCGTGGGGACATGTGGGACATTGGGAATGTTTTGGGGCAGCCGTGGGGACATGTGGGACATTGGGGACATGCGAGGGGCCCAGGGGAGCTCTGGGGGCGTTAGGGACGTGGCGGGAGGAACGTCGTTGCTTCAGAGGGATACAGACACTGGGGACACACAGGGACGTAGCTGGGGGACACAGAGGGGTCCAGAGGGGACACAGATGCTCGTGGCACATGGGGACGTGGGCGCGGGATGGTTTAGAGAAGACACAGTTATTGGGGACACACAGGGATATGGGGCATCCCTGTGGCCTAGGGGATGCCATGGGGACATGTTAGGGATAATGGGGTGGCCCTGGAAGGTGTGGGGTGTCCTGGGAGCTCCGGGGTGTCCCTGGCGTCCCTGGGGTGTCCCTGGGGTGTCCCCGGYGTCTCCGGGGCGTCCCCGGCACCCCCATGGCTGTCACCTCGCCTTGGCCTGTCCCCGCAGGGCGGCTGGAGCTGGTGCTGGGCGGCTGGTGCATGAGCGATGAGGGCGCCGCGCACTACGGCGCCGTGCTGGAGCAGCTGGCGCTGGGGCGGCGCTTCCTGCGGCGGGCCCTGGGGCGCTGCGGGACGCCCCGCGCCGCCTGGCAGCTCGACCCCTTCGGGCACGCGCGCGAGCACGCCGCCATCTTCGCACAGGTGACCTTGGGGACATCCCTGGGGGGCTTGGGGACATCC
>NW_020456020.1:7278-9845 GCF_003342845.1 Nothoprocta perdicaria | reverse complement strand
GGCCACCCCCCGTCCCCGAGGCCACCCCCCGTCCCCGGGACCACCCGCTGTCCCCGTCCCCACCCCCGTCCCCGGGTGTCCCCAACGTGCCGCCTCGCAGCAAGCCAACGGCAGCCGCGTCCACGTGCTCTACTCGACGCCCTCGTGCTACCTGTGGGCGCTGCATCGCGCCAACCTGTCCTGGTGAGCTGGGGACAGCGGGGCAGGCGCGGGACGCGGGGGACGCAGGGGACACGTGCCGGTGGCCGCGCAGGACTGTCAAGACGGACGACTTCTTCCCCTACTCGGACGGGCCGCACCAGTTCTGGACGGGCTACTTCACGAGCCGGCCGGCCCTCAAGCGCTACGAGCGGCTCAGCTACAGCTTCATGCAGGTGGCCCCGTCCCCTGTCCCCCGCTGTCCCCTCTGTGTCCCCTCGCGCCCCCGTGACGCCCCTTTTGTGTCCCTGTGCGCGTGGGACAGGTCTGCAACCAGCTGGAGGCCGTGGCGGCGCGGGCGGCGCGGGACGGCCCCTACGGACACGGCGACGGCTCCGTGCTCCGTGAGTGGCGGCGGGGGACACGGGGGACACGGGGGACACCGGGGTGACCGCGCCGGCGCGCTGTCCCCGCAGGCGAGGCGGTGGCCGTGGCGCAGCACCACGACGCCGTGAGCGGCACCGAGCGGCAGCACGTGGCCAACGACTACGCCAGGCAGCTGGCGGCCGGGTGGGCGGCCGGCCAGGTGAGGGGGACGTGGGGACGGGGTTGGGGACGTGGGGACGGGGTTGGGGACGGGGACGGGCCGCGCGGTGACCGTCCCGCGTCCCCAGGTGCTGCTCTCCAACGCGCTGGCCGCTCTCAGCGGCACCAAGGAGGACTTCGTCTTCTGCCACGGCCTCAACATCAGCGTGTGTCCCCTGACGGAGACGGCCGCGCGCGTAAGGGACCGCCCGCGGGGACGGAGGGGGACAGCGGGGACACCTGGTGACACTGTGGGCCCCCGGGGGTGCCACAGCAGGACCCCCCGTGTGACACCAGCCCGGCGCCGTGTCCCCGCAGTTCCTCGTGCTGCTCTACAACCCGCTGGGGCGCCGCGTGGCCTGGCCCGTGCGCCTGCCGGTGAACGGGGCCGCCTACGCGGTGACGGACCCATCGGGCCGGCCCGTGGCCAGCGAGGTGAGCCCGGCGCCGGGGCCCGCGCGGGGCCGCCCCCCGCCGCCCCCTCCTGCTGCCACCTCCCGGTCCCCAGGTCGTCCCCGTGTCCCCCTTCACGCGCCAGCTGCGGGGCGACCAGGGCAACGCCACCGGGGAGCTCCTCTTCCAAGCCTGGCTGCCCGCCGTGGGCTTTGGCACCTTCGCGGTGACGCAGCTGGAGCCCGGGGAGCGCCCGGTGTCCCCGGGCCGGCCCCGACGCCCCCCGCAGCTCCTGGAGATCYGCAATGAGGTACGGATCCCGCGGGAGCCGCCGGCCCCGCTCCGGGGCAGCCCCTCGCTCGGCCGGTCTCGCCTCCCGCCCCAGCGCTTTGGGGTGACCGGGACGGCGGGTGGCCCGTGTCACCCGTCGCCTCGTCCGCAGCATGTCCGGGTGCTCTTCGACCCCGTCACCGGGCTCCTCAAGGAGATCCAGAACCTGGACAAGGGCATCGCGCTCCCCGTCTCCCAGAGCTTCTTCTGGTGGGTGGGAGAGCAGAGCCGGACGCCCGGGCCCCCGGACGCCTGGGCCCCCTGGACACCCGGGCCCGCGGTGCCAGGGTGCCCCCTCGCCCCAGGTACAACGCGAGCACCGGGAACAACGACAACCAGCAGGCATCGGGCGCCTACATCTTCCGTCCCAACAGCTCGGAGCCCTTCCCGGTGTCGGGCTCCAAGCGGGTGCCCACGTACACRGTGAAGGTGGGTCGTGGGGCGGGGGCCGCCCCCGGGGGCCGTCCCCGCGCCGGCGGCACTGACGGCGGCGCCGCGTCCCCGCAGAACGCGCTRGTGCAGGAGCTCTACCAGAACTTCTCCTCGTGGTGCTCCCAGGTGGTCCGTGTCCACGCCGGGCAGCCCTTCGTGGAGCTCGAGTGGACCGTGGGGCCCGTGCCCGTGGCGTGAGTGCGAGGGGACGGTCCCCGAGGGCGGCGCGGCCGCCGGCGCCCCTCACGTCCCCCCGTCCCCTCCTAGGGACGGCTGGGGCAAGGAGGTCATCAGCCGCTTCGCGACGCCGCTGCGCACGGGCGCCCGCTTCTACACGGACTCCAACGGGCGCCAGATCCTGGAGCGCAGGTCCCGGTGCCGCCGCCGCCGCCCCGTGTCCGCGGGCCGGTCCCCTCCCCGTGACCCCCCTCTGTCCTTGTCACCGCCAGGCGCGACCACCGGCCCACGTGGAACCTGACCCAGACGGAGCCCGTGGCCGGCAATTACTATCCCGTCAACAGCCGCATCTACATCAAGGTGGCGGCCGCGGTGCCGCGCGCGGGCTGAGGCCGGCGCGCAGCTCGTGCCACGTGTGGCTTCCGCCCTAGGACGGGAAGCTGCAGCTGACGGTGCTCACGGACCGCTCGCAGGGCGGCAGCAGCCTCCGCGACGGCGCCCTGGAGCTCATG
>NW_020456020.1:2697-6497 GCF_003342845.1 Nothoprocta perdicaria | reverse complement strand
GGGGACAGGGGGACGGCGCAGGGATGAGGGGATGGCGTGGGGACAGGGGGACGGTGCAGGGATGAGGGGATGTGGCAGGGAGAAGGCGACATGGCTGGGACGGGGACGGCGTGGGGTTAGGGGGACGTGGTGGGGATAAGGGGGACGCAGCGGGGACAAGGGGACAGCGGGGGTACGGGGGACGTGGCGGGGACAGCGCAGGGACAAGGGGATGCGGCCAGGACAAGGGGACGCGGCAGGGACAGGGGGACACGCCGTGGGGACACGGGGACACGGTGGCCGGGGCTGCCCCGCTGAGGTCCCCGTGCAGTTCTCGGCGCTGCGGCGGGAGCTGCCGCCCAACGTGCACCTGCTGACGCTGGCGCCCGGCGACGGCGACGGGGACACGGTCGTGCTGCGGCTCGAGCACCTCCTGGAGAAGGGCGAGAGCCTCAACGGCTCCCAGCCCGTCACCCTGGACCTGCTGGTGAGCACCGGCACCGTGTGTCCCCTGTCACCATTTCTGTCCCCTGCTTGTCCCCATGTCTCGGTGTCCCTCATCCCTGTGTCCCCCTCTCTCCATGTGTATCCCTCTATTGTCATTTGTGTACCTCGTCACGGTTTGTCTCCCATCCACGTCCCTCATTGCCACCTGTGTCCCATCTGTGTCCCCCCATCCCCAGTCTGTTCCCTGCACTTGTCCCCCATCTCCCTCCCCTCCTGGGGTGCCGAAGAGCTCCCAAAAGGGTGGCTCTGACCCCCCCAAACCTCCCGCGATTCCCCCCATCGTGGCGCTCCGGCCRGGAAGGAGGCGGCCACTGATGCCACTTGGTCCCTTTCCAGGGTCTCCTCTCCCTGTCACTTTGTCCCTTTTCCAGGACCTCTTCTCCGCCTTCACCATCACGGCGCTGCAGGAGATGAACCTGGCGGCCGACGAGCGGCGCGAGGCCGTGAGGCGCCTCGTGTGGACCCCGGACACAGGTAGACAGGGGCGGCGAGGGGACGTCCCCGTGTCCCCCGTTGTGTCCCCATGTCTGTGTCCCCATCCCCATGTCCCCATGTCCCCATCCCCACTCGTGTCCCCGTGTCCCCATCCCCATGTCCCCATTCCCACTCATGTCCCCGTGTCCCCATTCCCACTCGTGTCCCTGTGTCCCCGCTCATGTCCCAGGTCCGGCGCCGCCGCGGCCGCCCCCGAAGCTCGATCCCCGCCGCGTCACCCTGCAGCCCATGGAGATCCGGACCTTTGTGGCCACCGTGGAGTACGGGGAGGCTGCGGGCGGCCCCGCGGGCCGGTGACGGCTGCCTCGGCTCGGCCCCGGCCCCAGCACCGTAACAATAAACAAACACGGGACCCGGTTCCGGGAGCTTTTACTGGGAGCAGGAGGCGCCGTCGGGGCTGGGAGCCGCTGCCTCGTGCGAGTAGCGGCACCGGGAGCCCAGGGAGCAGCTTCCCTGTGGACGGGGGGGACGCGGCTGAGCCGGGGGGGCCCYGGAGCCCCTCGGAGCAGCCCGGCCCCCCCGGAGCTCCGGCACCCACCTCCTTGAAGCGTTTGCAGGGGAAGTTCCTGAGGGTGCTGCCGTCGTCCGGCCGCTCCGTCCGCTTGTTCTGGTGCCGCTGCCGCTTCTCCTGCAGGGATGGGGAGATGCCCCCGCTGGGGGGGGGAGGGGGTGAGGGGGGGTGCCCTGAAGGAGGCATGAGGAACCCCCCTCCCCAGGATTCCCCTGGAGGGGGAGCTCCTTCTCCACCCCTTGGGAAGGGCAGCGGGAAGCTCCCGGCTCTCCCTGCTGGGGGTGTTGGAGCTGGGAGCTCAACCCCGGTACGAGACAGCGGAGAATCCGTCGCCCTTACCCAGGCTTGGCCCTGGCCTTGGGCCCCCAAAAGGCCTCGGGGTTCTCGGGGAAGCGCTTGAGGCCCTTCTTGCGGGAGCTGGGGTTGGCGTCGTCGCGCAGCGCGAAGGAGGCCTGCAGGCTGCAGGGGGGACGGGGGGGTCACTGGGGGCCCCCCCGGCCACCTCTGGGGTCAGGGGGGTCACTGGGGCCCCCCGGCCGCCCCGGGGACAGAGCGGGGCCCTTACGTGGGCTCCACAGCCAGGATGCGGGCGGCCGGGCTGCCCTCCGCCAGCCGCTCGCGCTTCACCGGGTGGAGCTTGGCCTGCACGGGGGACAGAGGGGACATCAAGTGACGTCCCGGGGGACAGGGGGGACATCAAGCGACGTCCCGGGGCCGCCGCCGGCCCCTCGGCCCCTCACCCAGCAGCGCATGATGTCCCACAGCGCCGCGGGCGGCGCGTCCGTCTTGACGGCGTTCTTGCACGCGTGGGACAGCGAGACGCGGTAGCCGGCGTGGAGCAGCGCGGACCTGGGGCACAGGGCGGCGTGGGGACACGGGGGGACACAGAGGGGACACGGGGGGACGCGGGGGGCCGCACCTGAGCTGCAGCAGGGACGGCGTGTTGCAGTGCAGGGTGCTGCTGAGCCCGTCCAGGGTGTAGTAGAGGGGCACGTCGCTGAGCTCCTGCCGCGCGGAGGGGACGCGGGGTCAGCGGCTCCGGATGCGTCCGGAGCCGGGATGATGGAGCTGGCCCCAGGATGCAGGAGCTGCCCCTGTCCCCATCCCCGGGATGCCGGCGCCAGCCCCATCCTCAGGATGCAGGAGCTGTCCCTGTCCCCATCCCCGGGATGCCGGAGCTGCCCCTGTCCCTGGGGTGCCAGAGGCATCCCCAAGTCCTGGGGATGTCCCCGTCCCCATCCTGGGATGCCGGAGCTGTCCCTGTCCCCCTCTTCGGGATGCCAGAGTCATCCCCATCYCCGGGATACCGGAGCTGYCCCTGTCCCCATCCCCRGGATGCCGGMGCCAGCCCCATCCCCRGGATRCMGGAGCTGTCCCTGTCCCCATCCCCRGGATGCCGGAGCCAGCCCCATCCCCAGGATGCAGGAGCTGTCCCTGTCCCCATCCCCGGGATGCCRGMGYCAKCCCCATCCYCRGGATRCMGGAGCTGYCCCTGTCCCCATCCCCGGGATGCCGGCGCCAGCCCCGCTCCGGGCTCCCGGAGCCGCCCGTGCCCCGGGACGCTGCAGCCACCCCGTGTGTCACCTCGGTGATGACGCTGAGCACCCCGCGCATGCGCTGCTCCGTGCCGAAGCGCCCGGGGCTCCTGTCCAGCGCCGCCAGCACCCGCCGCACGAAGGCCACGTCGTGCAGGGGCTCTGCCCACATGGGACCCCCCAGCTGCGGGTGACACGGGGGGGTCAGCAGCGGTGCAGGGGGACACACAGCGGGGACAGGGGGGACACGGACCCACCTGGTGCCGCTGCTGGCAGAACTCGCACGTGGGGCCCACGGGTGGCCCCGTGGCCACCCCGTACTTGAAGCTGCAGACGAAAAACGGGGGGACAAATGATGAGGGGGGTGTCAGTGAGAAGGGACGGGGGGACTCCAAGGCCACCCCCAGACCCCGCCACACCTGTCCCCGTGGCTGGTGGCCTTGCCGAGGCGCTGCAGGTGGTGGGTCCCGCAGCCCACGCAGTGATAAACCAGCGCCTGCTTACTGGAGAGGGGGACGGGGCCGGTGTCACCAAGGGGGCGTCACCGGGGGTGTCACCGCGTCCCCGCGCCCGGCCGGCGCCCCTCACCTGGCCGAGGCCTTGGCCGCGGCCTGGCCGGCGTGCACGCGCACGAAGACGCGCACGTAGAAGTCGGCGCTGACGGCGAGCAGCGGCGTCACCGAGCGCTGGTGGCAGTTGGCGTGCAGGTCCAGGCTGTGCAGCACCAGGCGCAGCGCCTGGGCACACGGGTGTCGCGTGGGGACACGAGTGTC
>NW_020456020.1:0-2238 GCF_003342845.1 Nothoprocta perdicaria | reverse complement strand
TCGTGTGGGGACACGGGTGTCGTGTGGGGGACATGAGCACCAAATGGGGGGACAGAAGCACCTGGCGTGGGGGACACGGGTGGCAATGTCACCTCCCCAGCGCCGCATGGAGGGCACAAGCACCACGTGGGAACACAAGTGTCGCGTGGGGACAGGAGCGTCGCGTGGGGGACACAAGTGCCGCGTGGGGGACACGGTGGCGGTGTGACCCGCCCCGTGCCGCGCTGAGCACTCACCATCTCGTGACAGAACTTGCCCTTGAGGGACACGGCGCCGTACTTGCTGTAGCAGGTCTCGGGGCTGTTGCCGGCCAGCACGGCCATGTCGGTGCAGGTGACGCAGAGCAGCCCTGCCGAGGAGGAGGAGGAGGAGGAGGAGGAGGAGGAAGAGTAGGGCGGGTGTCCCCCTCCCCGCAGGGGCCCAGGCGTCCGGGCGCCGCTCACCGCCGTCGCTCACGGCCTGCACGGCCGCGTCCAGGAAGGGCGCGGGGCTCCCGTAGGGATCCAGGTCGATGACGTCGAAGGGCTCCCGGTTGGCCCTGCTCTGGTACATCAGCATCCTGGGGGGACACGGGGGGACCGAAATGAGGGGCTGGGGACACCCTGGGGGGACACGGGGGGACACGAGGGGACCGAAATAGCGGTTGGGGATACCCTGGAGGAGGGATAGGGGGACGTAGATGAAATAGGGACGCCAAAGTGAAGGGTTGGGGACACCCTGGGGGGAGATAAAGGGACATGGGATAATGGGGACACTGAAATGAGAGGTTGGGGATACCCTGGGGGGGGGACATGGGATAATGGGGACACCAAAATGGGGGCTCAGGGACACCCTGGGGGGGGACATGGGATAATGGGGACACCAAAACGGGGGACACCACCCTGTGGGGACAGGGGGTCCAGGAGCAGCCGGGACCGGGAAGCAGAGGCCACATCCCCCCGGGACCCCAACTGCGACCCCTTTGTCCCCTCCCCAGGCGCCAGAGCGAGGCCGGGGGCACCCCGGGGCCCCGGGAACGGGGGCGACATCCCGTCAAGGAGGATCCCGGGGTCCCCACCTGGCGTCGGCCTGGCTGGYGGCCACCAGGTGCCCCACGGCGTTGAGGGCCACGTTGCGGCGCGCGAGCGCGGCCGCCCGCGCCGCCGCGTCGTTGGCCACCACGGCGCGCAGCCCCGGCACCTCGCGTGCGAAGCGCACCGAGCGCAGCCCCGAGGCCGCCAGCGCCTCCAGCACCCGCAGCCCGCCCTGCCGGGACAGCGGACACGTGGGAAAGGGGCCGCTCCGGAGGCGGGAGTCGGGAGCAGGCGCTCCAGGGATGAGCCCGGGAGGAGATGCTCCAGGGCCCGGAGCCCGGGAGGAGCCCCCTGCTCCGGGGTCGGGATCCCGGGATGAGCCCTCAGCTGGGATCTGGATCCCGGGATGAGCCCTCAGTTGGGGTCAGGATCCCGGGATGAGCCCCGTGCCGGGGACTGGAGCCCGGGATGAGCCCCCTGCTCTCGGATCCAGATCCTGGGATGAGCCCCATGCTGGGATCTGGAGCCCAGGACAAGCCCTGTGCTGGGGTCTAGAGCCCGGGATGAGCCCTGTGCTCAGGACTGGATGCCAGGATGAGCCCTGCTCCGGAGTCTGGATCCCGGGATGAGTCCTCRGCTGGGATCCAGATCCCGGGATGAGTCCGCTGCTGGGATCCGGATGCCAGGACGAGCCCTGTGCTGGGTCTGGATCCTGGGACGAGCCCCCTGCTCTGGGATCCGGATCCCAGGATGATCCTTGTTCCAGATGCGAGGCCGAGCCTCCCCCTGGTCCCGGGATGAGCCCTGCACTGGGCACCGGCTCCRGGGATTCTCCCTGCTCCGGATGCCGGGATGAGCCTCCCGCCCCCCCCAATCCGGGCACCTCGCACACTTGTCCCGGCACCGCCGTGCGCGGAACCTCGGAGCCGCCGGAGGCCGGAGCCGCCTCATCCCCCTCTGGCTTCTCCGGAGCGTCCGCCTGCTCCTCGCCAGGAAGCACCACTGGAAAGGAAGAAAATGGACACGAAGGGGAAGGGAAGGGGAAGAGGAAGGGAAAGGGGAAGGGGAGCGGGAGCCGCCCGGCTCCCGGCGCAGCCCCGGTTCCTCCCCGCTGCTCCCGGTTCCTACCCCGGATGCCCTTGGGCTGCAGCTGGAGCCGGGCGAATTCCGTGATGACGGCGCAGCTGGAGGGGGGTGTGAGCGGAGCCACCAGCGCCCCCGACAC
>NW_020456019.1:18847-20065 GCF_003342845.1 Nothoprocta perdicaria | reverse complement strand
TCCGGGGGGTGGGGGGGGTCCACACACACACACGCACATTCCTATGTCGGGGGGGGGGTCCCCGCTTCTTACCCACCCCGTCCTGTGCGAGGCCGCAGCGGAGGCAGGAGAGGAAAGAGAGGCCGCGAGCGGCGGCCGGGGGCCGGGAGCCTCCGCGCGCCGGGGGGGGCTGGGGGGGGTCCGCTCGGGGTCCGGGGGGGTTATTCTACCTTATAAGCAACACGGGGCGGGCATTTCTTGCCTAAACCCAGGGGTGGGGACATATGTCTCAGCATTTCATACATATCCATGAAAGTCAGGCGGCCCCTGGGAGCGGAAGAGAACAAGAAGGAAGAGAACATCGGAAAAGCCCGGAGCGGGGCGGGGGAGAGGGGGGAAATGGGGGGGAATGGTGAGAAGTGGGGCAAAATGGGGCAATGGAGGGAATGGGGTAAAATAGAGGGGAATGGGGGGAAATGGGGGGGAATGGGGAGGAATTGGGGAGAAATGGGGGCACAAAGAGGGCAGAAAACAGCACAAAACCGCCAAAAAGCGGCTTCAAAGCAGCACTGGGGCCGCAAAGTGCCTCAGAACGCCTCAAAACGGCTCAAAACGCCTCAAAACGGCCCCAAACGCCGCCCTCCCCCCAACCCCCCTCACGAAGCCGCCGCCATCTTGAGCGGCGACGCCCGCCGCCCCCCTCCCCAGCGGCGCCACTTCCGGCCCCGCCCCCCCACTCACCAAAATGGCGCCGCCGCCGCTTCCGGCCCCGGGCGGCGGCAACGAGCGGGGCCCTCACGGCGCCGCCATCTTGGCCGCCCTCCCGCCTTTTTTTGGGTCGGGCCCGCCCACTGCGCGTGCGCGGTAAGGGAGGGGCGGGGCCTTGGACGGCTCATGCGCAGGCACCTGGCCCCGCCCGCAGGGGCAACGCGCATGCGCGCTCCCGGCTGCACCCCCACACACACACATGCGCGCTCCTCCAGCCAGCCCCGCCCACGCCGCTTGCGCGCAGAGGTGAGTGCGCATGCGCGGACTCCCCCCCCCCACCGCGCATGCGCCCTGCGCCGCCGGCCGCCCATTGGCGCTGAGGGGCGTGTCTGACGCCGGCCCCGCCCCCAAGGCGGAAGCGGAAGCCACCTTAGCCAGGGCGCCGTTTATCGTGAAGCTTTATTGCTCCAAAACCCGAGCGTTTGAACCCAAAACGCGGTGGGGGGGCGGGGCTTCCCGCCTGAGAGCGGC
>NW_020456019.1:14487-16859 GCF_003342845.1 Nothoprocta perdicaria | reverse complement strand
TAGACGGTCAACGCCACCCAACGATGATATAGGACACCCAACGATGATGTAGGACACCCAATGCTGCCCCATAGCACCCATAGGTGACTGGGGACACCCGTGGGCGCTCAGCTGATGTAGACGCGGTGGACGTTGCCCTCGGGTTATGCTGGCCGTAGATGGTCAACGCCACCCAATGATGATGTAGGACGCCCATAGATGATGCAGGACACCCAAGGGTGCCCCGTAGCACCCATGGGTGCTCAGCTGATGTAGACGTAGTGGATGTTGCCCTTGGGTTGTGGTGGCCGTAGACGGTCAACGCCACCCAACGATGATGTAGGACAGCCAACGATGATGTAGGACACCCAATGGTGCCCCATAGCACCCATAGGTGACTGGGGACACCCATGGGCGCTCAGCTCATGTAGACGCGGTGGACGTTGCCCTTGGGTTGTGGTGGCCGTAGATGGTTAACGCCACCCAATGATGATGTAGGACACCCATAGATGATGTAGGACACCCAAGGGTGCCCCGCAGCACCCGTGGGCGCTCAGCTGATGTAGACGCGGTGGAAGTCGTGGGCGCCGAAGGCCGCGTTGCACTTGGGGCACTTGCGCTGGCGCGTCTCGTAGCGGCTCCGCACGCACTCGAAGCAGAAGACGTGGAAGCACTTGGTGAGCACGGCGTCCTTGCGGCGCGCGTTGCAGCACGGGCACGTCAGCCGCGCCTGCGGGGTGGCCACGGCGACGTCACCGCGGGGACGTCATCGCGGGGGCGGTGACGTCACCATGGGGGCGTCGGCATGGGGGTGGGGACGCCCGCATGGGGACGTCGTCATGGTGGTGAGGACGTCGCTATGGGGACGTCACTATGGGGACGTCATCATGGTGGTGAGGACGTCGTTATGGGGACGTCAGCATGGGGTTGGGGTCGTCAGCATGGGGGTGGTGACGTCACCATGGGGACGTCATCATGGGGTTGGGGATGTCATCATGGGGGTGGTGACATCACCATGGGGACGTCATCATGGTGGTGGGAACGTCACTATGGGGATGTCATCGTGGGGTTGGGAACGTCACCATGGGGTTGGGGACATCATCACGGGGATGGTGACGTCACCATGGGGACGTCATCATGGTGGTGGGAACGTCACTATGGGGATGTCATCATAGGGATGGGGACATCATCACGGGGATGGTGACGTCACCATGGGGACGTCATCATGGTGGTGGGGATGTCACGATGGGGACGTCATCATAGGGATGGGGACATCATCACGGGGATGGTGACATCATCATGGGGTTGGGGACGTCATTATGGGGGTGGAAATGTCATTATGGGGACATCATCATGGTGGTGAGGACATCGTTATGGGGACGTCAGCATGGGGACATCACTATGGGGATGGAGACGTCACTATGGGGATGGGGACAGCATCATGGGGATGGTGACGTCAGCATGGTGACGTCAGCATGGGGTTGAGGTCATCATTATGGGGTTGGGGACATCATCGTGGGGACGTCCTCATGGTGGTGAGGACGTCATCATGGCGACATCATCATAGGGATGTCACTATGGTGACATCAGCATGGTGGTGGGGACGTGATCATGGGCACGGTGACATCACCATGGTGACATCAGCATGGGGACGTCACTATAGGGATGGGGACATCATCACAGGGATGGTGACGTCATCATGGGGGTGGGGACATCATTATGGGGACGTCATCATGGTGGTGAGGACGTCGTTATGGGGTTGGGGACGTCATTATGGGGGTGGAAACGTCATTATGGGGACGTCATCATGGTGGCGAGAACGTCGTTATGGGGACGTCATCATGGGGACGTCACTATGGGGATGGGGACGGCATCATGGGGATGGTGACGTCATCATGGGGTTGGGGACGTCATTATGGGGACACCATCATGGGGATGATGACATCATCATCATCGGGGTGGTGACATCATCACCGGGGTGGTGACATCACCATGGGGATGTCATCCTGGGGTTGGGGACATCATCATGGGGGTGGGGATGTCATTATGGGGACGTCATCATGGGGACGTCACTATGGGGATGGTGACAACATCATGGGGATGGTGACATCATCATGGGGATGGTGACGTCATCATGGGGACATCATCATGGTGGCGGGGATGTCAGCGTGGGGACGTTAGCATGGGGTCAACGACATCCCCATGGGAGTCAATGAGTGACGTCACGGCGGGGGGGGGTGAGGTCACGCGGGGTCAGTGAGGTCACGCGGGGTCGGTGACGTCACCGCGGGGGGCCCGTGACGTCATCGCACCCGGTACTCGCGGATCTCCTCCTGCAGGATCTGGTCGGCGTCGGCGTAGACCTCCACCTTGCTCTGCTTCTCCAGCTTGCG
>NW_020456019.1:8248-13292 GCF_003342845.1 Nothoprocta perdicaria | reverse complement strand
GCGGTTCTCGGCGGCCACGGCCTGCAGCTCCCGCAGCCGGCCCTGCACGTGCTCGCCCTGCGCGCGCAGGTCCTCGGCCAGCTGCGCCGCCTCCACCGCCTGCGGGCGCCCGCACGCCTGGGCCCATGGTTGGGACCGCCCGGACGCCGGGGCCCATGGTTGGGACCGCCCGGACGCCGGGGCCCATAGCCGTGACCGCCCGGACACCAGGGCCCCATAGCCGCGACCGCCCGCACGCCGGGGCCCATGGTTGGGACCGCCCGGACGCCGGGGCCCGCGGCCACCCGGACACCAGGGCCCCATAGCCGCGACCGCCCGGACACCGGGGCCCATAGCCGCGACCGCCCGGACACCGGGGTCCCCGACCGCCCGGACACCGGGGCCCATAGCCGCGACCTCCCGGACACCGAGGCCCGCGACCGCCTGGACACCAGGGCCCGCATCCGCCCGGACACCGAGGCCCATAGCCGCGACCGCCCGGACACCAGGGCCCGCGACCGCCCGGACACCGGGACCCATGGTCAGGGCCGCCCGGACACCGGGGCCCCACGGCCGCCCAGACGCCTGGGCCCCTCCCGGATGCCCGGGACGCTTCCCAGATCCCCAAGAGCCTCCCGGACGCCAGGGCCCCTTTCCCGGACACTGGGGCCCTTTCCCGGACACCGGGGCCCTCCCAGACGCCGGGGCCCTTTCCCGGACACCAGGGCCCTTTCCCGGACGCCGGGGCCCCTCCCCGCGCACCTTCCTCTTGTTGAGCTCGAGCGCCTGGGCCCGCAGCGCCAGCTCCTTCTCCACGGCGCCCAGGCTGCCCTGCAGCAGCCGCTCCTTCTCCTCCAGCTTCTGCACCAGCAGCAGCTGCGCGTCCACCTGGGGACACGGGGACACCGGGGACATTGGGGTCACACGGGGACATTGGGGACATTGGGGACATTGGGGGCGTTGGGGGCATTTGGGGACACTTGGGTGGCACTTGGGGCCATTGGCTGCTGTTTTGGGGCCTTCTGTCACCCTGGTCTCTCTGTGTCCCTCAATGTCCCCCAATGTCCCCCAATGTCCCTCAATGTCCCTCAATGTCCCAACGTTCCTCAATGTTCCTCCACGTTCCTCAATGTTCCTCAATGTCCCAACGTTCCTCAATGTCACCCAATGTTCCTCAATGTCCCTCGACATACCTCAACGTCCCAATGTCCCCAATGTCCCAAAGTTCCTCCACGATCCTCAATGTTCCTCAACGTTCCTCCACGTTCCTCAATGTTCCTCAACGTCCCAATGTCCCCAATGTCCCAAAGCTCCTCCAAGTTCCTCAGTGTTCCTCAATGTCACCCAATGTTCCTCCACGTCCCTCAACGTTCCTCAATGTTCATCAACGTCCCGATGTCCTCGATGTCCCCAAGGTCCCTCAATGTCCCAACGTTCCTCAATGTTCCTCCACGTTCCTCAACGTTCCTCAATGTCGCCCAACGTTCCTCAATGCCCCTCAACGTTCCTCAATGTCCCAATGTCCCTCAATGTCCCAAAGCTCCTCCAAGTTCCTCAGTGTTCCTCAATGTCACCCAATGTTCCTCCATGTCCCTCAACGTTCCTCAATGCTCCTCAACGTCCCAATGTCCCCAATGTCCTCAATGTCCCTCAATGTCCCAACATTCCTCAACGTCCCAACATTCCTCAATGTTCCTCCACGTTCCTCAATGTTCCTCAACGTTCCTCAACGCCACCCAAAGTTCCCCAACGTCCCTCAACGTTCCTCAGTGCTCCTCAACGTCCCGCTGTCCCCCACGTCCCCAAGGTGTCCCCCACGTCCCCAGGGCGTCCCCTACCTGCGCCTTGAGGGCCAGGACCTGCTCGGCCAGCTCGTCCTTCTCGTCGCGCAGCAGCTTGTGGATCTGGTTGGCCTTGATGCGCTCCGACATGAGCTTGAAGTTGGCGTCGTCCTTCTCGCGCAGCTGCTGCAGCAGCCGCAGGTTCTGCTCCTGCATGTCCTCGAAGGCCTGGCCCGTCACGTCCATCTCCGACAGCAGCGCCTCCTCCTCCTGGTGACGTCATCGGTGACGTCATCATCCAGAACGTCATCCGTAACACCACCCACATCCATCGCATCGCCCCCAACGGCATCCAGGAGATCATGGAGGACGCCACCCGTGATGGCGCCCGCCACGTCCACCTCCAACCAGGGAGCCTCCTCCTCCTCTATGATGTCAGCGGTGACGTCATCAGTGACGTCATCACCGTCGTCATCCATAACACCACCCACATCCATCGCATCGCCCCCAACGGCATCCAGGAGATCATGGAGGACGCCACCCGTGATGGCGCCCGCCACGTCCACCTCCGACGGCAGCGCCTGCTCCTCCTGGTGATATCACTGGTGACGTCACCCGTGATCAGTGATGACGTCACCGATGACATCATCACCCATAACCCCATCTGCATCCATGACCCCATCCATGACGTCGTCCACATCCCCGTCCATGAGACCACCACGGACAAGACCCAACACCAGGACCTGACCATGTCCATCCCCGACCATGACCATGTCCATCACCTCCTGGTGATGTCAGTGATGACATCACCGATGACGTCATCACCCATAACCCCATCTGCATCCATGAGCCCATCCATGACGTCGTCCACAGCCCCGTCTATGAGACCACCGTGGACAAGAGCCAACACCAAGACGCGACCACGCCCATCAATGACCACGGCCCCGCCTCCTCCTGATGACATCAGCGATGACGTCATCAGTGACGTCACCAATAACATCATCCACAACCCCATCCATGGCGTCATCCACAACCTCATCCACGAGACCACCATGGACAAGACCCAAGACCAAGATGCGACCACGCCCATCCGCGACCGCGGCTCCGCCTGCTCCTCCTCCTGATGATGTCAGCGATGACGTCATCAGTGACGTCACCAGTAACACGATCCACAACCCCATCCACGGCGTCATCCACAACCTCGTCCACGAGACCACCGTGGACAAGACCCAAGACCAAGACGCGACCGCGGCGGCCCCGCCCCCCGGCCGAGGCCCCGCCCCCGGCCCCGCCCCCTTGGGGGAGGCCCCGCCCCCTGCTCGGAGGCCCCGCCCACCTGCTTGGTGGCCGCCAGCTTGCGCTGCAGCTGCTCGATCTGCTCCTCGGCCGCGCGCAGGCGCCGCAGGGCGTCGTCGTCGGCGCCGCGGCGCCCGTCCCGGCGCTCCCGCTCCTCCAGCTCCCGCAGCCGGACACGGAGCTCCTCCACCTATGGAAAATACATGGAAAATCATGGGAATAACACGGGATCGCCATGGGAACATCATGGGAACGTCATGGGAACGTCATGGGAACGTGGGGACGCGGCACCCGTCCCGGCGCTCCCGCTCCTCCAGCTCCCGCAGCCGTGCGCGGAGCTCCTCCACCTGCGGGAATAACCCGGGATAACATGGGAATGTCATGGGAATAACATGGGAAAGTCATGGGAACGTCACGGGAACGTCATGGGAATGTGGGGACGCGGCGCCCGTCCCGGCGCTCCCGCTCCTCCAGCTCCCGCAGCCGTGCGCGGAGCTCCTCCACCTATGGAAAATACACGGGAATACATGGGAATAACATGGAAATAACACAGGATGGAACATGGGATCATCACGGATGACGTGGGATAACATGGGACAGAACACGGGATGCACATGGGAGATCCCGGCGCTCCCGCACGCGGCACCGGAGCTCCTCCACCTACGGGAAACACGGGATAATCCCGTCCCCCGTGGCCCATACGTGTCCCGTACGTGTCACACGTGTCCCAAACGTCACATATGTGTCCCATGTGCGCCCCATATGTGTCCTATACGTGTCCCATACGTGTCCTGCTCACCTCGGCCCTGCTCTGGCGCTCGGCGGTCCTGAGCGTCACACGTGTCCCACGTGTCCCACGTACATCCCATGTGTCCCACATGTCCCATACGTGTCCCATATGTCACATACACATCCTATATGTCCCATACGTGTCCCATACGTGTCCCATACATGTCTTGCTCACTTCGGCCTTGCTCTTGCGCTCGGCGGCCATGAGCGTCACACGTGTCCCACATGTCCCATGTACATCCCATGTGTCCCATACGTCACATACACATCCTATATGTCCCATACGTGCCCCATACGTGTCCCATACGTGTCCTGCTCACCTCGGCCTTGCTCTTGCGCTCGGCGGCCATGAACGTCACACGTGTCCCACATGTCCCATGTACATCCCATGTGTCCCATACGTCACATACATGTCCCACATGTCCCATACATGTCCCATACATCCCATACGTGTCCCATACGTGTGCGGCTCACCTCGGCCTTGCTCTTGCGCTCGGCGGCCATGAGCGTCACCTTGTCCCGCTGCTCCTTGGGCGCCGACTTGTACATGTCCAGCAGCAGCTTCATCTCCTTCTGGCTCTCCTGGGCCTTCCTGCACGTATGGAGCGCGTATGGGGCGCGTATGGGGCGCGTATGGGGCGCGTATGGGGCGCGTATGGGGCGCGTATGTCACCCACGTGACGGGGGCATCGCAACCGTGTCACACACGTGACATATGCAGATCATAAACGTGTCACACGCGTGCATCGTGCGTCACACATGCAAGTCGTATAGGGGACGTATAGGTGCCACACGTCACATATGGCTCACATATACCAAATGCATGTCATAGATGTGTCATACATGACACGTCACACAGGTCATGTGTATCGCATGCGTGTCACATATATCACATACGTGTCATATATATGCCACATATATCACATGAGAGTCATATATGGGTTACATATATCACATATGGATCATATATGTCGTATATATGACCTACATGTCGTATGTCTCACATATCACATATATGTCGTATGTTACATACGTGCTACGTGTCTCATAAGCCATATATGCCCCACATACGTGCACTGTGCACACCATACACGTGTCACGTATACATCACATGCCTACTACATCACACGTGTCACATACGTGTCCCACGCGTGTCACGTGTCACCCCATATGTCCCCATCCCCATAGCCCCCTCCGCC
>NW_020456019.1:4822-6468 GCF_003342845.1 Nothoprocta perdicaria | reverse complement strand
TGTGGCCCCGCCCCCCGCGTGGCCCCGCCCACCTTGGCGATGTCGCCCTGCACCTCGCGCAGCTTCCGCTTGTAGCGCTGGACGTCGCCCTTGAGCTGGTGGTTGTGGTTCTGCAGGCTGGAGATGAGGTGGCGCATCTCCCGGTTGATGGGGCCTGGGGGCACCGGGGGACATTGGGGACACTGGGGACACCGTGGGGACGTGGGGACACCATGGGGACATCAGCGGTGTTGGGGACATCGGGGATACTGGGGATACTGGGGACACGGGAACGTTGGGGACATGATGGACATTGGGGAGGAGGTGGCGCATCTCCCGGTTGATGGGGCCTGGGGACACCGGGGGACATTGGGGACATTGGGGACACTGGGGACACCATGGGGACCTCGGGGTGTTGTGGACATTGGGGATACTGGGGATACTGGGGACACGGGAACGTTGGCGACATGATGGACACTGGGGAGGAGGTGGCGCATCTCCCGGTTGATGGGGCCTGGGGACACCGGGGGACATTGGGGACACTGGGGACACTGGGGACACCGTGGGGACATGGGGACACCATGGGGACATCAACGGTGTTGGGGACATCGGGGATACTGGGGACACAGGAACGTTGGCGACATGATGGACACTGGGGAGGAGGTGGCGCATCTCCCGGTTGATGGGGCCTGGGGACACCAGGGGACATTGGGGACACTGGGGACACCATGGGGACCTCGGGGCTATCAGGGGTATTGGGGATACTGGAGATACTGGGGACACTGGGGACACGGGAACGTTGGGGACCTGATGGACACTGGGGAGGAGGTGGCGCATCTCCCTGTTGATGGGGCCTGGGGACCCAGCGGGCCACTGGGGCCACTGGGACACCATGGGGACATTGGGGACATGGGGACACCATGAGGACATCGGGGACATCATCTCCCCGCCGTGGTCCTGGGTTGGTGTCACCCCAACAGCCCCCACGGCCTCACATGTCCCCAGTCTCCCCAGGTGTCCCCACATGTCCCCAGGTGTCCCCAGGTGTCCCAGGTGTCTCCAGGTGTCCCCATGTGTCCCAGGGGCCCCCACACATCCCAGATCTCCTCACACGTCCCAGGTGTCCCCACATGTCCCCACATGTCCCCAGGTGTCTCCAGGTGTCCCACATTTCCCCACATGTCCCCAGGTGTCCCCACAGGTCCCAGGTGTCCCCAGGCATCCCCTCATGTCCCAGGTGTCCCCACATGTCCCAGATCTCCTCACACGTCCCAGGTGTCTCCAGGTGTCCCCACGGGTCCCAGGTGTCTCCAGGTGTCCCCATGTGTCCCAGGTGTCCCCACACATCCCCATGTGTCCCGGGTGTCCCCAGGTCTCCCAAGGTGTCTCCAGGTGTCCCCTCGTGTCCCAGGTGTCCCCACATGTCCCAGATCTCCTCACACGTCCCAGGTGTCCCCACATGTCCCCCCGTGTCCCAGGTGTCCCCAGGTGTCTCCAGGTGTCTCCAGGTGTCCCCACATGTACCCCCATGTCCCAGGTCCCCCCAGGTCCCCCCACACTCACCGGCCTGCTCGTTGGCCGCCAGGTTCTGCTCGAACTCGATGCGCAGCATCTCGTACTCCTTGTCCCCACATGTCCCCATGTCCCACATGTCCCCATGTCCCACA
>NW_020456019.1:3353-3651 GCF_003342845.1 Nothoprocta perdicaria | reverse complement strand
CTCAATGGCACCCAACAGGACCCAATAGGACTCAATGGCACCCAACGGGACCCAACCGGACTCAATGGCACCCAAGGGCACCCAGTGGAGCCCAAGGACACCCAAGGGGACCCAACGAGCCCCAAGGGGATGCAATGCCACCCATGGGGACCCAACGCCACCCAAGGAGACCCAATGAGCCCCAAGGGCACCCAATGGAGCCCAACGCCACCCAAGGGGACCCAAAGAGCCCCAAGAGCACCCAATGGAGTCCAAAGACACCCAATGCAGCCCAATGCCACCCAATGGGACCCAATGG
>NW_020456019.1:0-2641 GCF_003342845.1 Nothoprocta perdicaria | reverse complement strand
AGCCCAATGACACCCAATGGAGCCCAACGCCACCCAAGGGGACCCAATGGAGCCCAATGACACCCAAGGGGACCCAACGCCACCCAAGGGGACCCTACGCCACCCAAGGGGACCCAAGGGGACCCAACGCTCCCCAAGGGCACCCAAGGGCGCCCACCTCCATGTGCTCGATGTGGCGCAGGTGGCTGTTCTTGGTGGCCAGCAGCAGCGCGCGCGCCTCGTCCAGCTGCGTCTTCACCTGCAGGCTCTCGTTGTAGAGCAGCGAGAACTGCGACTGCAGCACCTTGTAGTCCAGCGTCTCCTTGACGGCCTCCTCGGGCAGCGCGCGCAGGGCCACCTTGAGGCGCTCATGGCCCCGCACGGCCTCCTGCAGCTCCTGCTGCAGCTTCTCCAGCTCTGCCATGCGGCTGTTGGCCAGCTCTTGGTTGCTCTCCAGCTCCGCGTTGAGCATCTCAAACTGGGGGAAAATGGGACAATTTGGGCGGTTTGGGGGGTTCTGGAGATTTGAAGAGGTCCCATAGGATGTCCTTGGAGCCCAACAAGTCCCTAATGTCCCTCTAGAACCTGCAGGAACCCCCCAGATCCTCCAGCTCCATGTTGAACATCTCAAACCTGGGGAAAATGGGACAATTTAGGCGGTTTGGGGGGTTCTGGAGATTTGAAGAGGTCCCCGGGTCCCATAGGATGTTCTTGGACCCCAACAAGTCCCTAATGCCCCTCTAGAACCTGCAGGAACCCCCTAGATCCTCCAGCTCCGCGTTGAACATCTCAAACTGGGGGAAAATGGGACAATTTGGGTGGTTTGGGGGGTTCTGGAGATTTGAAGAGGTCCCCGGGTCCCATAGGATGTTCTTGGACCCCAATAAGTCCCTAATGTCCCTCTAGAACCTGCAGGAACCCCCCAGATCCTCCAGCTCCGCGTTGAGCATCTCGAAATGGGGGAAAACAGGGCAATTTGGACAGTTTGGGGGGTTCTGGAGATTTGAAGAGGTCCCCGGGTCCCATAGGATGTCCTTGGACCCCAATAAGTCCCTAATGCCCCTCTAGAACCTGCAGGAACCCCCCAGATCCTCCAGCTCCGCGTTGAGCAGCTCAAACTGGGGGAAAATGGGACAATTTGGGCTGTTTGGCGGGTTCTGGAGATTTGAAGAGGTCCCCGGGTCCCACGGGACGCCCCTTTGCCCCCATGTCCCCAATGTCCCCCCTGGTCCCCGGTGTCCCCGGTACCTTCTGCATGCTGAGCGTGATCTGGCCGCCCTGGAAGCCGCCCGAGCTGCCGGATGCGTAATAGCCCGAGTTGAGCTGGGGGGGGGACATTGGGGACATGGGGGGACATTGGGGGGACACGGGGGACATTGGGGACATGGGGGGACATGGGGACAGGAGATGGGACACGTCAGGACCCTGTGTCCCCCCCGTGTCTCTCCATGTCCCCCCAATGTCCCCAGTGTCCTCAACGTCCCTATGTCTCCCCAATGTCCCTATGTCCCCAATGTCCCCATGTCCTCAGTGTCCCCAATATCCACCAATGTCCCCATGTTCCATTGTCCCCATTGTCCCCAACGTCCCTGATGTCCCCCCAATGTCCTCAACGTTCCCCAATGTCCTCACGTCCTCCCATTGTCCTCTTGTCCCCAATGTCCCCCCAATGTCTCCAACAACCGCAATGTCCCCATGTCCCCCAATGTCCCTGACGTCCCCCCAATGTCCCCATGTCCCATTGTCCCCATGTCCCCCCATGTCCTCGTTGCGCCCAATGTCCCCATTGTCCCCATGTCCCCCCGTTGTCCCCAGTGTCCCCTCGTTGTCACCTGCTCGAGGGCCTCGGCCAGGTGCCGGTTGAGCCGCTGCTCCCTCTTGCGCAGCCGGGCGCTGTCCCACTGCAGGGCCTCCACCGTGGTCTCCATCTCCAGCACCTTGGTCTCCGCCGAGGTGGCCTTGTCCTGCAGCTCGGCCAGCTGGGCCACCAAGTGTCCCCAAGGGAGACAGGACGTCGTTATGGGGCTGCGTTGCGTCCTGGTGTCCATAACATGTCCCCAATGTGCCCCAATGTGTCCCAATGTGTCCCCAAGGAGGTGGCCTTGTCCTGCAGCTCGGCCAGCTGGGCCACCAAGTGTCCACAGAGATGACATGGGGTGACACAGCAGGTGACACGGGGGTGACACGGGGGTGACACGGAGGTGACACGGGGTGACACGGGGGTGACACGGGGGTGACATGGGGTGACACAGCAGGTGACACGGGGGTGACACGGGGGTGACACGGGGGTGACATGGGGTGACATGGGGTGACACAGAGGTGACACAGAGGTGCCATGGGGGTGCCACGGGGGTGACACAGAGGTGACACAGGGTAACACGGGGGTGACACGGGGTGACACACAGGTGACAGAGGGGTGACACGGGGGTGACAGAGGGGTGACACGGGGGTGAAACACGGGTGACAGAGGGGTGACACGGGGGTGACAGAGGGGTGACACACGGGTGACAGAGGGGTGACACACGGGTGACAGAGGGGTGACATGGGGGTGACATGGGGGTGCCCCGGGGGTGACACGGGGTGACACGGGGGTGACACGGGGGTGACACGGGGGTGACACGGGGGTGCCCCGGGGTGACACAGAGGTGACATGGGGTGACAC
>NW_020456018.1:18296-20317 GCF_003342845.1 Nothoprocta perdicaria | reverse complement strand
ACTCCCCCTTGCCACTCTCACCAGAGACTCTCTGATGTGCTCTGTAGCACCTGCAAACAGGGAGGTGTCCCCAGGTGCTTCCTGCTGTTTGCAGCTTTCTCTATGGCTGAGCTGAATGCCCAGCAAGGGGGCAGAGGTCTGTGGTGGGGACAAGGGAAGAGCTCTATGCAAGGACATCTCCAAGCAGCAGAAGTGTGATCTGAGGCAAGAGGAACCTGCTGCAAAAACCTCATGCAAGGTTGGGGTGCAGGAAGTTCTTTGCCTGCCCCTGCGGAGCAGACGCTTTCCCCTCTACAAGTGCTCTTCAYCTTTCCTCTGGCACCCAGCAGAGCCATGCAGAAGCCACAGGAGTGCCAGGGAAACGGAGATGTTGCTGGGGGTGACTGTATGTGAGCCGCTGGGCTAAACACTGTGTGTCTTTGGGTAGAAGCTGAGTCCTGAATTATTTGTACCTACCAGAACCACGATACTGGARCATTGTTCTAATCCTCGGGCAACGTGCCGTKTTGCRCTCTCTGCATCACTCTTGGTATATCAGAGCTGAGAAACAGAGGAGAGTTTGTAGAGCAGTGTGTTGCAAGTGGAGACCAAAGTCGGCACAGGGTATAGGTACTCAGGATTGTCCCCTTCCTACAGAGATGTCCACCCATTCTGAGATGTCAGAATATGGGAATGGGATGTATGCGAGACCAGCGTGCTGGCACTGTGCTAGGCTACAGGGAGAGCATTTGTCTCCCTTGATTCAAGAATCTTCACATGGAGAGCAGCGAAAAGAGTGCCTGGAGAGCAGATAAAAAAACCACAGCGTCTTCCGAACAGAGTCTCCAGTCTGAAATGCCTCGTAACTGACTGTGAAAACATGAAATTGCCTTTTAATATTATAGCAGGACTGAGCTCTCTGGAGTCAATGGGAAGAGGTCCCTGCTACTCATTGTAGAGTCAGCCAGTATGAACTGGAGCTCCAGACAGGGAGCTCAACTAAGCTCCAGACAAGAAGGAATGTGTGTGCGCATCTAAATGTGTGTCCATATAGGCAGAAGAGGGTGTGAGAAAGGGAAAGAGCTTTAATAAGAGAGGTCTCTCCTGACTTGACACTGTCTTTTTGTTTTTTCAGAGTCCTCAAAAGCCTGGAGAGAGCCAAAGGTCCAACAGAAGCTCCTTCAATGAGTTACTTCTCCTGACATTTGCAGACAGGCGGGAGCTGCAGCTCTTGCACTTCTCCCTCTTCCTGGSCATCTACCTGGCTGCCCTYRTGGGCAACRGCCTCATCATCACAGCCATAGCCTGTGACCACCGCCTCCACACCCCCATGTACTTCTTCCTCCTCAACCTCTCCCTCCTTGACCTGAGCTCCATTTCCACCACTGTCCCCAAATCCATGGCCAACTCCCTCTGGGACACCAGGGCCATTTTTTACTTGGCTGCCCAGGTCTTCCTGTTGTTCTTCTTTTCAGCAGAGTTTTCTCTCCTCACAGTGATGGCCTATGACTGCTTTGTGGCCATCTGCAGACCYCTGCACTATGGGAGCCTCCTGGGCAGCAGAGCTTGTGTCCAAATGGCAGCAGCTGCCTGGGCCAGCAGCTTTCTCTATACTGTCCTGCACACTGGGAACACATTTTCCATTCCACTATGTGAAGGCAATGAGGTGGATCAGTTCTTCTGTGAGATCCCCCAGATCCTCAAGCTCTCCTGCTCACACTCCTACCTCAGGGAATTTAGAATAACTGTAGTTGCTGCCAGTTTAGCATTTGGTTGTTTCATTTTCATTGTGGTGTCCTACGTGCAGATCTTCAGAGCTGCGCTGAGAATGCCTTCTGCGCAAGGTCGGCACAAAACCTTTTCCGTGTRCCTCCCGCACCTGGCCGTGGTCTCCCTCTTTATCAGCACTGGAATTTTTGCCTATCTGAAGCCCCCCTCTCTCTCTTCTCCACTTCTGAATATAGTGGTTGCTGTTCTGTATTCGGTGGTGCCTCCAGCACTGAATCCCCTCATTTACAGCATGAGGAATAAGGAGCTCAAGA
>NW_020456018.1:7727-16891 GCF_003342845.1 Nothoprocta perdicaria | reverse complement strand
TTGGAAGGGACCTCAGAGGTCATCTAGTCCAACCCCCCTGCTCACGCAGGGTCACCTAGAGCACATGGCACAGGGCTGCGTCCAAGCAGGTTTTAAAGATCTCCAAAGGAGACTCCCCAACCTCTCTGGGCAGCCTGTTCCAGGGCTCTGTCACCCTCACTGTCAAGAAATGTTTCCTTAAGTTCCTGTGGAACTTTTGGTGCCTCAGCTTGTGGCTGTTTCCTGTAGTCCTATTGCTGTCCACCACTGAAAAGGGGCCGGCCGTCTTCTCCTCACTTCCTCCCTTGAGGTATTTATAGACACTGATCAGGTCCCCCCTCAGCCTTCTCTTCTCCAGGCTGAACAGCCCAGCTCCCTCAGCCTTTCCTCATAGGGCAGGACCCTGCACTTGCCCTTGTTGAACTTCATGAGATTTCTAACTGCCCAATCATCCAGTCTGTAAATACCCCTGGTAAATTTCCTGTCACATCCACAGAATCATCACTGATCGTCCCTCTTTTAGCAACCATGGAGACAGAGTGAGATACTGCAGTTGGTCTTACCAGAGAATGGTTATCTAAGAGAGGTGGACATGTCCTGCTCTGCAACACCCTGCTCCCGTCTCATAAGCAGTCAGAACACATGCACAGGGCCAAGAACAATGCAAGTTCATCTCCTCAGGCGTCAGGACCTCATTGGGAGGACTACAGCAGTACATCTAATGCCAGCACACTGCACAGCCTCACAAGAGGATTCCCGTTTCCAAATGCCTGGGGGTCACAAAACAGCTCTCTGGGGGGATGAGAAGAGGGAGTCAGCTGTACACACACACTCACTCCTTTGGATTTCAGACGGGGCCGTGGTGCTCCAAGAATTCTGCCAGAGTCTGCTTTCTCAGGCAGGGCAATGAGGAGACCTAAATCGATCTAGAGCTTTGGCCAGGTGGAGAATTTTCTGGGCCATCTGACATCTCACTGTCTATTAGACACTACAGCTCCATTCATATAGAAATGTGCAGATCCTGGCATTGCAAAAACCTTGCAAAATTCACTGCAGACACTTGATTTCATGCAACGACAACAGGCCTACTTGGCCACGCCACATGCATGGGGTGTACAGCACAACCACCATGTTTCTAGCATATTCTAGGCCAAGATCATCCCTTGGCTTTGTGTTGAAAGGAAGAGCCGGTGAGGATGGAAAGACATCGGGGCAGGGAAGGAGAACCCGCACAAGAGCCAAGTGAAGGGGCAGGCTGGGTGTTTACAGGCTGCACGGGCACATCCGCAGGGAGGAGCCAGCACAGGACGGGCTCTGCTGGGGACAGCCAAGGGCACGGCCAAAGGCCACACACCCCAAAGGATGTCAGCATCCTCTTGCGTATGGCTGCTGAACTGCCCACCGACGCCTCACAGGAGACACTGGGGCCTCATTGTTCCCTTGCTCACACCCTGAAAGGGGTCATATCGTTGTCCTGCACCGGGCATTGCACACCACAACCCACATACTTTCTCCAGAACGACCAGGAAAACATGTGGGTGAAAGGATCTCCCTTCCCAGAAACTCACTGGCTGAGATGGGACATTTGGCCTCATAAAACACATAAAGGGTCAACGCGGCATCAGAGCCACCTGCATGTTTCCTCTGCCTACCTGTTAGCAGTGACTACAGTTTTCTCCTCTAATCAGCCCCTGGGGAATCTTTGTTGATAACAACTAGCAATGGGACCCGTTAAGGCTCTACACAAATTTGAAGGCTGCTTCTAACTTTGAATTCTCAAATATTTTGTTTAGTCTCCTCTTAGTTACTGACGATCATGGGCTCATCAGCAAATACACCATGGGGCTTGTTAAAAGGCAAAAAGCTCTGACCATCCCTGTCTCTCCCTGTAATTTTCATCAAGGCTTGCATGGCTAATTGGAGAGGTTTCAGGAATGCAGCTGAAAGGGGGAGACATCAATATCATACAAGAACCTCTACCTTTAATGGCTTTTATTATTATTACTAATGTTCATCTTTCAAAGTAAGTGAATCCAATCCACATCAACCCATAGTGGCTCCCAGTGCAGTCTGGACATGCAGGAACAGCAGGTCCCAAAGCTGAGGCCCTGTATGGACACTGTTCGCTTCCCTCCCCAACCTACCATTTCTCTCAGCAGCCACCTGGGGCTTCCACCACTCCTCTTAGAAGCTTCCCTGTTCCTCTGAAGGCAGCAACAGCTTTCCCCAACTTCCCCAAAGCAACAGCTTTTCCCAACTGCTTTCCTTAGGGAATTAGTTTAAAGCAGACATGGGATATTTTTCTCAACTGTGAAAAAACAAAAGTAAAGCATGAATCACCCCTGTGGTGCTGTTTTAATGACTGGAGTAAGAAGGATTCCAAAATTGCAGTCTATTTCATCAGAGGATGACTATCTCTGCAAGTTAGAAATGTCCCACTCTGGAAGGCCCTACTTAGGAAGCCCCTGCTAGGCAGGACAGCCAGAAAGGGGTAAAAAGGGGACTTATGAATTCAGATGAGTCAATCTGGGCATTCCATGCTGGTTCAGAAGCCCCTGCTCTGGGATGGCTTTCACATTCCTCCTGTGAAGGTGGGATGCTGCTCACCTGCACTGAAGTGTGCASAGCACTGMCATGTGCATGGGAGCTCCTTCTCTAAGCTCCCCTTGTAATCACTGGTGATGGAGGGTGCGAGTCAGCAGACAACATCTCAGCAAGCTTAAGCTTGAAGAGACAGAGGAGATACCACAAAGGTGCCCCTGTTTGCTTGCTCTGATGGAGCAAATGTGAGACCTGAATCCTCATGGATCTTTAGGAGATGACTGGAGGGCAATGTCCTCAGCCATCTCAACGGTCCCCAGATGCCTTCCAATACTATGGCAGCACCTTGCAGTATAAAGCAGAGACCCTGTTAATATAACTCAGTGCAGTTATCTGATTCAATGACATAGRAACAGGCTGCAGTGCCAAGWCAGATTCCTTGCATTGCCCAGCATAACCAAATGTCTCCTGCAGGACACACAGCATGGGATCTATGGGAAGCCATGTCCCTTCAGAGTCATTTCTGGGTCATCAAGAGGCCACCTGAGGTTTTCTACCAGTGCCCAAACTGCACTGCATCTCTCCACTGCCTTTAGGCCAAGTCCATCCCCTCTACAGCTGTGCATGCTTCATAAAGGGGAGAGGCACATCACACCAAGGGCTCTGCTCTGCTCTCTGCAGTAGGAAACCCTTCTATCTCTCCTCTTCCTCAGTGTCTACTTTCCTACCCAAGGATATCAAGAGGGAGACTAATGGTGGTCTCAGGACATCAGGATCATCAGCTATCCAAGACCAGGAAGGTCTTCACTGGGYAACTTGTCCTTCCTGCAGATTGGTTCAAAAAATATTTCACAGGCCCAGTGGTACCACAGAGTTATCACATGCAGCAAATGCTTATATGTCACTCCTGTATGGTCAACCCTGCTTTTTCCAGGTCTCAGGCACTGCAGAGTTTGCTCCCTTAGTGGGAAACTCCTTTCTATACTTAACTCAATCCATCTGTACTTACTGCACCAGTACAGATTAGGGGTTGACCCACTGGAGAGCAGCTCTGTGGAGAGGGATSTGGGAGTCCTGGTTGACAGCAAATTGAGCATGAGCCATCAATGTGCCCTAGTGGCTAWGAAGGCCAATGGGATCCCGGCCTGCAKGAGGAGAAGTGTTGCCAGCAGGTTGAGGGAAGGGATCTTGATACTCTACTCAGCTCTAGAGAGGCCCCATCTGGAGTGTTGGGTACAGATCTGGCTCCCCAATGCAAGGAGGACGTGGAACTTCTAGAAAGAGTCCAGAATAGAGCAAAAAAAAAAAAATGATTAAGGGAGTGGTGCATCTATCATTAGGAAAGACTAAGGGAGCTGGGCCTGTTCAGCCCGGAGAAGACAAGATTGAGAGGGAGTCTGATCAATATGTACAAATACCTGAGGGGAGAATGTAAAGAGGATGGGACAAGACTCTTCTTAGTGGTGGCAAGAGACAAAAAATGTGATAAAGAGTATAAAATAAAAACACAGTAAGTTCCATCTCCATACGTGGAAAACTTCACTGTGAGGGTGAGAGCTATGCATTAGGCTTCCCAGAGAGCTTGGGGATTCTCCTTCTCTGGAGATCTTCCAAACGTGCCCAAATGTGGCCCTGTGCCACGGGCTCTATGTGCTCCTGTTTGATCAGGGTGGTTGGAATCGATGATCTCCAGGGGCCCATTCCAAACTCAACCATTCTGTCATTCTGTGGTTCCGTCATCTCCCTCCTCTTGATTAACGAGATGATTTTCTCTCTGGCTCCAGAGCTCCGCAGGTGTCAGTCCCTCCACTGGGCACCCTCAGCAAACCCTCCTGTTCCCGACGCGGCTGCTGGCCCCTCAGCGGCTCTGGCAACAGTGACCTCAGCACCAGCACCCCAAAGTCAGCCTCCTGCTGGCCCAGCAGCTCCTGGGACAGCGGGGACCTCGCACGCGCACAGCCCATCACAGGCTGCTGCTGCCACAGGCTGCAGGGACATCAGGTTCGTCGGCAGAACCCCCCGGCTCAGGGAGGTGCTGATGACGTCACAACCGTCTGCCTGGCCTGGCCAATTAGGGGCTGCAGCAGCAGTGACCTCACCACTCAACGCCCATGCATCAGCACAGAGCCAGCCCTGCAGAGAGAAGGGACCTCCCCGCACTGTCCCCGCAATGGCCTCCTTGTCCCTGCCCGCTGCTGGGACACGCCTGGCCTCCCAGGCAGCGCCTGCTGCTGCCCCTGCAGCTCCTCGCACACGAGGGACCTCCCCGTGTGTTTGCACCAGATCCTGCTGCCGGCTGCGCTGCTGCTGGCACAGGAGCGGCCTCAGAGCCCGTCCCAGCCATGGGCCAGCGCTGGCCTTGCCGCTGCTCTGGCAGCAGGGACCTCGCAAGGAGCTTCCCACCAGGTGCCTCTTGACGACCTGCCCAGGATTCCAAAAAGAGCAGAGCTCACGGTCACCCTCACAGCCTTGTGCTTGTTGATGTTGGCTCCTGTCCAGTCAGGAGCACAGGCAATAGGACCTCCCAACCAGCTGCAGTGCCAGGGTCTGCTGCTGACCTACCAGATGCATCCAAACATTGACTTGACAAGGTTCATTTTCTGGCAGAGCTGCTGTAGAGCAGCCAGCCAGCCGGGCTCCAAGCTGCTCCTCGCCCTGAAGCTGCTCACATGCAGGAGAGCTGCCACAAGGCGACCTGTAGTTTCACTCTGCACAAAGATGTCTTCTCTCTTGGAGACCTTCCCTGACTCCCGGTTGCTCTCGTGACGCCTGCCTACCCTCCTGCAAACTGCTGGTAGAGCAGTCCTTGAGGCCAAGGACTAAAGAACATACCTAAAAGAACATACCCTAAAGAACATACTCTGAAGATCCCAAGGTTGGAAAGGAGCTGTGAAGAGAGGGACGAGGCTGTGCTAGTAGGTTACAGCCTGTCCATGAGCCAGCAATGTGTCCTTCTGGCCAAGATGGCCAATGGTCTCCCGAGGTATGTTAGCAAGCGTGTTGGCAGGAGGTGGAGAGAGGTGTTCCCACCTTCTACTCAGCCCCGGGGAAGGCCACATCTGCAGTACTGTGCCCCGTGCTGGGCTCCTCACTACAGGAGGGAGCTACTGGGAGTGCTTTTTGGGGCTACAAGGATTATGAGGGGGCTGGAGCATGTCTCCTGTTAGGAGAGGCAGAGAGAGATGGATCTGTACAGCCTGCAGGGAAGTTGAGAGGGGATCCCATCAGAGCATTCAGAATCACAGAATCACAGAATCACAGAATGGTTAAAGTTGAAAGGGACATCTAGGGAGCATGTAGTCCAACGTCCCTGTTCCAGCAGGGACACCAAGAGCATGTGGCACAGGGTGGCATCCAGGCGGGTTTGGAAGACCTCCAGAGAAGGACACGCCACAACCTCCCTGAGCAGCCTGTTCCACTGCTCTGTCACCCTCATAGTAAAGAAGTTCTTCCTCACATGGAGATGGAACTTCCTGTGTTTCAACTCATGCCCATTACCCCTTGTCCTGTCACTGGACACCACTGAGAAGAGCTTGACCCCTTCCTCCCTACACTCCCCCTCCTTTTACTTATATATAGTAATAAGATCTCTCCGCGTTCAGTTCTCCAGAACTGAAGGCCACACTGACTCAGTCTCTCCTCATTCAAGGGATGTTCCATTCCCTTAATCATCTATGTTGTCCTCTGCTGGACCCTCTCTAGAGGCTCCATGTCCCTCTTATACTGGGGAGCCCAGAACTGCACACAATACTCCAGATGCGGCCTCACCAGAACTGAGCAGAGGGGCAGTATCCCCTCCATCAACCTGCTGGCAACGTCCTCCTGATGCAGCCAGGATCCCATTGGCCTCTTTGGCCACGAGGGCACTGCTACCTCATAGTTAACTTGGTGTCAACCAGGACTCCCAGGTCCCTCTCTGTGAAACTGCTCTCCAGCACGTCAACCCCTAATCTGTACTGATGCTGGGTGTCATTCCTCTTCAGGTGCAGGACCCTGCACTTGCCCTTGTTGAACCTTATGAGGTTCCTCTTTGCCCAACTCTCCAGCCTGTCCAGGTCCCTCTGAATGGCAGTACAGCCCTCTGGAGTGTCAGCCACTCCACTCAGCTTGGTATCATTCGCAAACTTGCTCAGGGTGCACTCTGTGCCCTCATGCAAGTCATTGATGAACAATTTGAACAGCCCTGGGCCCAGTACTGACCCCTGGGGGACACCACTGGACACTGGATTCCCCTAGACTCGGCCCTATTTATGACCACCCTCTCAGCTCTGCCATCCAGCCACTTCTCCATCCACCTCACTTTCCACCTGTCTAGTCCACAATTCCGGAGCTTTCATATGAAGATATTGTGGGAGACAGTGCCAAAGGCCTGGCTGAAATCAAGGTAGACAACATCCACAGCTCTCCCCTCATCCAGTCAGCCAGTCACCCCATCGTAGACGGCTATTAGGTTCATCAAACATGACTTCCCCTTGATGAATCCATGCTGATTACACCTGATCCCCTCCTTCTCCTTCACATGCTGAGAGATACTTTCAAGGATGAGCCGCTCCATCACCTTTGTAGGGTCAGAGGTGAGGCTGACCAGCCTGTATTTTCCCGGCTCCTCCCTCTTGCCGTTTTTCAAGACTGCAGTGATGTTGGCTCTGCTTCAGTCCTCAGGCACCTTCCCTTCTCTCCACGATCTCTCAAAGACGATGGAGAGTAGCTGAGCAATTTGTCATGGAACATGTGGTGGCAGGGGTGAGTGGATGAGTGACAAAATGCACTTCACTCGTATGAAAGAAATAATAATAGGATTTATTAATATGGACAAATAATTTCACGAGATTCTATGGCAAGGTCGCTTTATTATTTACTAAATGGAAGCTCAAGATAATACACAATCATCTTGGATACACTCCTGTTGAGTCATGAGGTTCAGACTGGATCCCCTTGCTTTCCTAGCTCATTCTGAGAAGAGTCTGGGTGCAGCTGGATCCAATCCTAGTCCCAGACGTGGTCAACAGTTTATGACTAAGGGTTTCTGTGCACAGTTACAAAGTAAAGTTTAAAGTAAGCGCACTATACTCACTTACCACAAATCTGTTGTGGAAAGGCATCTCTCAACCTCGGGGAGTATCCTTGAGAGGTGTCTCTGCTCAGGAGGAGATCCTGGTGTGCAGGCCACTGCCATGCAAGGAGAGCTCAAGGGGCTCTCGGGCTGTCCATGTATTTATAGCATAAGATGATTGACTATAGTCATTCCTTCATTTCAGAAGACCAGTGGCTACTGTATTAGCCTTACCTTCCCTCGGGATGCAGCCTTCAGGACTGTTATGTTGAATGTGAGTGGAAGAAGAAATCAGAATGGTGGCACCAACCAGGATTAGATAAGTCGCTGGTGGTTAGCAACTGAACAGGGCTGCATGTAACGTACAGGTCACGTTGAGCAGGGAAAGGAGCATATCCGTCACACACCTGCAACACCTGTGAAAGTAAATGAGACKAAAAGCCCAACTTCTAAGAAGGAGTTCCAAGAAATGATGGCTACCTTAGGATCCTGGAGGWYACCTGTAGCAGGATTTTCATATAGCTGCTTGGCCTCCTGTACATGATGAAGGAAATGCTGAATGGGAGTGGACTGACTCCCACTCTCTGGCTTTAATTCACATTACACAGAATTTSAATCAATGCCAGAAGATGGRACCCATCRATCCCACTGATTCCCTTRGAGTGGAAWGGGACTTTGGAAGGTATGTCGCTTCCTGTGGAATATTTCTATTATCCAACATTGAAGCTGAAAATGCCCTCTTGTTTGAACGCACTGCCCTTAAAGACACTGACCAGAGACAGAATGAGAGAGAGAAAGGATTATTAAGCACTAACAAGTTCCTCTTGCTCCTTCTAATACCTTTTACGCATGCTCAAGTGCAGCTGCCAGTTGCTGCAAAAGCATCCACCGCATTCTGAAGGAATTGCTAGAGGAAGCCTCCCCATGGGGGCTTTCCCATGGTTCAATGGTGTGAGGAGCAAGCAGAAAGTGCTTGCTGAGCAGGAGCTGTGTGAGTCAAGAGGTCTGGTGAGCAAGCTGCACCAAGAGGCCGTCAGGATCCTGTTCGCAGGATCCTGCTTCAGGACTGCTTGGTGCCAGGTGTGAGCGCGTTGCCCTTTGCAGTGTGTGTAGGGCTGCAGTGGCCTTGCTTGGGAAGCTGCATCCCTGCTTGCCTGCTGTGTCTGGCAAAGGGGAGAAGAGGAGACCCTTGCTCCTTCCAGCTGTGGAGGATCCGGATACGCATGGGTGCCTTTTCTTGTACTATGTTCCAGGTTGCTGGATGGAGTGAACACCCTGTCTCGCTCAGGACACTTGGGGTTCCTTCAGGACCTGATGCTGCCGTCTTGGTCTGTCTCACTAAGCATGAGCCGTGCAGAGCTCTTGCAGAGGAATCAGGGCAGCTTCTTTAGAGGAAGCTGCAGAGAGGGCTAAAGCAGTGAAGCAGGAACAGATCGAGCGTCTGCGTGAGGGGTGGTCACTACAGGCTCATTGCCCGCAATGAGCCAGCCTGTTGTGCGCACTCAGCTGCTCCCCGTGTACCTGGGAGAAGGCTCTTCACCTAGCGATGTCCTACACAGATTTTTTCAAACAAACTTCTAGCATAGTATCA
>NW_020456018.1:4023-5976 GCF_003342845.1 Nothoprocta perdicaria | reverse complement strand
CCGGGGGGCCCCGTGAGGAAGGGTGTTCGTGTGGGGACTCCCCTTTTCCCCAATAAGTCTGGCGGCAGAGACCAATGCATGGGCTTGTACAATGTAACACTCCTAGTGATAGTCTAACGTATCCTTGATACTGTCTCATTGCTAGGGAATTTGTCTGATAAGCAAACTGCTAGAGTCTCTCCAGTGGTTCCATGTCTCTCCAAACAGGAGCCCAGCAGCCATCCCTCTCCCAACCAAGCAATCTCCAATACTCTAGAAGAGCCATGGTTGGGTGAGGTCCTCCCCTCATGCACCCAGCGAGTCATCCCACGCACCCGTCCCATCCTGGATGGGCACTTGCCTTCAGGAGCTCCCTTGGGACCCATCTCTCAGCCTGTGCAGGGCCCTCAGGAGGGCAGCACAGAGCTCTGGTGCAGCAGCCCTTGCTCCAAGTCGGCACCATCAGCCRCCATGTGGAGGGTGCCCTCTGAGCCTTRGTYGCTSTCWGTGCTGAGTAGGCTGAACAAGAGGAGCAGGGAAGAAAGAGCAAGGCGTTCAAGGCTGCTTGCAGGGGTGGAAGCAGAGCCCCAAGAGGAGCCCGGCCTCTGGGCAGGCACCTGGCAGCAGCGCCATGGGACTGCATGAGGAGACCTCCTTGGCACCCAGCAAGCTCAAGGCCACGCATTGCTCTGTGCCGCCAGGCTCAGCAAGGCCAGGGGCAGGGAGTCCAGCACACGAACACCCTTCCTCACGGAGCCCCTTGGCCCCTGACGCTGCCCTTCTCCTCCCACACTCCGGTGGAACATCCCAGATGGGCAGTTATCGCCACAGGAACACGGATGCTTCCCAAGGTTCCGTCCAACAGTTGCTCCTTGGCACCCAAAGGAGCAGCCAGGGCAGGTGAGTAGCTGGGCTGTGCAGCACCAGGGGCCACCGCTGGTGCCCACAAGAGGCAGGGGAGCTGCGGGGCTCCAGGGCAGCCTGCRCGATGCCTCCCAGGGGAGGCCCCAAACCCCCCGGGCGCCACTTGGCGCTCACACCACTCACAGGGCCCTTTGCTCTCCTCCACTTTGCACGGGGCTCCCTGCCTGCTAAAGGGGCTGCTGGGGGAAGGAGGTTTCTGTAGGCTCCTGGGACAGACACCCCAGCTTTCAGGGGTGAAAACGCAACGCCTCCTTTTCTCCTGCAGGATCTGGAGAAAACAAAATGAATGCCTGTGGTGTTGAACCTATGGAGTGGGAGAGCTCCTGTTGCAACGGGCAGGTAGTGTGCACACAGGCAGGGGCTGCGCGGGGACGGTCGGCACTTGGCTGTGCCAGAGCAGCCGCAGGGCTGGTGCCAGAGGTGCCAGGGAGCTCTYGCAGGCCTGGSTGCTGGGGCAGAGCTGCGCCAGGGSCAGGAGCGGCCAAGGCCTCGGGGGCTGCTGCCTCAGCCTGGCGCCCTGCCTCTGGGCACYGCCTGCCCCGCGCACGCAGGGGACACGAGGCCCTGCGCACAGAGCCAGTGCTGCCACCGCCACCGGCCCCACAAGCTCTGCTGCTCTCTGACAGGCTCCCGGCACCCAGGACCTGTCCAGCTGCTGCAATGAAGAGCCGATGGAGTGGGAAAGCTCCTTCTCCTTCTCAAAGGTATTGCCCCTGCTGGCAGCTCTTTTCCTCCTTCCCACTGCAGGAAGAGRGGCCCTGGGTCTAAAGTCTCTGGGCTCAGGGACCTSCCCTGCAAACGGCTCCTCTTCTCCTGCAGGCTCCGAGCACATATGGGGGAAAAACCCTGAGCAACCCTGAGCCCATGGAGTGGCAAAGCTATGGCAGCAGCCAGGTACAGCCCCCACGGCCTCAGGATGTGCTTGTCCTTCCTCTTCCTCATGCACTGTCCCCATCAAGGTCTCCTGCTCTCTTCCGGGGTGGGAGAAGCACTGGCCTGGTCGGCTGCAGCCGGGAAGAACCTATGGAATGGGAGAGCTCCGGCTGCAGC
>NW_020456018.1:0-799 GCF_003342845.1 Nothoprocta perdicaria | reverse complement strand
ACAAGGGGCAATGATGAGAGGATTCCCATAGGGCCAGAGATGAGGGGTTGTCACTCGGAGTGGGGACATGGGACCAGGACCAGGACCAGGTGATGGAGCTGAGGACAAGGTGTCAGGGCAGGGGTTGAGGGGTTGCCCATGGATCTGGGGTTGGGGTCCAGTGCAAGGTGGCAGTGGGAAGGCCCTGCCAGGGACTGGGTCCCCATGTGAGGGGTGGCCCCCATCCCTGTGCCACTCTGGCCGGTGCCGTTGCAGCTGCTGCGGTGCCCAGATCTGTGCGCGGCAGCCGACRAGGTGGCGCTGAGCCTGTGCCRGGCACAGCTGGGCCATGAGCGGCAGGTCCCACGCTGGCTGGCCCTGTGCGACCTGCTTGTCCTCTGCGAGGAAMCYRCCACGGTGARYGGGCACTCACTGATGGTGCCCGTGTCCAGAGCCCTTCGACCCCCRGSACTGTGAGGAACCRCYGCGTGTCWCCCTGCAGGYGAGGAAGATGCTGGAGCTGGTCCCCAACKTGGTGCAGCGKCTGCAGGACRTTGATGGGGAGATGGACACCAAGGCGCTGGYGCTGCTGACGATGTGCTGCACCTCACTGACCCACGGCAGAGCGGCCACCTCTGCATGCAGCTGCCTGGGACCTCCTGCCCCTCTTCCCAATGTGAGCATGGTGGCAGGGAGCTGCTGGGGCCCCTTGGGGTTTCTCCAGCACCATGCTGAGGTTGCACTGCACTGAGAAAATCCCCTTTTATTAGTGGGAAAAGAGCTCTGGCACTGATAGACATAGTGATGGAAGGCCTCAGGG
>NW_020456017.1:17865-20143 GCF_003342845.1 Nothoprocta perdicaria | reverse complement strand
AAATGCTCTCTTTTCTCAAATGAATTTTCCTGCCTCTCTGATTTCACCTCTGATGGATTCTATTAACTAGTAGAGTGTCACTGAGAATTGGTGCTCCTGTCCCTACTGCATGGTAGATTTATTATTACTATTGCTATGATTGATAATTTCTGCCTCATATGATTCTTTCYTTCTGGATGTTTCTAACATCAGTTGCAGTTGTTGTCATGATTGGAATTTAGGCCCCATGTGCCACATAATGGCTTTTTCCTTGAAAAGCCATGCTAGGAGGAGCAGTTTTCATACTTACATTTAAAAAATATGCCTCTGAATTAAATGTTCTTGCTGGTGGTATAAATGGAGACCAAAAGTCAGACTGTTACTTGGCAATGAAAGCATGTGCAGTGCAAGGAGAGGCTGACTAAGGAACTGGAAGGAGGTAGGTGGGTCAGTTATTGGCTCTACAACACTSTTTTCATTCCTTCTGCCCAGATTATGTCAGGCATAACCCTTAAGGCTGGTGACAGTTCTCTGAGGCTTGTGTATCCAAGCAATAACTGTGTAATGTTTTATAACCATCCATGCAATTGCTACATGCCTAGAATGCCTACCAAGTCCAGGGGGAAATCTTGCTTTCCCATCAATGTGTCCTTGTAACACTGTGTTGGAGAATTTCACTGTGGTTGTATTTTGGGGTTCCTGACCTTGAGCCATCTTCCAATTTGAAGCCTTCCTCAAAGTCTTCCTTTTTGACCTTTATGAAGTGGACTTTCGTTCTTGAAGCCATCTGRGCTTGCAGCGAARACTTTGATTTCCTAGACAAGCTCACAATCACCTCAAGACAGAGTTTAATGGCAGAGATATTTGAAGCAGAGGAGCRAGAGTGACACCTCTCACAATATTTCTAGGCATTGTGAGGACTGTAGGATTTGAGTAGAAGGCTCAGATTCAGTCAGTACGATTTATGCTATTTTTTCCCCTCTACAGAACAACCAGCCTTCTTTTTTTTTTTCCTTATGGTTTTTCTTCAGTGGTAGTACTTTCTCTCTTCATATCCTGTTTCATTTTGGTTTCTTTTCTTTTTTTTTTTTTTTTTTTTTTTTTTAATGATTTTTTTTCTTGCAGCATTACAGGTGATAAGGAGCAATGAGAAAGCAACAAATATTTTATCATGAAGTATCATTTATTTCCCTTCTTCTATACTAAGTGACATCTAGTGCCTTCTTTTAGTTGCTCATACTTGTAGTGTAGACCTTGGGTAGGATGAAAAGTTGTCTGATTATATTTTTGAGTGAAGAGAAGACAGGTTTAAATTTTGGTTGTAGTCATATTCCACTCCCACCTGCAGTTTTGTCCAGTCTTATTTACTGCTACATCTGTCTGAAGAAATGTCGCTATGGTCCATGTTGGGAGCTTTATAAGGAGCTTCCTCTACAGGGGTTACATTCTAGAAACCTTTATTATATATCTACTGCCAGTAAACTAAACTAAACTATGTCTTCATTTCAATTTTTAGATTTAAATTTAAATTCTAGCCTTGTTTGTTTGTCATGATTTAAATTGGACCTCAGAGTGCCTGAAAATGGGTTAAAGGAGTGTAAATGTTTGAGTGGAAGGGCAATTTCCATAGATCTGTCTAAGAATATGAGACAAAACCAGAAAGGCTCAGATGAGCACATGTTTAATATTTCTTTGAAGACAATGCTCTCACCTATGGCCTCTATATGACCTAAAGTCAGATATTTCCATGTTGCAAGGGTTGCCAGGCAGTGCCTAAGAGTCTGGATAAGAAAGTGTGGGATAGATTGGTTAGCAGTGCAGTTTGTAGATGGCTAGTCAATATTTTGATATTAGGCCTTCTGCCCTTGCCAAGGGCATTTATTCAAAGACTCAGTTATCTCAGTCCTTAGAAGTGGCGACAATCCCCTGATGAATGTGTCTTCAGGCAATAACTCAGTAAATTCAGGTGCTGCCTGACTAGTTTGCCTCTTAACTCCTACATGAACTCACTTCTTTGTTTGTTTGTTTGTTTTCCACTTGCATGGCCCTTTAAAACCATGATGGAGAATACCATTAAAGCTGCATGTAGATTTCCTAGGCCTGAGACACCTGCAAGCTTAGTTTGCTAGATGTCTTTCTAGGTCACATTCACAAAGGGAGCTTTTGAACCTGCAAATATTTTGCAGCAAAATATTTAATTTCAGGCAAGGCAAGCTCACATCCACCTAAAGAAATGAAGTCTTGCATGTAAGGAAAATGCAGCAGAGAAGACAAGGCAGAATCTCTCCCCATGAAATTT
>NW_020456017.1:14201-16360 GCF_003342845.1 Nothoprocta perdicaria | reverse complement strand
ACAAATGCCTTGAGCTTATACAAATGTTTTGTTCTCTTTCATATGGAGATGCAGTATCATTTATTCTTAGATTACAGCCTTACATAGGACATTGTTCAAGTTTTACATCACATTCAAACAGATGCCTCACAGCCCAAGGGGCAAAAGTAGCACCTTGCTCTTCCCTGAACAAAACACCAGCATTGGAATCATACCAGCCATATGTGGCAGTGAGTGTGAWGCACATAGTGCTGGAAGCATAGGGCCCGAGAGCATTTCTTCCACCTCAAATATGGAATCTTTTCTTGTCCATAACAAAGCAAATATATCTATGGCATACATTAATCAGGGTACTACCTCAGAGGCAAAATGAAAATTCATCAGGCATGTTCTGAAATTGCTGCTGTGGAGGACGATAGATTGCCTAAGGCTACGTTCTAGGAAAGCACGGGGTGGAACGTGGTGAGGTCCAAGGCCTAAAAAAGCAGCCCTTGGATAATGAACACCCGTGGGAAGAGCGCGGCCGCGACTTGCCGCTTTCCGCGGGACCTAGGCATCTTTGTGCGAGCTGCAGTGGCGGCGCGGGGACTCTGGGTGCCGCTGTTGCCCGCTCCGAAGCGCTGCGTGGCAGCCGGAAGAGAAGAGCAGAGCTGCAGAAACCGCAGAGTGGACCGGAGAAGAAGAACGAGCAGAGGGGATCCGCAGAGGACAGCGAAGGTGGGCTCTTTCTTGCAGCACACGTTGATCTGCGAACCAGCTGCAGCTGATCTGCAGAGCCGGGAAGTACCGGAGGACGTGAGGCGGGGACGCAGCGCAGCAAAGGCTGGGAGCGGTGGGAATGGGAGCGGAACAGGCAGCACAGCACCGGGGAGCAGCCGGGCATCTCGTGCTGCTGGCCGTGCTGCTGCCCCTCTGCTGCCGGGCGGCGCCGGAGCGGCTGCGCTAYGCGATTCCCGAGGAAATGGAGAGCGGCTCCGTGGTGGGGCCGCTGGCGCGGGACCTGGGGCTGAGCCCRRCAGACCTGCCCGCACGGCAGCTGCGCCTGGTCTCGGCGGCTAGAARACAGCTGAAATACTTCTCGGTGAGTGCGGACACGGGGCACCTGTACGTGAGYGAGCGTCTGGACCGCGAGGAGATGTGCGGSGACTCGGCGTCCTGCTCGGTCAGTYTCGARGCGGTCGTGCAGAACCCTCTCAAYGTTTTCMACGTCGACGTRGAYATCCAGGACATCAAYGACAACTCCCCGGTCTTCAGCAAGGCTGCTCTCGAWCTRGMRATCGSRGAATGGASWCTTCCTGRTGCGCRRTTTCCRCTKGAGATRGCGCAAGATCCGGATRTGGGAAGCAACTCWYTRCTCACCTACCAGCTCACCGAAAACCCCTTCTTCAGCTTGACAGTAAAGGAAAGCCCAGATGGAAGCAGGCAGCCCGAGATAGTGTTACAAGCAGCCTTGGATCGCGAGAAGCAGAGCTCGTTTGAGATGGTGCTGACGGCGGTGGACGGCGGGTCTCCAGCGAGGTCGGGCACTGTCCAGATTCRCATCAASGTGACAGACGCSAACGACAACGCGCCYGTGTTCAGCAAAAGCAGCTACGAGGCGCGAGTGCGGGAGAATGTGGCGACGGGCTCGCTGGTGCTGCAGGTGCGAGCCACGGACGCGGATGCGGGCTCCAACGGACGAGTCTCCTACTCCTTCAGCAACGTGCCCGACGCTGTCCGCGCTGTGTTCAGCATAGACAGCGAGAACGGTGACATCCGCAATGTGGGAATTCTGGATTTCGAGGAGCGGAATAAATACACCTTCGGAGTGGAAGCGAGGGATGGGGGTGGGCTGAATGGTCGCTGCAAAGTGCACATAGAGATCACGGACGAGAACGACAACGCGCCCGAGATAACGACGTTGTCTGTGTCGAGCTCAGTACCCGAGGACTCCCCGCCCGGCACCGTGGTGGCCCTCGTGAACGTGCACGACGCGGACTCCGGCGAGAACGGGAAGGTGTGGTGCGAGCTGGAGGGCGAGTCGCCGCTGTCGATCGTGGCGTCGTCGGGCARCTCGTACAAGGTGGTGACGGCGAGCGCGCTGGACAGGGAGCGTGCGTCCGAGCACAACGTGACGGTGGTGGCGAGCGACCGGGGCAGCCCGTCGCTGTCGAGCCGCACGGCGCTGTCGCTGTCCGTGT
>NW_020456017.1:11110-12996 GCF_003342845.1 Nothoprocta perdicaria | reverse complement strand
TGTCCTGTTATGACCCCGGTTCGTTCTTCTATAATTCTGATAGTCTTCAGCAGCAATCAGTATGTAAGGCATTTTCCTATCCTTTTCTCGTTCTCTTCTCGTTCTCTTCTCGACCMCTTTGACAAGTGATTCTTTTATTAGATTCTCCAGTAAGCGAATCTGTGATCCCCGAGATATAAGTTGAGTCAAAATTTATCAMATTATAGTTTTCATTTCACAAAGTATTTGTTATGATGACTTGTGTGGTTTTTTTTCCTTTTAAGGGAAGAGTATACTTTCACAGTGAACATTCATTAACAAACCCTTTCTTTGATCGGGGATCGGGAAACAGATATTGTGCCGAAGTGGTCTTTTTTTGGAAATGATTGCTTTTTCCGCCTTCTAATCCCCGCTTCCTACTCCTTCTCCCGTCTAACGAAAAAAAAAAAAAATCACCCTGTATATGATAAACAGAAAACAAAGTCAAATTTGTAAGGGGGAAGAAAACGTTATTTCTGTATGGATTTTTTTTTTCTGCGCACTTCGACTATTTCTTGTAGCTTTACTCATCATTGGTGGTAGTGCAGTGCGTCTCTGTGTCTCTTATGCCGAGCTGAAAATCAAAGGGAGAGCTGGATGGAATAGCCCAGTGTTATGGTGCTATTTCTCTTGTGGTCTCTTGTGGACGTTTTAGTAATTAATGTAATGGCTAGGGATACTGTGGTACTGCGGCAAATGCAATGCTGCTTTGGTCGTGTATGAATCCGTCTAGTTTGCCAGAATAGAAAGTGTGATTTAACGTGTGAACGTGTGAATCAATTTACCCACCAGTAATAATAAGTGTGGTGGAGAGTTAAATACCCTCTTGTAAGATGATAGACTTTTTACTGTGCTAGTGTTAGGGATAGTGTGGTACTGCAAAGGCGAATGTAAATCTACCTTTGTTTTGCATTAATCCTTCTAAATTGCGAAAAAGAAATGTGTCGTCTCATTGTATATATTTACCTGCCAGTAATAAATTAGTGTGGCAGAGAGGGAAATATGCTCTTCTAARATGATAGAATAGAAAGACTTCCAAATATGWAAGATTTTTTATAGCGAAGTGGATGTGGGTCCTGAGTAGATCTTCTAATTGTCCTACAAGCAGTATTTTTAATGCATTGCTTTAAAAATGCTGCTTAAACTTAAATCTTAAAAACTGCTTAAAAAGACCACCGATGAAAAGCGTCAATAGCAAATTCTCCGGCAATGAACATCAAAAGAATCGAGTAGGTGTACTAACGAATTTTCTTAGTAGTTCTTTTTTGTTTTGTTTGTTCGTTTGCTTTAGGATTATCCCTTGTAACTGAATGAACGCAGTAACATTCTATCTCCCGTAGACTAGTCTCCAGACTGTAAATGGCTGGAGAAGTTATTCATTTTATTGTSCATATAGTTGATACRGAACTCCTTTCCTTCCTCCGTTTTAAGGAAGACCTTCATCTTCATCTTTAGCCTTTATTATGACTCGAGATTCCGGAAGCTCCTGCGATTGGTAGCATTCCAGTGTCAGGCTGCCCTAACCTGCATGAAGATATGCAGTTGTTTCGGAGTAGATCGTGGCCGCTAATTCAAACTTGCTATCCACTCTAAAAGGTGAAATAGTGCGAGTTAGAGTGATCTGCTTCAGAGCAATATCGTTTAAATAGTTCCGGTTTCGCTTTTTTTTTTTTTCCATCTTCCTTCCAGTGTTATTATTTCCCCCCTTTTCCCTTTCCTTCTCCCATTCCTTTTTCATTTCTCTTTTCCTTTCTCCTTTTCCTCCCTTTTCCATTCCATTTTCTACTCCTTTCATTTCTCTTTTGCGATTCCCTTCGTCTTTTCATTTTCTGTCGGCCTTGGAGACTTCTGTTCTGGGCGAGAAAGCC
>NW_020456017.1:5643-8235 GCF_003342845.1 Nothoprocta perdicaria | reverse complement strand
GTCACCAATTTCCCTCCTGTTCCGAGATTGTACAACGTATGGCTGCACCGCCACGATACCCTTCACACCCTCTTCAGAAAAGAGTCTTAGAAAAGACCCTCTCTAAGCTTAATTCCTTAATGTTCGTCACTTCTTCAGTATACCTTTCTGAAGCGCTTGAGTAGAAGAGTTAGTACCAGAGCGTCCCGTTAAGCAGTCGTTTTCCTCTTTGCAAGGAAATGTAGCCACGCTTTCCCTGGAAAATCTGTGCTATTTATTCCCCGTGCCGTCTAAGAGAGAGATTGAAGCTCTTTCTGGCTCCTCTCTTTCTTCCCTAGGGCAGAAACTTCTTCCTGGGGCGTAGCGACATTGTTTCTTCGGTCTTCCAAACATTGAACTTGATGGTCTATATCCGTATTTTGATAGGTGTTTCTTTGTTAATGTATATCCATAATCCTGTTTTTGCCGTTTATTTCTCTCTCTCTTTTTTTTTTTAATTATTATTAAGTGTCTCTTAATATGCTTGGAGAAGGCGCACAGTGTAGGTAGGAAGGCATTGTTTGAGGGAAGGCTTATGACAACTAAATATTCGGAAACTCTCATATTATATGGGTTTGGGATTATAAAGAGGAATATATAAAGCCATCCTTAATGGAAAAGAAACCCACATTATAAATAAATGTTCAGATAAATGTGTCCGGATTAAATTATTAATATGCGGCTGCTGAGGCTTCCTTCCTTCCTTCCTTCCTTCCTTCCTTCCTTCCTCCCTCCCTCCCTCCCTCCCTCCCTCCCTCCCTCATTATATAAAGGACTTAAAGGATTCCACAAGGGTCAAGTGTGTAGGGGCGGGAGAAAGGAAGAAATAGCACTCATCATTTTTCTATGTGGAGATAATATTCCTTTTCTTTGCACCTGGGGAATATGGCTGGGAAACGTCCGAGAAAGGACGAAACACCAACGTAACCCCCGCACGGGAGCGGCGATAGCGATAAAAATTATGAGACATGTATTATGCCAGGTATTCCTCTGTGCCGCCGAGAAACAGTGCAAACGGCACGGGAGCGCTGCAGTGCTCCTTCGCGGCTCCAAGTGTCGCTGTTGGCTCACGGTGAGCTGATAGTCAGGCAGAGAGCGCGAGACGAGAAGAGAGGCCGAGAGAGCGGAGCCGCCGGAGTGAGTTCCAGGAGAGCGCAGGAAGCAGCGCGGAGCGAAACGAGCCTGTTCGTGCTGCTGTGAGGGGAGGCTGATCGAGCAGGAGAAGAGGGAGAGCTGTGTCGCGATCTGGAAATGTGGTCCGGAGAGGGGCGCCTAGCTCGGCGACGTCTATTGCTGCTTTGGTGCGTCTTGGTGGTGGGATGGGAGCTTTCGTGGGGACAGCTGCGCTACTCAGTGCCCGAGGAGATGCAGAAAGGCGCCTTTGTGGGCGACGTAGCCAAGGACCTGGGGCTGGAGCTCTCAGTGCTCCGCGACCGCGGCGCCCGTGTCGTTTCCGAAGGTAGGAGACAATATTTTTCTTTCAATGAGAAGACCGGCCATTTAGTGACGGCCGAACGCATAGACAGGGAGCAACTCTGCGATGTCGCGGATGAGTGTGTACTGCAGTGTGAGATGATAGTGGAAGGTGAAATGAAGGTTTATGCAATCCAAGTGGAAATCAGAGATATTAACGACAACGCGCCCAGCTTCCGAAACGCAGAAACGCAAGTGAAAGTGAGTGAAACGGCAGCCCTCGGGTGGCGATATCCCCTTGCTGAGGCTCATGATCCGGACACTGGTAGCAATTCTCTGCAGCGCTACGAGCTGAGTGGTGACGAGCACTTCTCCCTGGCCGTCCAAACAGCACCCGATGGGGAGAAACGTCTGGAGCTGCTACTGGCGAAGGCGCTGGACCGCGAGGAAGCCGCCTTCCACGAGCTCGTGCTGACGGCGGTGGACGGCGGCGACCCAGAGCGGACAGGCACGGCGCGGATCCTCGTGATCGTGTTGGACGCCAACGACAACGCGCCGGAGTTCAGTCAGGCTGTGTACATGGTGCGCGTGAGGGAGGACGTTCCCGTGGGCACCGTCCTGCTCACCGTCAGTGCCACCGATGCCGATGATGGGATGAACGGAGAGGTGACATTTTCATTTCAAAAGATTTCAGTAAAAGCATACGACATATTCCATCTGGACACCGAAACGGGAGTGATCACCCTGGTCAGAAGTCTGGACTTCGAGGAAAGTGATTCGTACGAACTCGGCGTGCAGGCAAARGACGGTGGAGATCATTTCGACACTGCCAAAGTCTCGATCGAGGTGATTGATGTGAACGACAACGCACCCGAAATGGCAGTCACGTCATCGGTGAGCGCGATTCCAGAGGATTCTCCGGCGGGGACGGTGGTGGCCCTGCTGCACGTGCAAGACCGCGATTCCGGGGCAAACGGGGAGGTGAGGTGCTCCCTGGACGCGGGGCTGCCCTTCCGTCTGCGCAGCTCGCTGGGCAACTACTACAGCATGGAGACGTCGAGGGAGCTGGACCGCGAGGCGGTGTCGGAGTACAACGTGACGGTGCGGGCGACGGACGGCGGGTCGCCGGCGCTGTGGAGCAGCGCGGTGCTGCCGCTGCGC
>NW_020456017.1:2007-4653 GCF_003342845.1 Nothoprocta perdicaria | reverse complement strand
GCTGAGCGCCGACTCGCGCAAGAGCCAGCTCGGCTGTCCGGGCGGCAGCTGCTGCAACACCCTCCCGGCCGCGCCGCCGCCCGACAAAGGCGCGCCGCTGCTGCTGCCTGAGGAGCCCGCGAGCGCCCGCGGCGACGCCCACAGCGGAGACGCCCTCCAGGTGAGTCCTGCCGCCCACACTGCAGCAGAGCTGTAGCTTAGCGCACAGCTGCGATTGTTTAAAAAGTGTCTGTTGCCCATCAAAGTTGCTTTGGATGATGAAGCGGCACTGTCAGCAGTGTAAATGTGCTCTTAGTTGCATTGTCTTTGTGAGCTGCTCATTGCTTCGCTTACTTCCTAAACAGTGTCAATTGCTCACTGATGTTATCACCTCCCTCTCACACCACGGCCTTTTGTTTGGACGCTAACTCTTTTCAACCGATGTAATCAGGGTGGGGCAAGTAGGACTACATGTATTTAGACAGATCACGAGTCTATATAGAGATGTGCTCTGTATGGACAGTAGACCTGCTTGTGTGTCTTTATCCGCGTGAGTCTAAGCATTTGCCGGTAAAGAAGACCTTTGTGAGAGAAATGACAGTGGTCTGAAAATATAAGGTGTGCAGGTGTATGTTTCTTTAATTGCAGGGTAATTGCAGTGCTTTTTTTTTTTTTTTTTTTTTTTTGGAATGTTGAGTTGGAGATGGAAGTGCCATTTGGATTTAAGAATATTTCCTTTTCTGTTGGAATTACTCTCAACAATTGTTATGTTTAGAAAAGGTTTGCTTATTTTGGAAATATCACATATTTCTCCTTAAGCAGGATCTTAACACACCAGGACTGTTTTTAAGCAGGAAGTGTGGGACCTAATCTTTGCTGCAAGATTGCATTTCTTCATCCTTACATTACTAATATGCTTTAGAGGTGTATGACTTGTCATAATGGCGTGCAGAGCATAAAAATGTRCCTCACTTGTGTGTACAAATGCATGACAGTTTATCATGAAGATAACTGTGGCTATCTGGATGCTATTTACTTGACATTTATGAAAATCATGAGGGTCATGTGTATGTAGTTTTGCATGGCCTGCTCCTTGCATCACATCTTCCAGGACAATTGCTCCCATGGTTCCTATTTCTCATAAAATTTGTGTTTAAAGTGCTACTGATAGTGTGGGACTCTCTGATGTGTAAATGCTGTCTTTTCTCAAATGAGTTTTCCTCATGTTTTAGTGACTTGTTCCTTGAACTTGGGTCTTTGAAGACTCTGTACCACATTATTACTCTGGCTACTGCCGTTATTGAAAGAGTCAATATTCATCTGAATGCTAGGTATTGGGTAAGTTTATTGTGGTAGTTTTGTCTTAGTAATACTTCTCTGTACCTTTTTTTTTTTTTTTTTTACCCCTGTTTTCCTTTCCCTTTAAAAAATAACTTTTCTTTTCATGGAGTTTTGTCAACACATCCCATAGATAAGGCTCTATTAAGTATTACAGTGTCACTGAGAATTGGTGCTCCTGTCCCTACCGCCTAGTTGATTTATTATTACTATTGCTATGATTAATMATTTCTGCCTCATATGATTCTTTCCATCTGTATGTTTCTAACATTAGTTGCATTTGTTGTCATGTTTGGAATTGGAAGGTAGGTTGGTCAGCTGTTGACTGCSAAGATTGGGCCAGGAATAACAAAATCCTCTTATTCACTTCCCTAAAGATGGTGACACTCKGAGAGTCAACCAATAMGATCTTTTTTTCTTTTCCCTAGATAATGAGTTGTTTTCTTTTTTTTCCTCCCCTRTGATTTTGATTCAGTGGCAGTATCATCTCTCYTTATTTTTTGTTYTCATGTTTTTGGCTTTTTTAAAAATTTCTGTTAGAGGTGTTAAGGAATGATATGAGAACTCTACAAGTATTATATCTTAAGGAGATATTTATTTCAGGAGATATCTCTGAGGAGATAGTTATGTCAATTCTTCTATACTGAGTGAAATCTAGTGCCTTCTGGATAGACTACTTAACAGCAGTACATTAGGACAGAGCATCATATATTTCCATCAACGGTGGAAGAATGTGTAGGAAAGGCTGCATTTCTTGTGATCATTTGCTTCCAAAACACTTCTCAATAACCACAGAAATCTGCTTGCACAACATCACGGCCTGTTGCTTGGATCAGGTCTTTAGAGTCTAAGCCATTTTATTACTTGGGTTACCACCTTTTGCTTCTAATTCAGCTATTGCTGTGAATGTTAGTTATTGGAAGTGGATGTACACTTTGCCTTGGGAGGGAAAGGTTACTCCCAGAGAGCAGGCATGTTTCCTCTCTGATGCGACACGTGCTTCCACTGTGGCGCATGCCAGGGAATATGTATTTTTAAAGAGAGCTGATACTGGACATATTGCTGCATCTTTGTGGTCGCATTTCTATGGATTTGAATTCTATCCATGTAGACAGAAGTTAGGCGGAAGAGTTTCCTGAAATATAATTTTGCCTGAACAGAACCTGGGTGTAAATATAAATGCAATTTGGTCTTAGTATACCAAATCACTCACAGCTGCAGCTTTATCTTATTTTTTTTTTCTTATATCTGGCCAAGGAAATATTCTATGCTGAGAGCTTTGTGAGGAGATATTTGCTTAGTATTTCCTTGAGGACAATAATGTGAATT
>NW_020456017.1:0-1063 GCF_003342845.1 Nothoprocta perdicaria | reverse complement strand
CAAACACCAGCTCCTTCTGGGCTGTCCTAATCTCTTTAAACTCCTGCAGACACATGGTCTGCCTCCTGGTGTGGCAGCTTGTATTGCTCAAGAAAAATAACGAAGCCAGCCAGATGTTTCCAGGGACAAAATAGGTGTCTGTGTCAGGACCTGCTCAGGGCAAGCCGTCTACATTGTTTTGTACTTTTCCTGGCAAAGCKGGTACTGAAAAGGAGTGAATTTAAGAGGCACTTAAATTATGCTCGTGTGATATCATGAGCAGCACCTCTAGGTTCCATATATCTCAGTCAATATGATTTGCTCATAAAACAGAACAGGGGAAACTTCAATATGTGGTATGTGTAGTACTGTGTGTACTAAGAAAAGGAGCTGAGGCAGGGATTGCAGGGAACATGASACTACTTGATAGATAAAAATTATGTGGCTTGCCACCTGGTACCCAGGACAGAGCTGTCCACTGTCCTAGATTAGTAGGCCCATGTGCTCACAGTCACAATAATGTAGTGAAGGGRTGGTCAACAGGTACAAGTAGAGTGGCAACATGTAAATGCCACGAATACAAGTGTGTGAACCTCACGAGACATGCCAGTCCCAGGAAGTGGACATACTGTGTGTGTTGGTGTGGTGCACATTGTGCTGGAAGAATAAWGCTAAAGGAGAATTCTACCTCMTCACATAAAGACCTTTTCCCGTCTCCAGCAAAGCAAATAAATCTTTATCAGGACACCACCTTGGAGCCAAAAAGACGTTTCATTCCCAGCTTAACGAAGTTAATCCTGGAGAAGAATATTTAGGGCATCCCCTAGACGACATTCTGTGACACTGCGGAATGTGACACGGTGACGCCTCCAGGTTGCTAGGGATTGCCTCTTGAATGAGTAGCACCCGCGGGGAAAGTTCATGCCGCGGTTTGTCGCTTTCCGCGGAGCGCTGGGCCGCTGCGGGCGAGCTGCAGTGGCGACGCGGGGACTCTGGGTGCCGCTGTTGCCCGAGGAGAAGCGGCGCGACCAGAGCCAGCGTCACAGCCGAAAACGCCGCAGCTTCCCGCGGGCGGCTCCTCTCT
>NW_020456016.1:12673-19919 GCF_003342845.1 Nothoprocta perdicaria | reverse complement strand
CCCCCCGCAGGACGCCATGCGCCTCTACTACGTGTGCACGGCCCCCCACTGCGGCCACCGCTGGACCGAGTAGCCCATTCCCGAGGGCGGGAACGCCGCGCCGGAGCCGGGATCCCGCAGCCCGATCCTGCAGCCTGGCTCCACATCCYGATCCCAATCCCGCAGCCCGCATCCTGATCCAGAGGCCGCCTGGCGTCGCTGAGCCCGGGAGAGCGGCTCCGTTTCCTCCTCCATCCCCACRCTTTTGGGTATCCAAGAGGATTATTTTTGGGATGAGGCTGCCTCTATCGTGTCTTTTCCATGCGGGAAGTGTGGGGGGCAGTCCCAAATACCCCCCAAATACCCCAGTTCTTSCTGGTGTCCCAAAATTCCTGGGAAAAGGGGCCAGGAAGGGGAGGAGATGCCCCCAAAAATAGGGAAAATCCTTCCCGAGGGCGGGAATGGCTCCAGATAGGATGAGCTGCTGGCTTGGAAGGGTGGGAGGCAATATTTATTTGGGAAAACTTTGGGAAAGAGCCCAGCTCCAGCCCCGATCCCAGAGGAGGCTCCGGCCTCGATCCCAGTGGCGGCTCCGGCTTGGCTCCAGTTGGGAATGGGAGCCACCACTGRGATCTGAGCTTTGAAATAAAAGAACAGGGGGAGGAATGGGGGTTCGGGAATGCCGCTCAGGCGGGGCCGGGCTCCTGGAGCCGGAGCCGCACCATGCGGAGCAGCGCTTCCGAATAGGAGCGCAGCAGCGCCAGGGTCTCGGCATCCGGCGGCATCGGAGCGTCCGTGGCCGTGGCGGCGTCAGAGTGGCCGGAGCCGGCGCCGGATCCCGCCCGGAGCCGCAGCTCCGCCCGCATCCAGGTGCACGTCCCGGCCAAGGCGGCCCGGAGCTGCTCCAGCTCCGCTTCCGTCGCATTCCCGAGCTGGGAAAGCTGCGACAGGGGAGGACGGCAGCGGATTTGTGCCCRGATTTTGGCTCCCTTTCTATATCCCCCCAAAATCAGCATCAGATGGAAAAGTATCCAGCCCAGAAGCCTGGAAAAGCTTGGGAGCCCCCCGCCTGGGCGTCAAATCCATGCGGATTTGGAATGGTTGGGAATTGTGGGTGTGTTTGGGAGGTGGGAATGCTGCTGCAGGAGCAGGAATGCCCATTCTGGATTCCCCACCTCGTCGTAGAGCTGGAGCAGCTCCCGGAATGTCGCCCGCAGCGGCTGCAGCTTCTCCTGGAAGCTCTGGAGAATTCCTATGGGATGTGGGGGGAGAGCTGCTAAACCACCTCCATCCGGAGCATCCAAGCCCCTTCGGGGCTCCCATTCCAGCATTCCAGACTAACGGAGCTGCGGGTCCTTTTGGGATCTCACCTGATTTGCAAGGAGCTGCATCGGTTTTTCCTCCTGTTTCCTGGGGCTTCGTTTCCGGTAGTTCCTAAAAATTCCACTTGAGGCTAAATTTGGGGCTAAAACCCATGGATTCGTGGCTGGAATGGGGCTTTTCCAGGTGATTCCCAGGCAGTGTGGAGGATCCCACCGGGAAATGCCCTGGGGCATGTGCTCCRGGTGCCCAAAGCCCTTCTTTTTTGGGGATAAGACTTGGAAAATCGGCTATTTCCGCATCCCGGTGGATGGTATCCCATTACCTCTGGCCTCCCGAGCTCCAGGTCTGCTTCCGCATCCTCCTTCCCAGGCTCTGGAGCGTCGTCCGGAGGCGGCGGCCGAGCGCGGGGCAGGAACGTGGCCGCCAGCCTGCGGCGCGGAAAAGGGGCATGGAAAAGGAATCCCGCTTTGGGAAGAGGCTCCGCTTCGCWGCGGGGTCCCCCAAATCCCTCTTTTCCCATCGGGAATGCGGGAGGAAGCGGGGCGCACCGGCTGCTTCTCTGGCAGCGCTGGAGGAATCGGGCCGAGATGCTCAACCGCGGGTTCAGGAAAAGGGATTTTTCCTCCTCTCCGGCTTCAGGAAGCTTCAGATCCTTCAAGGAGCCGTCAAATTTCTCTGGAATTCAAGGGGAGCCTTAGCCGGGATTCTCCCTAAGCCCATCCCGTCATTTCAATTCGCAAGGAGGGAAAAAGGGAGAGGAAAATAACCAGGAAACGGCAAAACAAGGGAATTACAACCTAAAAAACGGGAGAAAATCCCAGCAGGGATCAGCAGGCCCCCGATTCCCGAGTGGATAATGGGAAAAGTGCCGCCTGCTCCCCCTTTTCCCTACCTTCAGCATCCCCCAGMGTCTCAAAGTGCTCCTTGAGGAATTTCTCCTGCTCGGGGGTTTGGGGCAGGGAGCCGTCGGAATTCGGGATGTCGGCAGCCTTTTCCCCTTCGGCATCTCCATCGGAATCGTCTGCAGCGGGATATCGGGAAGCAAAGCGCATCCCAAGGGGAGGAAAAGCCCTTTCCCAGCAGAGCCCTTCCGGAATCTCAGAAAGACCCCCCGCTTTTCCCGGGATGCGGCCCCATTCCCAGCRTTACCTTCCGGCTGCTGGTGAGTTGCGGATGTTCCCGGCGAGGCGTCGGATGGGGATTTGTCTGCGACATCTCCCGGATCCCTCGGATAAACAGGCAGCTCCGTAGGGCGATTCCTTGGAGGGAACATGGGCATCGGGCCTTGCCGTTCCCTCAGAAAGGCCGGAAAAGCCCTCGGCATTCCGGAAAGCACAGCAGCGTTTGGTGCTGTCTTTCCAAAGGGAACCCGTCTGGATCCAGAGTGGGATTAAGCTGAAGAAATCCAGGGTATTTTCAAGGGAATTTGGGGTGTTTCCCTAAAAATATCCATCCTGCTTGGCTCTGGGCTAACGGATTTCCAAGGATTTCTCCCATCTGTGTCTTTTCCAAGAAGGGAAAAGGGAAAGGAACCGACCTGGGGCTCTCCAAGGAGCTCTCCCGGGAACACGTCTCCTCTTCCAGGCTGGTGCCAGTGGCATCCAGAGATTCCAGCTCGTCCCTGGAGAAAAACTCGGGATCTTTGGAGTCCTCCATGATGCTGCCAGGAGACATCTCCGTCTGCGGAGAGAATTCCAAGGAAAAAGGACGGGAAAATCCCCTCTTATTGCAGCACGGGGCAATTCCGGGCATCCTGGCTGTGGGGAATTGCCGGGAGCCTCCAGAGGGGCATTTGTCCCAGGAAACGGGATATCGGGATGCGCTGCGAGGGATCCCCGACCTCCAAGAGGAGCCGCGCCAAATCCCGGGGCTCCGGCTCGTCCTGGAATTCGCTTTTGCCGGGAGTGAAGGAGCCGAGATCAGCTCCCAGCAGGCTCCGGATGGGATTTTCCTCGGCACGCTCGGCCCACCTGCCCTGCGGCCGGTAGCTCCTCCGGGAATGGAGGCCGGCGCTATCCGCGTTATCTGCCTCTCCCAGCTGCAAGGAAAGGAAAAGGGAGCAGCTGGGACAGCCCCGGCTGGAAAACCGAGCGGGAAACATCGGGAAAAGCGTCGAGCGCGGCGCTGGATTTCTCCCTGCGGAGACGGGAAGGCTCGGCCGGTATCCGGCTGCTGCTTCCCGTCGCTCCGGAGGGAGCCGCTCACCAGCCTCTTGGCCCACATGGGCAGCTTCCCGTTGGTCAGGAGGCAGCTGGGCGCTGGAAAGGGAAGCGGAGCTGAGCGGAAAAGCGGGAAAAAGATGGGGAAAATCCCCAAGTGCCCCCGACTGCCACTTCCGCCTTTTTTCCCACCTGGAGCCGCGTCCTCCTTGGAAGGCGTCTGCGGAGACCCGGCCTCCTCGTCAGATTCCTCGTCCGAGGGCTCTCCGAGGGCGCCCGTCCCGCTGGGAATGGCCACGTATGTGTCCCGCCTGGAGAAGAGTGGGATGAGCCTCTTCCTTCCGCCACTTCCCGGAGTGCGGCGGCCTGGAAACGCCGCTTTTTGGGATAATCCCAAGCGCCTTTTCCACCCGTACCTGCTCCGGAGGGGCTGCTCCAGCTCCCGGAGGTGCTGCCTCATGCGCGCCGTGATTTCCGGAGCCAGGCGCCAGACGAAAATGCAGCTGGAAGCACAAATGGCAGCTCCGAGCGGCTTTCCCTCGGGATCGGGTGGATTCCCGCTCATCCCGGGATTTTTCGCCGCGGGAAATTCAGGCGGTCGCTGCCATCCGGCTTAACGGGACCCATCTGAATCGAAGCCACCCTTCCCGGAGGTCGTTTAACATCCAGGGCAAGTGCGAGCGGGAAAATTCCCTGCCGGAGCATTCCAAAGGAGGAGCATTCCAGGGAAAAGGACTTTCCTGGGATCGCGCCTACCTGTCCCCGGAGACGGTGATGAGGCGCTTGCAGTCGTACGTGAACCTCATCCCCGTGACTATTTCTGTAAATCAGGGAAATCTCCCGGATTCCCCCTTTTCCGAAGGCTCCGGAATTCCCGCCGCTCCCGGAGGCGGCTCCGGCGCCTTCCTGGTTTGCRGAAACTCACCCGAGTGTCCGAACATTTTGGCCACGCACTCGCCCGAGTGGAAGTCGAGCAGGGAGAGGCTCTTGTCGGAGCAGCTCGCCGCCAGGAAGGTGCCCGACGGATCCAGCTGCACCTGCGGGAAGGGGGATCCGACGGATCCGACGGATCCAGCTGCCACCTTCCCTGGAAAACGGTGGGAATTACCTTCAGGAGCGCCCCGTCCTCGCCCTGCGAGCCTTTGTAGCAGCCCTTCAGCTTCCCGCTGGCCGTGTCGTAAATCCTGCGGGAAGAGCCAAGACGGAATTGCGGATTTGCTGCTTTTCCGCGGGAAAAAAAAACTGGGAAAGGCGTCTGGGAAACCCACCGGACGTTCCTATCCTGGCAGGCCACGGCCACGGAGCGCTGCGTGATGTCGACRTCCATGTCGTAGAGCGTCGTCTTCTCGGCCACGTGATGAGTCCTGACGAAACTCAGCCCATCCGCCAGCTACGGGTATCCCGGGGGATCCGTTATCCCGAGGGAGAAGGGGGGTTGTGGCCCCACAGGGGGTCTCTTTTTTGCCAGATTCTCCCACCTTTTGGGCATGCCGGAAATAGATGCTCTTATCCGCCCCGCAGCTGATGAGCTGGACTTGGCCGTTCCCTAAAAAAAAAAGGGGGAAAAAAAACCACCGGGAATGTCGAGCAGAGCCCGAATTCCTTAGGAAATGATCCAGGTGACGCTAAAACCCCCTCGGTTATTCCAGAGCGGATTTGTGCCTGCTGAAACCGCAGCAGCTCTGGCTGTTTATCCCGTGGGATGCTTTTTCCAGCCGTAAATCCCGGAATGTCGGGATGAATCCCAGGCACCCACCRGTGAATTTTACAGCCGTGACGGCGGACGAGTGGTCGTCCAGGGTCTGCTCCAGCCGGTAATTCCTGGCCACGTTGAGGACGTGGATGAGGCGATCCCGGCTTGCCGATGCCAACAGCGCGACACCTGGAAGCGGGAAAATTCCCAAGTGGAAACGCGCTTATTTGGGCGGCGAGGTCGGGGACGGAAACGGGGAAATTTAATTCCTGCMGGGTAAAAATGAGGGAATTCTAAACTGGGGGGGGGAATTCTAAACAACCGCCCTTTGTCCCAAAGGAGCTGCTTTTATCCTAAGCTGGAAATACCCAAAGGGGTCTCGGAAGCCGAAATTCCCAGGTTTTTTCCCAGTGCTCAGCGTTTACCCGTTTCCGGCTTGGAATATTCCAAGCAAAGCACTTCGGAATCGTGCGCTTCCACCTTGGCCACCTCCCGCATGAAGCGCAGCTCGTGGATCCTGCCGGGAAAGGCAGCGGGAGCTCRGCTTTAACGGGAAAAAACACAGGAAAGGGAGCGGGAAGAGGAGCGGGAAGGATGAGAGGCCCCAAATTGGGGCTTTTTGGCCCCAAAACTCGTGCCTGAGGGTCCCGCCGCGGTCGCCCGAGGCCAAATATTGCCCGTCCGGGCTGATCCGCAGGACGCGGACACCGGATTTGCCGTCCAGGGAGCCGCCGTTGTCAGGAGCGTTGCYGGGATCGGGAGGGTGCGGGGGGGTGTTGTCCACGTAGGTGATGTTCAGGAGGCTCTGGAAGAGGGGAAAAATGGGAATCCCGGGATGCCCCCCATCCCGGGATGCTTTCCAAGGAGGCGCCGGGATGGGGGCGTTTCGGGAACTGCAAAGGCTCCCTGAGCGCTTCCCGGAGCAGCTCCGGTGGCAGGAATGCGGCGGGAATAGCTCACGGTGCCGGCAGCGCTGTCCGGGCGGGAATCGCTTCCCAGATTCCAGGTGCGGATGGTGTTATCCGAGGAGCACGTGAGGAAGGAGCCGGGCGGCAAGCAGGATCGCGGCACCTCCAGGTCGGGATAAACCTGCTCCAGGCGGCAGGAAAAGCAGCATCGGGAGCGGGTGTGGCGGCTGAAGCGGGATGCGGGGAGGGAAAAGCGGGATTTTCCGGCCTCACCTCGACATTCCAGACGAAGGAGCTGTGGAAGTGGTGGGAGCAGACGGCGCGCRCGCGGCCCAGCTCCCGCACATCCCACACGTGCAGGCTGTGGTCCGCGTAGACGCAGGAGAGCCAGGAACGCCGCGCGTCGTAGGCCAGGGCCACGGCTTCGGGATGCTCCCGCTCCGGCCGCCTGCGGGAACACGTGGAGCCTTCCCGTCACCTTCCCGCCCGGGACATCCGGCTTCGGCAGTGCTGAGCTCCTTCCAGCCTCCTGGAGCTCCAGAAACGGGATTGAAGCCGATTCCGAAGCTCTCGGAAAGGGATCGGATCCAATTCCAAAGTCCTTACAGCTCCAGGAAAGGGATCGGATCCCATTCCAAAGTCCTTACAGCTCCAGGAAAGGGATCGGATCCGATTCCAAACCCCTTCCAGCTCTGGGAAAGGGATTGGATCCGATTCCAAACCCCTTCCAGCTCCGGGAAAGGGATCAGATGCCGTTTCCTGCCCTTGGCCCTTTCCCGCCGGCAGTCCCGGCCGGTTCCCATTCCCGGCCGGTTCCCATTCCCGTTATTCACGGTGGGTTCCTGTTCCCGTTCTGGGCGGGTTCTCACCGGAGGGGCGCGCGGGGCCGGGGCAGGTCTCCCACGTGGAGCAGATCCCGGGTGCGGAAGGCGCCGACGGAGCCGCCGGTGCCGCCGCAGAAGACGACGTCGCCGGCGGCGCACACGCAGCCGGCACGGGGCGCCTGCGTAAACACCCGGCGGGTTGGGGATAAACGGGATAAACACCTGGATGTGGTGTTTCCGGGTAGGTAAACACCCAGCTGGATTGGGAGAAACCCCCGGGTGGTTTGGGGTAAACCCGGGTGTGGTGTTTTTGGGTAAACGCCCGGGTGTTTTTCGGGTAAACGTCCGGGGGTTTTGGGG
>NW_020456016.1:9443-11113 GCF_003342845.1 Nothoprocta perdicaria | reverse complement strand
AGAAAGGGGAAGGGGATAAAAAGGGGAAGGGGATAGAAAGGGGAAGGGGATAGAAAGGGGAAGGGGATAGAAAGGGGAAGGGGAAGGGGAAAGGGAAAGGGAAAAGGATGAGAATGAGAAGAGGAAGGGAAAGGGGAAGAGAATGGGAAGGGGAAGAGAATGGGAAGGGAAAGAGGAAGGGAAGTGAAGGGGAAGAGGAAGGGAAGGGAAAAGGAATGGGAATGGGAAGGGAAGGGGAAGGGGAAAGGGAAGGGAGGAAGAGGAGGGTGAATGGGCTGCACGGTCGGAGCTCTGGGCACCTCCCGGCTCCTCCCGGCCCCTCCCGGCGCTTCCCGTCACCTTCCAGTCCCAGACGCTGACGCGGCCGTCGTGCTGGTGGCCCACGGAGACGAGGAGGGCGGCGTCGGGCGCGAAGGCCACGCAGGCCACGCCGTGCCGGTGCCCGCGCAGCTCCCGCTCCGGGCCGGCCGCTGCCCCTGCTGCCGGAGGCGTGAGCTGGGAGGGGCCGGGAAGCGCCGGGATGGGGATGGGAATGGGAATGGGGATGGGGATGGGAAGCACCTCGCCGCTCGCCAGGAGCTTCCCGTCCGGGGAGAAGGCGACGGCGCTGAGCGCGTTCCTGGGAAGAGAGAGGGATTGGGGAGCGTGGCCAGAAGCAGGGTGGGAATAGGGAGGGAATGGGGGGATAGAGAGGGAACGGGGAGGATGAGGAAGGAATGGGGAGGATAGGGGAGGAATGGAAGGGATAAAGAGGGAATGGAAAGATAGGAAGAAAATGGAAGGGATAGAAGGGGATGGAAGGGAGAGGGAGGAAACTGGAGGAATAGCGGGATAGGGAGGGAATGGCGATGCTGGGAATACCGGGAATTGTTCAGGATGTGGCGCTGCGTGTTCTTCTGGGGGTCCAGGATGACCACGACGCACCTGGCAAAARACAGAGAAGCGGGAGGGCGTTTTTCCCTGGATTTCGGCTTCATAGGGAGGGGCTAGGAAGTTGGGAGCGCTTCCCATAGGATGTTTTTACGATAAAAGAATGGGTTTGAAAGCGGGAAAAGCCCAGAATTGGGTCAGGCCGTCCGAGCGCCCCCTTTTCTCGCGGTTTTGGGGGCATTTGGGGCATTCCCAGGCAACTTCCCAGGCAAATTCCCATCGGGAAGCGAGCGCACACCCTGCCAGATAGGCGACGTTCCCGCTGACGGGATCGCAGGCCAGGCCGCTGCTCGACGCCGTCGTTATTCCCAGCACTCGCTCCAGCACCACCTGGAAAGGGCGAAGGGGTGGAAATTCCCCAAAATCCCATTTTTAAATTTATTTTTGGGGTATTTTTGGAGGGTTTATCCCATTTGGAGCATCCCGGTTTGGGGTAACACGGGTTGAATTGGTGGAGCAGAGGCCCCGCCCTCTTTGCAAGCACCACCCACACAAGCCCCGCCTCCCCAATCCATCTACAAGCTCCGCCCACATCTCGAGGATGTTCCCAAGACCCCACCCCTCTTTAAGCCCCGCCCACCGCTCAGACCACGCCCCAGTCCCCACTGTATCTACAAACTCCGCCCACCTCCTGAGGGCTCCCCTAGACCCCGCCTCTATAAGCCCCGCCCACCATCCACATCCGCCCCCGGGGGCCCAACCCTCTTTGCAAGCACCACCCACACAAGCCCCGCCTCCCC
>NW_020456016.1:5881-7076 GCF_003342845.1 Nothoprocta perdicaria | reverse complement strand
GCCATGCCCATCAGTAGGTTCCAGGGTTAACGGGAGCCATGCCCATCAGTAGGTTCCAGGGTTAACGGGGGCCATGCCCGTCAGTAGGTTCCAGGGTTAACGGAGCTGTCTGAGGCCGGAGAACAGGGGCTGGTTGATGCTGCCGGTTCCCTATAGGGGCTTTGCTCTGCCTGCAGCCTCTGCCCCTATAGCTCCTATAGCCCCGCCCCCTATAGCTCTACCCCCTCTAGCTCCGCCCCTCCTATAGCTCTTATAGCTCCGCCCCCTAACCTTGTCCCCTCTGCAGCCACCTGGCCCCTATAGCGACCCATTTGTAGCCCCCCCATGCCCCTATACATTGCCCCAGACCCTATAGGCCTCCCCAGCCCCCCCATACCCTTCCCTATAGCTGCTCTCCAGCCTCTTTGCAGTTTCTATTTACCCTATAGGCCCCTGGCTATAGGGGCACCCTTAGCCCCTAGAGCCCTTATAGACTCTGGGACATATAGCCCCTACAGCCTCTATGGCTCCTCTAGCTCCTCTGCAGCCCCTATAGCTTCTATAGCCCCTCTCAACCCCTATGGTGTCTCTGCAGACCCTATAGCCCCTGTGCCACCCCTATAGCTCCTTTGCAAGTTCTATAGGCCCTATAGGTGTACTGCAGCCCCTATAGCTCTTCCACAGCCTCCATAGCTCCTATAGCCCCCCTGCAACCCCTGTAGCCCCCATAGCTCCTCTCCACCCCCTCTGCAACCCCTATAGGCCTCATGTCCCCTCTGCACCCCCTATAGCCCCTATAGGTGCTCCTCATCCCCTATAGACCCCCACACTCCCTATAACTCGCATAGCCCCCCTGCATCTCCTATAGATGCTCTGCAACCCCTACATCCCCTATAGCTCCCATAGCCCCCCGCCACACTCCCTATGGCCTCTATAGGTGCTCCTCATCCTCCATAGACCCCCGCACTCCCTATAGCTCCCGCAGCCCCCCTGCACCCCGTGTAGCCCCTATAGATGCTCTGCAACCACTACATCCCCTATAGCTCCCATAGCCCCCCTGCATCCCCTATAGATGCTCTGCGAGCCCTGCATCCACTATAGCTTCCATAGCCCCCCCCCACTCCATGTAGGTCCTATAGGTTCTCCTCATCCCCCATAGACCCCTGCACTCCCTATAGCTCCCATAGCCCCCTGCACACCCTGTAGCCCCTATAGA
>NW_020456016.1:2179-3169 GCF_003342845.1 Nothoprocta perdicaria | reverse complement strand
GGACATGGACCACATCCCCCCATGCTGGGCCATTGTAGAGGGACACGAGTGGGGATTCTCTGGTGGCTGATAGGGGATTGTGCCCCATGGGGCGCCCCCCGTTTCCCGTCTCCCTTGTCCCCGATCGTGTCCCCTCGCCGCAGCCTTCACCTTCTTTGACCCCAACGACCCGGCGTGCCGGGAGATCCTCTTTGACCCGCGCACCTCCGTGCCCGAGCTCTTTGCCATCGTGCGCCAGTGGGTGCCCCAGGTGCAGCACAAGATCGACGTCATCGGCAACGAGGTGCCTGTCCCCGGCGCGTCCCCAAGGGCGTCCCCAGGGTGACGGGGGGGGGGGGGCTGGGTGTCCCCAGGGTGTCCCCAGGGAGGCCAGGGTGTCCCCTGCATGTCCCCATGGTCCCAGAGTGTCCCCAGAGTGTCCCCAGGGTGTCCATAGGGCCCCAGGGTGTCCCTGAGTGTCCTCAGGCTCCCAGGGGTGTCCCCAGGGTGTCCCCAGGGTGCCCCTCAGGTGTCCATAAGGTCCCAGGGTGTCCTCAGGGTCCCAGAGTGTCCCTAGGGTGTCCCCAGAGTCCCCAGGAACCCCAGAGTGCCCCTAGGGTGTCCCTGAGTGTCCCCACAGTCCCCGGGTGCCCCCAGGGTGTCCCCAGGATGCCTCTAGGGTGCCCCCAAGCTCGCAGGGTGTCCCCAGGGTCTCTGGGGTATCCCCAGGGGTGTCCTTGGTGCCCCCTGTGTCCCCAGGGTGTCCCCAGGGTATCTGCAGAGTCCCAGGGTGTCCCCAGTGCCCCCTGAGTCTCCCCAGGGTGTAGCCGGGGTGTCCCTAGGGGTGTCCCCACGGTGTCCCCAGGGTGTCCCCCATGTCCTGAGTGTCCCCAGGGTGTCTGTGGGGTCCCAGGCTGTCCCCAGGGTGTCTCCGGTGTGTCCCCAGGGGGTGTCCCYGGTGTCCCCTGTGTCCCCAGGTGTGTCCCCAGGTGTGTCCCCAGGGTGTCCCCA
>NW_020456016.1:0-1178 GCF_003342845.1 Nothoprocta perdicaria | reverse complement strand
TTGGGGTCACCTCCATGTCCTCATGTCCCCCGGTGTCCCCATGGGGTCCCCATGTCCCCTTGGAGTCCCCTTGGGGTCCCCTCCATGTCCCCATGTCCCCCGGTGTCCCCATGGGGTCCCCATGTCCCCTTGGAGTCCCCTTGGGGTCCCCTCCATGTCCCCATGTCCCCCGGTGTCCCCTTGGGGTCCCCATGTCCCCTTGGAGTCCCTTTGGGGTCACCTCCATGTCCCCATGTCCCCTCCATGTCCCCATGTCCCCCGGTGTCCCCATGGGGTCTCCATGTCCCCTTGGAGTCCCCTTGGGGTCCCCTCCATGTCCCCATGTCCCCCGGTGTCCCCATGGGGTCCCCATGTCCCCTGACCCCCCCGGTGCCGCAGGGGACCCCGCGGCCGCCGTGCGCCTCTCCACGCGGCTGCTGGCGCTGGGGGGGGACGCGGGGCTGCGCAGCCGCTGGACGCACATGAACGCCCTCCATTACGCCGCCTACTTCGACGTGCCCGAGCTCATCCGCACGCTGCTGCGCGCCGCCGGGCCCCGCGGTGCGCCCGCACACCGGGGCCCCGGGGCGGGATGGGGGGCGCTGGGGCCCCTGGGGGGCACGTGGGGCGCCCGCACGCCGGGGCCCCTGGGAGAGATGGGGGGTGCCGGGGCCCCTTGGGGGGAAGGAGGGGCACCCAAATGCTGGGGCCCCTGTGGGTGAATGGGGGGCACCCAGATGCCGGGGTCCCTTGGGGGGGATATGGGGGGGCTCCCTGATGCCTGGGACCATGGGAGGATATGGAGGGGATGTGGGGGGCACCCGGACACCAGGGCCCCTTGGGGGACCAAGGATGGATACAGGGGGTGCTTGGATGCCGGGGGCCCTTGTGGGGGGATATGTGGGGTGCCCGGATGCCAGGACCCCTTAGGGGACCGGGCATGGCTATGGGGGTCACCTGGACATCAGGACACCTCGGGGGCCCAGGGATGGATCTGGGGGACACCCGGATGTTGGAGGCCCCTGGGGGGACTATGGGGGGGGGCGTCCGGACGCCGGGGCACCTCGGGGGTGCCCCCGGGGCCGCTGAGCGCCCCCCTGCGCCCGCAGTTCTGCACTCCACATGCAGCGACTTCAGCCACGGCACCGCTCTGCACATCGCGGCCTCCAACCTGTGCCTGGGCGCCGTGCGCTGCCTGC
>NW_020456015.1:18454-20229 GCF_003342845.1 Nothoprocta perdicaria | reverse complement strand
GGTGTGGGCGGGGCCAGGTGCGAGCGGCCGCTCCCGCAGGCGGCGGGCGGGCGGCTGGAGCAGGCGCTGCAGGAGGTGGCGGCGCTGCGGCTGCTCGTGAGCGAGCAGGGCCAGCGCATCGCGCGCCTCGAGGAGCAGCTCAGCCGCCTCGAGAACGGACACGTCTAGGCGCCCCCGCGGCCGCCCCCGCGCGCCCCGCGCCSTTTGGACGGCCGACCAAACCCCCTGCCCCTCTCCCGCGGCAGCTGCCCCTTCGCCCCCACTGCCTTACGGGGCGCTGCCCTGGGCTGCGCCCTGCACATCATGGACCATTCCCCGCGCCCCGCCGCACGGGGCGGCCTTCGAGGATCAAACACTATATGCCCTGCACCCCCCCGTGTCCCTGTGGGGCTCCGGGCTCTTCCCCCCTGCTCTCCTATGGGGCATGCCCCCCTCTGCCCCATGCCTGTGGGACCACGTTCCTCGCCACGGCCCCCGCCGGGTTTCGGGGGGGGGTCCTGGCCCTCCCCTCCTCCTCCTCCTCCTCCCTTCCCCCGCCCTCGCGCAGGGTCAAAGTCTATATTTTCACTCCAAATAAAGGTCTTTATAAGAAAGGCGGTTGCGCAGGGSGGGCCGTGGGTGCCGCACGCCTGGCAGGTGCTGGCCGGGGGGTGCCCGTGGGGCCAGCCGGGGGTTCCCGTGCCCCACAAGGGGGAAACCGGGAGGCGGGGGGCAAGGGGGGCAGGAAGGCGCCCGCTCCCACCGCGGGCAGGAAACGGGCGGCGAGAAGGGCGCCGGGGGGCTGGGAGCCGCGCTGGGGGGCTGCGGCCCGCCGGGTCCCCCATGGCAGGGCATGGGGCCGGGGCCGTGGGGCGCTGCCCTGGCGGGGAGGCGGGCAGCACCCCCCGAGCATCCGCCGGGCGCTGGGCCGGAAGCGCCGGGGGGGCCCCTGTGCGCGCAGCGGCAGCGGCGGCAGCGCCCGCGGCTCCGGCACCTCCCGGCCGGCCATGGTGAGCACCCCACGGAACGGAGCGGGGCGCACGGGCACCCCGCTGGGTTCGCTCTCAGGATGGGGTTGGGGGGTGTGGGCGCCTCCTGCCCCCTAAGGAGCCCTTGGCGGGGGGGAGCGTCTCATGGCTCCAAACTGAGTTCCCATCCTGCTCCCCCCTGCTCCAAGCAGCTCTCGGGAAGGAGCTCTGGGAGACGGGGGGGCTCTCCTGCTGCTATGGGGTGTGCGGGGCTGTTGGGGGGCACTATGGGGCTGTGCAGACTTCAGGGTCTTTGCTATGGGGTCCTGATGCAGGTGTGTGTGGGGGGGACGTGCAGGTTGGCTCTGTGGGAGCAGGCAGAGCCCCGTGAGTGGAGTGGGGGCCCTGGGGGGGCAGGATTGGGGGGCGCAGGGGTGGGAGCGCCTAAAGCACGAGGCAAATGGGGGCAGCCATGCGGGACGCTGCAGCCGCCATGGGGCTGAGCGCTGGCGCTTTGCAGGGGGGGAATGGGCTGGGGCTGGGGCTTGCAGCTGCTGTGCCAGCGTGTTGGGGGCTRTGCAGAGCTGTGGGGCTGCACGGGGATGTAGGGCTGCACGGGGACATGGAGCTGCAGAGAGCTACACAGAGCTGTGCAGGATGTGGGGCTGTGCAGAGCTGTGCAGGATGTGGGGCTGTGCGGAGCTATGCAGAGCTGTGCGGAGCTGTGCAGAGCTGTGGGGCTGCGCGGAGCTGTGGGGCTACGCAGAGCTGTGGGGCTACGCAGAGCTGTGGGGCTGCGCGGAGCTGTGCAGAGCTGTGGGGCTGCGC
>NW_020456015.1:12168-17684 GCF_003342845.1 Nothoprocta perdicaria | reverse complement strand
GGGCGCGGAGGCGGAGGGCGCGTCGGGCGGCGAGCCCGCGGAGCTGGCCGCGAGCCCCCCGGCCATGGGGCAGGCGGCGGGGGGCAGCGCCGAGGCCCTGCTCAGCGACCTGCACGCCTTCTCGGGCACGGCCGCCTGGGGGGACACGCGGCCCAACGTCACGGCGCTCTGAGCGCGCGGGGACACCGCGCGCCGGGTCCCCCTGCCCCGGGGGACACCCCATGCTGGGGTCCCCCTGCCCGGGGGACACCGCGCGCCGGGTCCCCCTGCCCCGGGGGCACCCCATGCCGGGGTCCCCCTGCCCCTGGGGACACCGCGCGCCGGGTCCCCCTGCCCCTGGGGACACCCCATGCTGGGGTCCCCCTGCCCGGGGGACACCGCGCGCCGGGTCCCCCTGCCCCGGGGGACACCCCATGCTGGGGTCCCCCTGCCCGGGGGACACCGCGCGCCGGGTCCCCCTGCCCCTGGGGACACTCCGCGCCGAGGTCCCCCTGCCCCTGGGGACACCCTGCGCCGGGGTCCCCCTGCCCCGGGGGGCACCCCATGCCGGGGTCCCCCTGCCCCTGGGGACACCCCATGCTGGGGTCCCCCTGCCCCGGGGGACACCGCGCGCCGGGTCCCCCTGCCCCGGGGGGCACCCTGCCCCACGGCGCTGCCGCCTGCGGGGGTCCCTGCCCACGGGGACCCGCGTCCCCGAGACCCCGCTGCACCCCCCCCAACCTGGGGGGCTCTGGCACCCGCCCCCCCAGCCCGGCGGGGGCTCCCCATTGGCTGCGCGAGTGCGGCGACCGACCAATAAAAGCGGAGCTGCCTCCCCCGCACCGCGGCCCGCCCGGGCTTCTGTGGGCTCTAYGGGGTGGGGCTTCGTGGAAGGGGCGTGGCTTGATCGGAAGAGGGCGTGGCCCGATCGGGAGAGGGCGTGTCGCGGGGCGGAGCATGCAAATGAGGCGCGGAGCCGCMCACAGACGGGGCGCACCCGAGTGATCCAAATCCTTTAATTGGCACCGATCCAGCAGCAGGGCAGCGCGCCCCCCGGCCCGCGCCCCACAGCGGGGCCCGGCGCCGTGGCGGGAGTGGGGGGCCGCGTCCCCCCCACCCCAGAAAAGCCCTGGTTGGCAGCAGCGAGAGCAGAGCGCGTGGCCGGCCCCGGGGGGCACCTCCTGCCCCTGCACCCCATGCCAGCGCAAGCAGCAACGTGGGCGCCCGCCGCGGGGCACCCGCCGTGGGACTGAGCGGGCGGCCCCGGCACTGTGCCCGCAGCTCCCCCTCCTTCATGTGGGTCACACGCACCCCACCCCGGACCCCAGCCCTACCTGGGCACCCGCCCCCGGCCCCCCTTCTGCTTCTTGCCCCCTGCTGCCGTCTTGATGGGCAGCGGCGCRGTGCCCTCGGGCGGGGGCGGCAGGCTGGGCGCCAGCTCCATGGGCTCCGCCGCGGCGCCCGCCTTGAAGGCCTCAAAGGGCGAGAACTTCACGGGGCTGCGGAGGGGGGGACACGAGGGTGAGCGGGGGGCGCTCCCCACCACRGGACCCCAATCCATCCGCCCCGGGATGCCCGCCGGGCCCCGCGGTACCTGACGGGCGTGCGGGGGCTGCTGTTGAGGCGCCGGGGCGAGCGCACCTTGGGCTGGAAGGAGAAGCCCTCCTTGATGCTCTCCAGCACCGAGGGGGCCACGTAGGTGAAGCCCTGGGGAGGGACGGGACACCGGGGCATGAGGCAGKGCGCGGAGGGMCCCCYGYGCCRCYGCCCCGCTGTSCCGTGCCCCTCACCAGGAAGGCCTGGTTGGCGCTCTCGCTGATGGCCGCGTCGTCGGGGCTGTCCACGGGCGTCTGGCGCGTGAAGCGCGTGTCGAACTGGCTCACGTCCTCCTCCGACTGCTGCGGGGCGGCCGCGCGTGGGCGCCGGCACGGAGCCCCCCGAAAGCTCCGGCGCCCCGGCTCCCGTCCCCGCCACCCCCAGACCCGCCAGCCCGCAAGGAGCCCCCGCGCCCCGGCCGTACCAGGCACGGCTTGAAGGGAGGGTCGAGCTTGCGGGCCAGCAGGTCCTCCCAGTTGATGTGGCGGAAGAAGGGCTGCTTCTGCATGGGGACACGGCGGGTCAGGGGGGCACCCCATTACCGCCCCCCGCTGCCCCCCACGCACCCACCTGCACGTCGGCCGCGTCGCCCGGGCCCCCGCCGACCCGCTGGCTGGGGTTTCGCTTGAGGAACTGGGAGGAGAGGCGGCCGGTTAGGGGCACGGGGCAGCACCCGCGGCCAGCGGCAGCGCGGGGCGACGGCACCCACCTTCTTGAGCAGGTCGCGCGCGTCCGGGGTCAGGTAGGGCGGCAGCACCAGTTTGCCCTTGAGGATCTTGTCGATGGTCTTCTTGCGGTTCTCAGCGGTGAAGGGGGGCTGCGAGAGGTGACGAGGTGACGAGGAGGAGGAGGTGACGAGGGCGGGCGGCACAGGGCGGGCGCCAGGCCGGCACCCAGCCTCGCCTCCCCGCATGGTGCCCATGGCGGGACGCGTCCCCCTGCCCCGGGGACACGGTGGAGGTAACGAGTGCCACTTGCCGATCCCGTGAGCATGTCGTACATGAGGGCGCCCAGGCTCCACCAGTCCACGGCCCGGTTGTGCCCGCTGCGCACCAGGATCTCGGGCGCCCTGGCGGGGGGGACAGCCGGTGAGACCCCCCCGCGGCACGCGGTGTCACCCCCCCAGGCCGCGCCACGGCTCACATGTACTCGATGGTGCCGCAGAAGGTGTGCGTGACGGCCCCGTCGTGGATGGACTCCTTGCAGAGCCCAAAGTCGGTCAGCTTGATGTGGCCTGCGAGGGGTGACGGGGCGATGGGGGGCTGTCCCAGGGCCCCCGCGCGCGCCCGCCGCCGCTGCCCACCTTGGCTGCTCAGCATGATGTTCTCGGGCTTGAGGTCCCGGTAGATGATGCCGTGCGAGTGCAGGTGGCCCAGGGCCAACGTGATCTCGCTAAGGTAGAAACTGAGGCACAGGCCGTGAGCGGGGCCTGGGGGCCACCAGGACACCAGCCCCCCGATCCGGGCTGTACGAGAGACCCCCCGTGCCACGCGGGGCAGCCGGGGTGCCCGTGGGGCGCAGCGCCAGCCTTACCAGGCAGTGTCCTCCAGGAAGATGCCCTCGCGCTCGAGCTGCATGAAGAGCTCGCCGCCTGCGAGACACAGCGGGAACGGGGCGCGTGGGACGGGCCCCCGCCGTGGGGCACTGCCCGCTCTAGGGGCCGCACCAAAGCGGGTCCCAGCCCCACGGCGCGCACCGTACCGCTGAGGCACTCCAGGATGAGATAGAGCTTGCCGCCCGTCTGGAAGGCGTACACGAGGTCCACGATGAAGGGGTGCTTGACGGCCTCCAGGATGTTCCTCTCGGCCCGCGTGTGCGCCGTGTCCTTGGCRTTGCAGGCGATCTTGGCCTGCGCGGGTCGGGGCGGCGCTGAGCGGGGGCGCCGCGGGCGGCGCCAGGCGGTCGGGGGCCCCCGTACCTTCTTTAAGACCTTCATGGCGAAGATCTTGCCCGTGTTGGTGCCCTGYACTTTGCGGACCTGGAATACCTGCGAGGGCGGTGAGGGAGCTCGAGCTGCGGCCAGCGCAGCGATGCCCCACGTAGCCCGTAACTACAGAGCGCCTGGGACTGGGCTGGGCCTTTGAAGCCCGTCTAGACCACTCTGCCTACTCCAGCGGGGTCACCTAGAGCACCTTGCCCGGGACCGTGTCCAGATGGCTTCTCACTATCTCCAAGGGGGAAGACTGCAGAGCATCCCCAAGGAACGGGACCCAGTGCTTAGCCTGCCTCGTTAGAACCCAGATTTTCCTCAGGTCCCGGGCGAGCTTCCCGCGTGCCCATTGCCCCTCAGCTCATTCCTCCGTAGCTGCACAATCCCGGACTTTCATTTCAGCCATCCCATCACAGAGCTTCTCGGCTCGGTTAACCCCCCTTTACCCGCTATGGAGGGCTACTAGTCCCAGCGGGGCCCCAGACCCGTGCAGGGGTGGGAGATGGGGTCTGCAAAGGGGACGTCCCCCCCACGGCGGGGTCGCACCCCGCACRCGCCGCCCACCTTGCCGTAGCCGCCCTTGCCCAGGACGCGGAGCAGCTCGAAGCAGTGCGGCCCGATGTGCTCGGGGCCGTTGTTGACGCTGCTCTCCGAGATCTCGATCTCCTCGTAGTGCGCCACGGGCCTGGCGAGGGGGCACGCGGGGCTGAGCGGGGGGCCCGCCGGCCGCGCCAGCCCCGCGGCCCTGCACTTACTCCAGGCCGTTCCCCCGCGGCTCCAGCTCCATCTCCTAGGGGAGGAAGGGCCGGTGAGCGGTGCTCGGAGGCGCGGGGTGCTGCGTGCCCGCGTGCCACGCGTGTTTCGGGGCTGAGCCGCAGCCCTGCCCAGCGGGCGCCTCCCTCTGCTCGCCTTGCTGACCCACATCTGCCGCCACACCCCGAGCGCCGCTGCACCCGCTCACCCACGGCGCCAGCCTCTTGCCACCATCGCCCTGCTGGCCCCGGCTCCCACGTCCCCATCTCATTCCCATCCTCCTCCACGCTGCTCCCCTCACCCCCATCCTCATCCTCCCTGTCCTCAGGTGGTCCCTGTCCCATCTTGCCCGCAGCAAGTCCCCGTCCCTTGCCACTGKCCCCACTGGCCCCCACTTCCCCTCATTGCTTGCCCACCTCCCTCCCCATCCTATCGTCCCCAGCCAGTCCCCATCCCTATCCCTCTCCCCCTAGCAGGTCTCTGTCCCCCTCACCGCTAACTCTTTCCCTATCCCCAGCAGCTCCCAGTCCACGCACCCTCAGCCGGTCTGTCTAGCTGTCCCACAGTCCCCAGCAGGTCCCAGTCCCCACATCCCTGTCCCAAAGTCCCCAGCAAGCCCCAGTGCTGTCCCCACCATGTCCCTGTCCAGCTCCCCAGCACGGACCATGGTCCTCCTCACCCCCCAGCAGGTCACTGAGCCCCCTGCCTGCCAGCCCACAGCCCTTTCCCCCACACCCGCAGCTGGCCCATGTCCCCATGCCCTTCCTCCAAGCGGGTCCATGTCCCCTTCTCCACACTCCCACCTAGTCCACATCCCAACTCCCTCACCCCCAGCTCATCTCCATCCCCCCTGCCCGCGCTGATCCGTGTCCCTGAGCCCTGTCCCCAACCAGCCCGTGTCCCCTTCCTCCTCCCCGCCGCCAGCCCGTCCCCGTCCCCAGCGGGTTCAAGCCCTCCCCGCTTCCCCTGCGGCCGGACACTGTCCCCACGCCACCAGCCGCCCTGCGTCCCCGTCCACCCACCCGCCAGACCTTGTCCCCAGCCGCTCCGTGTCCCCCGCTGCAGCAGTGCCCGTCCCGCTGCCCCCACCCCCGGCCGCTGCCTCAGCCAGGGCTTCCCGCAGCCGGTTCGCGGCGGGACCCCCGTCCCACGCGGCGCCCGCCTCGCCCCGCGGCCGCGGCCCCGGTGCCGGTGCCCCCGCTCACGGCGCCCAGCTCGGGCTCGTCGCCCTCGCTGCCCTCCTCCGTCTCCAGGTCGA
>NW_020456015.1:6129-11472 GCF_003342845.1 Nothoprocta perdicaria | reverse complement strand
TCCCCAGCCCGGTCCCTGTCCCCTCACCCATGTCCCTGTCCCCAGCCCGGTCCCTGTCCCCAGCCCACATCCCTGTCCCCCCACCCCTGTCCCCAGCACGTGTTCGTGTCCCCAGCCCACATCCCTGTCCCCCTGTCTCCGTCCCCATCCCCAGCCTGCGTCCCTGTCCCCTCATCACCTCTCCGTGTCCCCCCACCCCTGTTCCCAGCACGTGTCCATGTCCCCAGGCCGGTCCCTGTCCCCCCATCCCCAGCGCGTGTCCCCGTCCCCAGCCCAGTCCCTGTCCCCTCACCCCCGTCCCCGTCCCCATCCCCAGCGCGTGTCCCTGTCCCCAACCTGGTCCCTGTCCCCTCACCCCCATCCACATCCCTGCTGGTCTGTGTCCCTGTCCCCAGCCCGGTCCCTATCCCCCCACCCCTGTCCCTGTCCCCAGCGCGTGTCCCCGTCCTCAGCCCAGTCCCTGTCCCCTCACCGCCGTCCCCATCCCCAGCTGGACTGTGTCCCTGTCCCCAGCCCCGTCCCTGTCCCCTCACCCTCGGCCTTTCCCCACCCCTGCACTAGACGGGACAGAGRCTCCACCAGCTCTTGGCACAGCCTGGCCCAGGGCTCAGCCTCCCTCACGGGAAGCGAGTTTTCCCTCATGTTCCGATGGAGCTYCCCAGGTTTCAGCCACAGAATCATTCTGGTTAGAAAAGACCTCCAAATTCATAGAGTACAGCCCTAGACAGTCGGAGCGGGGGCATTKTTCAGTCATGTTTCAGTTTGTGCCCATTGCTTCTCCCCTGTCCTTGGGCACCTCATAGGCAAGCCTGCCTCCATCCCCACTACCCTCTCCCTCCAGGTATTGGAGCACTTTACTAGGACTCCCCCTCAGCCTCCTCTTCTCCGTGCTGGAGACACCCAACTGCCTTGGCCTCTCCTCATGGGAGAGCTTCCTTAGGCCCTTCCTCASCTTAGGAGCCCTCTGCTCCACTGTCCCTGGTAGCTCCACGTCTCCCGTATCGGGGACCCAGCACTCCACAYCTGGCCTCCCTATCAGTGTGTGCAAACACCCCAAGGGAGGGTGTCAAGAGGACAGGGCCGGGCTCTCTTCAGTGGTGACCGGTGATAGGACAAGAGGCAACGACCACAAACCGGCGCACAGGAAGTTCCACCTGAATTTGAAGAAAAACCTCTTTAATGTGAGCGTAGCAGAGCACCGGGACAGGCTACCCAGCGAGTCTGTGGAGTCTCGTTCCTTGGGCATGTTTGGAGCCTGCCTGGACACGATCCCGTGCGACGCGCTCGAGGTGACCCCGCTGCAGTAGGCGGTGGCTTGAACTAGATRGTCTCCAAAGGGCCCGTCCAACTTGAGGCATTCCGCCATCACCTCCCTCCACCTGCTGGCAATGCTCTGCCTCGTGCGAGCCCGGATATAACCCAGGCCAGGATTCCCAGGTCCTGCTCTGCAGAGCTGCTTTCCAGGTCTCTCYGAGTCTTTCCCAGCCTCTGCAGGTCCCTCTGGAYGGCAGCACAGCCCTTGGGTGTATGAGCCTCTCCTCCCAGCTTTGCAGCACCAGCAAACTTGCTGCGGGGGCCTTCAGTTCCTGCRTGTAGCTCTGGACCAGCCTGGACCTGGCGCTGTCCCCTGGGGGACATCGCAGGCTCCAGGTCTCCAAACGACCTGCACCACTGAGCACAAGCTCGTGAGCTCTGCCTGTCTTCCAGTTCTCAGTCCACCTCGCTGCCTGCTCGTCTGGGCTTCCCAAGCTTGCCTAGGTGGATGTTATGGGAGTCCGTGTCAAAAGCATGCATCAAGTCAAGGCAGAAAACTTCCACTGCTCTCATCTACCCAGCATCTCATCACAGAAGGTTGTCAGAKTGGTTGAGCGTGATTGTCCCTTGGTGAGTCCCATGGTGTCCCATGCTGACTGCTCCTCATCACCTTCTTGCCTTCCACATGCGATGTCCAGGATGACCAGGATGAGCTGTTCCATCACCTTCCCAGGGATGCTGGCGAGGCTGGCTGGCCTCTAGTTCCCTGGGTTCTCCTTCTTGAAGACTGGCATGACACTGGCTTTCTTCCAGGCCTCGGGCACCTCTCCCGTTCTCCTTGTCCTTTCAGAGATGATGGATGCCCACCAGCTCCCCCAGCACTTGCAGGTTCATCCCGTCAGGGCCCACGGGTTTGGGGGTGTCGAGTTTGCCTAAGGGATCTCTAACCCCATCCTCCTCAGCCAAAGGAAAGCATTTGTGTCCACAGACCCTCTGGTCTCTAAGCCCGGTATTCCTGAGGGCTGCTACAGGATTTGGGGTCTTCTAGGCTTTGCTGGGCTTTGCCAGGACATTGTTGGCCTCTGCTGGGCTGCCCTGGACTCCTTTGTCTTTTATAAAATTTATTCTACTTTATTTTTATTTTTATTTTTATTTTTATTTTTATTTTTATTTTTATTTTTATTTTTATTTTTATTTTTATTTTTATTTTTATTTTTATTTTATTTTTTGTTTTGTTTTGTTTTGTTTTGTTTTGTTTTATTTTATTTTATTTTATTTTATTTTATTTTATTTTATTTTATTTTATTTTATTTTATTTTATTTTATTTTATTTTATTTTAYTTTACTTTACTTTAATTTACTTTTTTTTACTTTACTTTACTTTACTTTACTTTTTTTTACTTTTTTTTACTTTACTTTATTTTACTTTATCCTATTCAGGCCCTGCTGGGTTGTGTTGGGCTTTTTATTTTTCCGGTGTGTGTTTAGGGGAGATCTTTGGGGGTATTTGGAGGGCTTCGGGGAGCTCTTTGTGGCTTTTCGGGGCTTTTGGAGGACTTTGCGTGTGCTCGCTTGTTTTGGAGAGCCCGTGTGCAGCCGGACCGCGCTGTTTGGCGCTCTTTGCCTCCGCTCCGGGACGCTGCGGGTTGGAGCCGGGACACTTCTTTCTCTTTGTGGCCACGGGCTTGCTGGTGGTTTTCTGTGGAGGTGCCCAGCGAGGCTCCTGCTCTGGAGGTCTCCAAGCGTGCCCGGATGCGCCCATGCTCCGGGTGTCCCCGCTGGAGCAGGGGGTTGCACGGCACRATCCGGAGAGGTCCCTTCCAACCTCAGCCATCCCGGGATTCTGCGATTCGGGGTGGTCCCGGGTGGTACCCGCTGGCACCCCGTGGTGCCAACAGCCCCGCGCCAGCCCCGGCACGTCCCTTGCCCCGGCTGCTGCTGAGCCCGCTCCGCGCCGGTAACCGGAGCCGGGCGGCCGGCATGCCGGGCGGGAACAGCCGGTGTCGCGGGCAGCGCGCCAGGCTCGCCGCGGGCACGGGCGCGGGGCAAGGCCGCCGGCGCCGTGCCCGGCCCACGATCGGGTTGCGGCGCAGGGGTCTCGGCCAAAGGGCAGGGGTTCAGGCGCAAATGTCACCGCTTGTGCAGCGTCACCGGGGAATGTCACCTGCCCGGGGCTGGCGGTGACGGCGTGCGGATGAAGGGCCCGGAGAGCCCGGATCCCGGGAGAGAGCAGCCCCCGAGCCGCCCCTCGGGCCGCACGAGCCGCTCGCATCCCGCAGCGGGGCCGCCGGTGCGGCTGTGGGGCCGGGCGGGCGCACAGCCGGCGTGGGGCTGTAGCGTCACCGTGGTGCTGCGGGATAGTGGGGGTACACAGGCGGTGTGCGACTGTAGGGTCACAGTGGTACTGCACGGTCACCTAGTCACACAGGCGGTGTGCGACTGTAGGGTCACAGTGGTACTGCACGGTGGTGGGAGTGCACCGCCTGTGTGTGGCTGTAGCGTCACAGTGGTACTATGGGATAGTGGGAGTGCACAGCCTGCATGTGACTGTAGGGTCACAGGGTTGCTGCAGGGCAGTGGGGGTACACAGCCTGTGTGCGACTGTAGGGTCACAGTGTTGCTGTAGGGCAGTGGGGGCACACAGCCTGTGTGTGACTGTAGGGTCACGGTGTGGCTGCAGGGCAGTGGGCGTACACAGCCTGTGTGTGACTGTAGGGTCACGGTGTTGCTGTAGGGCAGTGGGGGTACACAGGCAGTGTGTGACTGTAGGGTCACGGTGTTACTGCAGGGCAGTGGGGGTACCCAGGCAGTGTGCGACTGTAGGTCGCAGTGTGGCTGCAGGGCAGTGGGGGTACACAGCCTGTGTGTGACTGTATGGTCATGGTGTTACTGAAGGGCAGTGGGGGTACACAGCCTGTGTGTGACTGTAGGGTCACGGTGTTACTGCAGGGCAGTGGGGGTACCCAGGCAGTGTGCTACTGTAGGTCACAGTGTTGCTGCAGGGCAGTGGGGGTACACAGGCAGTGTGTGACTGTAGGTCGCAGTGGGGGTACCCAGGCAGTATGCGGCTGTAGGTCGCAGTGGGGGTACACAGCCTGTGTGCGGCTGTAGGTCGCAGCGTGGCTGCAGGGCAGTGGGGGTACCCAGGCAGTGTGTGACTGTAGGTCGCAGTGTTGCTGCAGGGCAGTGGGGGTACACAGGCAGTGTGCGGCTGTAGGTCGCAGTGGGGGCACACAGCCTGTGTGCGGCTGTAGGTCGCAGTGGGGGTACCCAGGCAGTGTGCGGCTGTAGGTCGCAGCGTGGCTGCAGGGCAGTGGGGGTACACAGGCAGTGTGTGACTGTAGGTCGCAGTGGGGGCACACAGGCAGTGTGCGGCTGTAGGTCGCAGTGTTGCTGCCAGCTCCTGGGGACTGCACGGGCTGCGCGTCAGTGGCCGGTGCTCCTGCAGGGTGCTGGGGCGCAGAGCCGGGCGCTGCGGCAGGCTCCCGCTCCGCCTCAGGTTCCAGCAGCGACGGGGGCTGCTGTTACCTGCGGCTCCCACTGCTGGCACAGGGTCTCCAGGAGGCTCCTCGGGGAGGACGTGTTTGGGACAGGGGCCACTCGGGCCACACGTGCTGGCCCTGCACCCTGGYGTGCCGGGTGCCAGTGGGGTGTCCTGCCCCACATGAGCTGTGCCCTGGCGAGCATGGCGCTGGGGACAGGGCGCTAAGGACAGCGTGGGGCTGGGCGTCCCCGAGGGCTCCACGCCGTGTGGCCCGGGCATGGGGGGCCCTGCAGCCGCCCAGAACAGGGGGTGGCGGGGCAGGGTTTGGGGCGCCGGAGGGTGCCGAGCTGGGCCACGCTTGGAGCGGTGCCAGGGAATGACGGGGTCCGGGGACAAAGGGGCTGGGGGGTGCCGGGGGATAGCAGTGCCAGGAGGCATGGATGAGACGGGAAGGGTTGGGGGTGCCAGGTGACGGCAGCGCAACGGGGCAGGGAACGGGGGTGGCAGGGGACAGGGATGCGGGGTCTGGGTTTGGGGGTTCGGTGGGACGGGGGTGTCGGGGATGGATAGAGAGGGACAGGGGACGGGGCTGCCAGGGGATGGGG
>NW_020456015.1:4206-5551 GCF_003342845.1 Nothoprocta perdicaria | reverse complement strand
ATGACGCCGGCCACGTGCGCGCGCGCCACGGGCCGGCGCGGCAGCACGGGCCGCAGCCCGCAGGCCACCATGAGCGCGGCCAGCAGCAGGTCGGCGCCGTAGACCTCGCGGATCCAGTCGCGCAGGTAGAAGCCGCCCATGCGCGGGTTGATCTCGAGCAGGCGCGGCCCGCCGGGGCCCAGCTTGAGCTCCACGTTGAAGACGCCGTCGAGGAGGCCGCACGCCACGCAGCACTGGTGGGCGGCGCGCACGAGCTGCGCCTGCCGGTCGGGCGGCAGGCACGAGGGCAGGCACGCCGCCGTCTCCACGAAGGCGGGCACGCGCGTGGGGCCGTTGTCGGACACCCAGGCGCCCAGCAGCTCGCCCTCGAACACCACCAGGTCCACGTCGTGCTCGGTGCCCGGCACGTACTCCATGAGCAGCAGGGAGTTGCCCCAGCCCAGCCCGATGCCCGGGTGGTCGGCGTCGGAGCGCAGGTCGCGCCAGAGGCGCTCGGCGTGCGCGTGCCACTCGCCGGCGCTGCGCACCAGCCGCACGCCCACGGCGCCCGCGCCGTACTCCAGCTTGGCCACGGCCGGGAAGGGCAGCGCGCCGGCGGCGCGCTCCACGTCCGCGTGGCTCTCCACGTGGCAGCAGGGCACGGCGTAGGCGGCGGGCGGCGGGCGCCCGCGGCGGCACCGCAGCAGGTGCTGGTGCGTCCGGCTCTTCTGCTTGGCGAGGCGCACGGCGGCGGGCGGGCTGGTGCGCAGCCCCAGGCGCTGGCACACCAGCGCCGCCAGCACCACGCAGTCGTCCCAGTAGCAGAGGCAGCCGTGGGGGCGCAGCCCGCGTGCCCGCACCATCTCCGCCACGCGCTCGGCGTGCTCCTCGTCGCGCCGGTGCTCCGTGCTGTCGTAGCGCAGGAAGGTCTCCACCAGCCCCGCCGCAAAGTGCTCCGGGTCGGCCTCCACCAGGTGGATCTGGGACACCGCTGCCGTGTGACCCCGGCGGGCGCCTCCGCGCCCCGCGCGTTCACTCTGAAACCTACTGCCGGCCGCCGCCGGCCCCGGGCGCTACCTTGAGGCGGTAGTCGCGCACCACGTCCCAGACGAAGCTCTTGCTGACGCCGCCCGCCGCGATGAGCAGGATCTCCTTGCCCTCGAGCAGGTGGCACTGCGCCCGGTGCAGCATGAGCTCGGCCAGCTGCAACGCCAGGTCGCCGGCGGGCTGCCCCACGGCGCGCCCCATGGCCTCGGCCAGCCAGCACGTCTCGAGGCAGCGCAGCGCGTTGGCCGAGAGCGCCACGAGCTCCAGCGCGCCGCCCGCGCCGCTCAGCACGAAGTCGACGCCTGCGGGGCGGCGCGGC
>NW_020456015.1:2474-3586 GCF_003342845.1 Nothoprocta perdicaria | reverse complement strand
GCTGCTCATGGCCACGCCCCCCCACACCTGGGGCGGAGCAGCTCATGGCCACACCCCCAGGCTGCATGGGATCAAGGGTGCTCATGGCCACACCCCCCCACACACCTGGGGGCGGGGCTTCTCATGGCCACGCCCCACACACCTGGGGGCGGGGCCACACATTGCCATGCCCCTTAAGCAGCCACACACACGCAGGAGCCTCCCCCCCCTCAATTGGCCGCCCGCCCCGAGCCCCACCCCCAGGGGCGGAGCCCGCAGGCAGCAGCGCCACTCTGATTGGCTGCCCGCGCGGGGGCGGAGCCTGCAGGTGGGCGCTGGGGGGGTGTACCTGGCAGAGCTGGGGGCGGTCGCCCCAGGACCTGCAGAGCAGGGTGCAGATGCGCAGCGCCACGGGCGGCCTCTCCGCGCTGCTGCCTGCGGCGAGAGGCGCCAGGGCAAGGGCAGGCGGGGCGCTGGGTGCTCCGGCGGGGTCCCAAGAAGCCGCCCTCAACGTGGACACCCCTCCATGCCCGCCCAGCCATGGGAGGCCAGGATGGAGGTGGCACGCGGCGCTTACCCGYGGGGCTGGCGGGCACCGGCAGGTTGGCCGTGGGCACCAGGGCCTCCAGCAGGACGCTGTCCTCCCCCTGCAGCCTCTGGAGCTGGGCCCGCACGGCCTCCTCCACCGCGGCCGCGTCCGCCTTGGCGTGGACGCTGCGGGCGCCAGAGCCGCGCCAGCGCCACCCCGCCGGCCGCACCATCACCTGCGCACGGCACCGCGTCACCCCGGTGCCCACAGCCGCGTCACCCCAACACCCGCCCCGCCGGCTGTGCACGGCACCCAGTGCCCACAGCCTGCCACCCCAACACCCGCACCGCCGGCTGTGCACGGCACCCAGTGCCCACAGCTTGCCACCCCAACACCCGCACCGCCGGCTGCACACAGCACCCAGTGCCCACAGCTTGCCATGCCGACACCTGCACCGCCGGCTGTGCACAGCACCGCGTCACCCCAATGCCCATGGCCCATCACCCCAACACCCATGCCCATGTCACCCCGACACCTGCGCGTCGTTCCAACCGCCTGCGCCCCGGTGCCCACCTGCGCGTAGGGGGCCACGTCGGGGCGCGCC
>NW_020456015.1:0-1403 GCF_003342845.1 Nothoprocta perdicaria | reverse complement strand
GTGGGGCTGGCATGGGGCGGGGAGCGGGCAGGGACAGGGCTGGCACAGAGCGGGGTGGCACGAGCAGGGAGCAGGGGTGGTGCAGGGCTGGGGCGGGCAAGGGGCGGCCGTGGGGCAGATGTGGGGCAGAGAGGGCACGAGGAGGGGCAGCCGTGGGGCCGGGCACAGCGGTCGCCGGGGGCCGCTTCGCACCGTGTTCGGGGCGGCGGGGCAGTGCCAGCCGCCGGGGCCAGGCGGCCGCGGCACAAAGCGTCCCCTTGTCCCCAGCGGGTCACGCGGCGCCAGCGTGCCCGCAGCCCCGCCGGGGGCGGCGGTGCCGGCGAGGGGCCCCCCCGCGCCCCCCGCGCCCCACTCACCATGCTGGCGGCGCCGGCGCTGCGGCACACGGGGCAGGCGGGGGGCACGGCGCTTCGCCGGGGCACCTGCGCATGGGAGCAGCCTCAGCACCCGTGGCACCGGTGCCAGCCCTGCCCACCCTCCCGGGGCACCCAGTGGGGCCGGCCCCACTGACCCCCCTCTCGTGGCACCCACCAGTACCAGCCCTGGGCACCCCTTCCCGTGCCGGCCCCGGTGACCCGGCGGCTCCGGCTCAGCCCGAGCAGAGATTAACGTAATCCCAGAGCAGCTCAGCGCTGCCAGGGGCACCCGCAGCCCTTCCTCCAAGGTGCCCTGTGGCAAGGGGCCYGGGCGCCCGGGGCTGCCCCCCTGCACCCCCACATGTGGGCATGCCTTCGTGCCCAGCCGGGCATGGGGTGCCTGCCAGGCAGGGTGCTGCCAGGATGTCCCCATGGGGCACATGACACCCAGCGATGGGACTGGGGACACACAGTGCAGACCCCTGCCCGCCTGGGCACCCAGACCACCCCCGGGCAGCCACTTCCCCTGCCAGGACGCCGGGGCCCTGCCGCCGGTGCCCGGGGAGGATTCGGTGGTSGGGAGCACGCGGGGACACGGGGCACGGGGCCCCTAACCCCCCCGCGCCGCCGCGGTGCCCCCCAGCCCCGTGGCCCGGATTAGGGAGGCGCGGGACAGAGCCCCATTGTTCACACAGGCTGGGGCCGGCGGGGGGTCACCCCGCAGCCCCACTGGGGACAGCGGCACCCTCACGCACCCGCCGGGCGCTCCCGCGGGGGCACCGTGGGCCCGCAGCGTCGCCCACGAGGACCCCGGGAGCTGGGGACCCGCRTCCCCGTGCGCCCCAGCAGCCGCTCCCCGCGCCGGGCACGTCCCCCGCGGCGGTGCCCGCGCCGCGGAGCTGCCACGCCGCACGTCCCCCGGCTTAGGGCTCCAGCTGCCCCGGCGTCACCGCCGCTGGCACCGTCACCGCCCGCCCGCCGGCACGTGCGCGGCCCCCGCGGCAGTGGGCACGGGCTCCCCCCGCCACGCGGTGCCCCCCACGCACG
>NW_020456014.1:18543-20154 GCF_003342845.1 Nothoprocta perdicaria | reverse complement strand
CCAACCCAACCCAACCCAACCAGCCCAACCAGCCCAACCAACCCAACTCAACCCAACCCAACTCAACCCAACCAACCCAACCAACCCAACCAACCCAACTCAACCAGCCCAACCCAACCAACCCAACCAACCCAACCAGCCCAACCAACCCAACCAGCCCAACCAGCCCAAACAACCCAACTCAAACCCAACTCAACCCAACTCAACCCAACCAGCCCAACTCAACCAACTCAACCCAACCAACCCAACCAACCCAACCAGCCCAACCAGCCCAACCAGCCCAACTCAACCCAACCAACCCAACTCAACCCAACCAGCCCAACCAGCCCAACTCAACCCAACCCAACCCAACTCAACCCAACCCAACCCAACTCAACCAGCCCAACCAGCCCAACCAACCCAACCAACCCAACCCAACTCAACCCAACCAACCCAACCAACCCAACCCAACTCAACCCAACCCAACCCAAACCAACTCAACCCAACCCAACTCAACTCAACTCAACCCAACTCAACCCAATTCAACTCAACCCAACTCAACCCAACCAATCCAACCCCACCCAACTAACCCAACCCAACTCATCTCAACCCAACTCAACTCATCTCAACCCAACCCAACTCAACCCGATTCAACTCATCTCAACCCAACTCAACCCAACTCTACCCAACTCAACCCAACTCAACCCAACCCATCCCAACCTGACTCAACTCAACCCAACTCAACCCAACTCAACTCAAGCCAACTCAATCCTACCCAATTCAACCCAACTCAACCCAACCCAACTCAACTCAACTCAACCCAACTCAAGCCAACTCAATCCAATCCAACCCAACCCAACTCAACCCAACCCAACCCAACTCAAGCCAACTCAACCCAACCCATCCTCTTTCCCAAGGTTTTGTCTAATCTAGGCCCAGGAAGCTTCAGAGCTGGAGCCTGGATGATCCACAGGAAGGACCTGAAGATGGGGCTGATAGAATTGGGCTTGGAATTGGGACCAGCATGAGGATTACAGTGGAGTTTAGGAAATGCAATGGAGACCGGGATGGGGACCAGGATCAGGATGGAGATTGGCACCAGGATTAACCTCCGGACCGGGATTAGCACCAGGACCGCAATGGGGCCCAGAACCGAGACCGGGACCAGAACCGAGACCGGGACCAGAACCGAGACCACGATCAGGACCAGGACTGGGATCGGGACTGGGATCGGGAATGCGACTAGGATTTGGGGGGGGTAGAAAGTGGGTGTCCCACCCAACACGAACCACCTGTAGCGACCCCCAACACTTATTTTAACACATAAACACACGTATATTTTTTTTTTTGGAGGGGAGGAGGGTGAATTTTGCTGAAAACCGCGCGTTTTTACAGCAAAAAAATGGTTTCGTCCACCCCCTCCCCCCCCCGCTCCGGGCCGCGCATGGAACAGTCCGCAGCGCGCCGCCATCTTGAAGGCGCCGGGGCCAGCGCCGTAAGACAAGATGGCGGCGCCCAGTGGGGAAGCGCTTCCGGCTGCGGCCGGGCTGGCGGGGGGGGGCGAAGGGGCCGGAGGGGGCGACGGGAAGGCTAATTAGTTAATTAGCGTTTTAATTAGCGGTTTTAATTAGC
>NW_020456014.1:13622-16833 GCF_003342845.1 Nothoprocta perdicaria | reverse complement strand
GTCCGTGTCCCCCCCCCTGCTCCACATCCGGAATTCCGCCATGGGCGACGCGGAGCCCGGGTGGCTCCGGGAGGAAACCGGGAATGAGGCCGGAGCCGCCGGCGGCCGCGCGGAGCCCGAGGCCGCCCCGGGAAGCGACGAAGGCCCCGAGGAGGAGGAGGACGAGGAGGAGGAGGAGGAGGAGGAGCTGGATCCGCGCATCCAGGTGGGTGCCGCCCCCACCACGGCGGGGCGGGGGGCGGATCCCGGTGGGAATTCCCGCCGGGAAGCGCTCGCTGCCGCGTGGCCGCCGTTGGCAGGAGGAGCTGGAGCGGCTCAACGAGGCCGGCGAGGAGATCAACCGCGTGGAGCTGGAGCTGGACGTGAGCCGAGCGCCCGGCGTGCCCGGCCCCATTCCCGTTCCCGTTCCCGGACGGATATTCCCATTCCTGTGCCCATTCCCGGCCCGGTATTCCCATTTTCCTTCCCATTCCGGGCTGGATATTCCCATTTCCGGCCTGATATTTCCATTCCTAACCAGATATTCCCATTCCGGTTCCCGTTCCCGGATGGATATTCCCGTTCCCGGATGGATATTCCCATTCCTGTGCCCATTCCCAGCCCGGTATTCCCATTCTCCTTCCCGTTCCGGGCTGGATATTCCCATTTCCGGCCTGATATTTCCATTCCTRWCYGGATATTCCCATTCCGGTTCCCGTTCCCGGATGGATATTCCCATTCCCGGATGGATATTCCCATTCCTGTTGCCGTTCCCGGCCCGATATTCCCATTCCTGTTCCCATTCCGGTTCCCATTCCCCGCCGGATAGTCTCATTCCTGTTCCCATTCCCATTCCTGGCCGCATATTCCTATTCCCATTCCCGGCCGGATATTCCTGTTCCCATTCTCATTGCTGGTTGGATATTCCCGTTCCCATTCCAGTTCCTATTCCCAGCCAGATATTCCTGTGCCCATTCCCATTACTGGTTGGATTTTCCCATTCCCGATCCCATTCCCGGCCAGATATGCCCATTCCCGTTCCTGGCCGCATATTCCCATTCCTGTTCCCATTCCCGGTTGAATATTCCCATTCCTGTTCCCATTCCCAGCTGGATATTCCTGTTCCTGGCCAGATATTCCCATTCCCGTTTCCCCGTATCCCCAGCCCTTGACATCCTTCCTGCTTTTTCCCACTGCCTTTTCCCGCTTATTCCTGGCACCGCTCCCACTTATTCCCATTTATTCCCAGAGCCTTTCCCACTTAATTCCCCTTATTCCCAGTGCCATTCCCCCCTCATTCCCAGCACCCTTCCTGCTTCTCCCCGGCTCCTTCCCCACTTATTCCTAGAACCTTTCCCACTTATTCCTTCCTATTCCCGGCACCCTTCCCCCTTATTCCCCCTTATTCTCAGCACCCCTCTTTTTTATTCCTGGTACTTTTCCCGCTTATTCCCAGCCTTTTCCCACTTAATTCCCCCTTCTTCCCAGTGCCATTCCCCCCTCATTCCCGGCGCCCTTCCTGCTTCTCCCCGGCACTTTTCCCACTTATTCCCAGACCCTTTCCCGCTTATTCCCCCCTATTCCCGCCGCCCTTCCCCGCTCTTCCCGGCGCCGTTCCGGCCTTCCCGCCGCCTCTTCCCGCAGGAAGCGCGCGCCACCTACCGCCGGGTGCTCTCGGACTCGGCCCGCCAGCTGGACGCCCAGGCCTCGCTCCTGGGCAATTCCGTGGAGAAATCCCGGCCCTACTACGAGGCGCGGCGCCTCGCCAAGGAGGTATTCCTTCCCGGCGGCATTCCTGGTTTTCCCGGCATTCCCGGTGGTTTTCCCGGCATTCCCGGCGGTTTTCCTGGTGGTTTTCCCGGTGTTCCCAGCACTTTTCCTGGCGGTTTTCCTGGCATTCCCGCCCAATTTCCTGGTGGTAGTCCTGGCGGTATTCCCAGCACTGTTCCCAGCAGTTTTCCCGGTATTCCTGGCGGTTTTCCCGGTATTCGTGGTGGTGTTCCTTGCAGCATTCCCAGCTGTTTTCCCGGCAGTATTCCCGGTATTCCTGGCGGTATTCCCGGTATTCTCGGCAGCATTCTCAGCAGCGTTCCCAGTGGCATTCGCGGTGGCATTCCTGGCTGTATTCCCAGTATTCCCGGTGATATTCCCCGTGGTGTTCCCGGCAGCGTTCCCAGCATTCCCGGCAGCATTCCCGGCGCTATTCCCAGCATTCCCTGCGGTGTTCCCCGTGATGTTCCTGGCAGCGTTCCCAGCATTCCTGGCGGCGTTCCCCGGGGTGTTCCCAGTGGCATTCCCGGCGTTATTCACGACATTCCCAGTGGTGTTCCCAGCATTCCCCGCGACGTTTCCGGCGGCATTCCCCATGGTATTGCTGACATTATTCCCAATGGCGTTCCCAACATTCCCCGTGGCATTCACCGCAGTATTCCTGGCATTATTCCCGGCGGCATTCCCAGCGGCGTTCCCAGCAGTATTCCCCATGATATTCCTGACATTATTCCCAGCGACATTCCCACCATTCCCAGCGGCGTTCCCAGCGTTCCCCGTGGCGTTCCTGGTGGTATTCCCAGCAGTATTCCTGGCATTCCCGGTGGCATTCCCAGCAGTATTCCCCACGGTATTCCCGACATTATTCCCAGCGGCATTCCCGACATTCCCAGCGGCGTTCTCCGTGGCATTCCTGGTGGTATTCCCGGCGGTATTTGCGGCATTCCCTGCGGCATTCCCGGCAGTATTCCCCGCGGTATTCCCGGCATTATTCCCGGCGGCCTTCGCGGCGTTCCTGGCGGCGTTCCCAGCGGCATTCCGGGTGTTCCCGCAGGCGCAGCAGGAGGCGCAGCGGGCGGCGCTCCGCTACGAGCGCGCCGTGGGGCTGCACGGAGCCGCCCGGCACATGGTGGCCGTGGCGGAGCAGGGCGTCCGGGCGCCCCGGAACCGCCTCGATCCCGCCTGGCAGGAGCTGCTCAACCACGCCACCGGCAAGGTGGGAGCGGGGGGGATTGGGGGGGAAATTGGGGGGGAAATTTGGGGGAATTTTGGGAAAATTTGGGGGAATTTTGGGAAAATTTGGGGGATTTGGGGGAAATTTGGGGGAATTTTGGGAAAAATTTGGGGGATTTGGGGGAAATTTTGGGGAATTTTGGGAAAGTTTTGGGGGATTTTGGGAAAGTTTTGGGGGATTTTGGGAAAGTTTTGGGGGATTTTGGGAAAATTTTGGGGAATTTTGGGA
>NW_020456014.1:12103-13343 GCF_003342845.1 Nothoprocta perdicaria | reverse complement strand
AGAATTTGGGGGGAATTGGCCAGGAATTTGGTGGGATTATCCCCAGAATTTCCCTGGAAGAATTTGGGAATTTTCTGGATTTCTTCTTGGGGATTTTCCTGGGAGTTTTGCACAGATTTGCATAGGATATTCCTGGCAATTTTTCTGGGAGTTCTCTTGGAACTTTATGGGAATTTTGTAGGACTTTATTGGGAAAATTGTGGGGATTTTCTGCAGATTTTATGAAAAAATTTTCTAGGAATTTATTGAGATTGTTTTTTGGAAGGTTTCTGGAATTTTCCCAGGGATTTTATGGGAAATTTCGCTGGGAATTTATTGGCGCTGTTGCTTGGCAAACTTGCATGGTTTTCCCAGGAACTTTCTGGGAATTTTGTAGGAATTTAGTGGAAATATTCTCTCGGAATTCATTGGTGTTGCTTCTTGGGAATTGCCCAGGGTTTTCCCAGGAGCTTTCTGGGAATTTGCCAGGAGTTTTATGGGAAATTTCCCTGGAAATTTATTGGTTTTTTCTTTTTTGGGAATTTCACAGGAGTTTCTCAGGAGTTTTCTGTAGTTTTTCCAGGAATTTTGTGGGAAATTTATTGAAAAATTGGAATTCGGGGATGCGGCGGCGGCTCCGGCCGCGGTGCTGGTTCCGTTGTGGTGGCTCCGCTGGTGCCGGTTCTGGGCTCGCGGTGGCGGTTGCGGCAGCGGTTGTTGCGGCAGCGGTTGTCGCTCCGGCTGTTCCCGATGCTCCGGGTGTTGTCAGGCGGATGAGGCCGTGCTCCAAGTGGGAACACACAGTCTACTTGTGGCGCTGCCATCCGGCTGTTGCGGTTGTTATTGCGGTTGTTGCTCCGGTTGTTGTTCCACCTGTTGTTCCGCCTGTTCCCAACACTCCGGGTGTTGTTTCCAGGTGAACAAAGCAGAGTGGTTGTGTTCTGAGCGGCTGTGCTCCGAGCGGCGCTGCCAGGCGGTTGTTGCGGTTGTTATTGCGGTTGTTGCTCCCGTTGTCGCTCCGCCTGTTCCCAACACTCCGGGTGTCGTTTCCGGGTGAACGCCGCGGAGCGGCTGTGCTCCGAGCGGCGCTGCCAGGCGGCTGTTGCAGTCGTTATTGCGGATGTCACTCCGCCTGTTGCTCCAGTTGTCACTCCGCCTGTTCCCAACACTCCGGGTGTCGTTTCCGGGTGAACGCCGCGGAGCGGCGGCGCTGCCGGGCGGCCGGGGTCGCTCCGATGGTCGCGGTTGTCGCTCCGCCTGT
>NW_020456014.1:10622-11735 GCF_003342845.1 Nothoprocta perdicaria | reverse complement strand
TCTGGGGGTACACTGGGATACACTGGGATACACCGCGATACCCTGGGGATACACTGGGATACACTGGGGATGCACTGGGATACCTTTGGGATACACTGGGATACCTTTGGGGTACATTGAGATACCTTTGGGATACACTGGGATACCCTGGGGCTACACTGGGATACCTTTGGGATACCCTGGGATACAGTGAGATACCTTTGGGATACACTGGGATACCTTTGGGATACACTGGGATACCTTTGGGATACACTGGGATGCCCTGGGGATACATTGGGATACCCTGGGGATACACTGGCATGCCTTTAGGATACATTGGGATACCCTGGGGATACACTGGGATGCCTTTGGGATACACTGGGATGCCCCAGGATACCCTGGGATACACTGAGATACCTTTGGGATACACTGGGATGCCCTGGGGATATACTGGGATGCCCTGGGGATATACTGGGATGCCTTTGGGATACATTGGGTTACACTGGGGATACACTGGGATACCCTGGGGATACCCTGGGATACACTGGGATACCTTTGGGATGCACTGGGATCCCTTTGGGACATCCTGGGATACGCTGGGATACCATGGGATACACTGGGATACCCTGGGGATACACTGGGATACCTTTGGGATACACAGGGATACACTGGGATACCCTTGGGATACCCCTGGGATACTGTGGGGTAACCCCGGATACTGTTGGGATACCTTGGGATAGTGCGGGATACCCTTGGGATACCCCCGGGATCCCGCAGGATACCCTTGGGATACTGCGGGATACCCCTGGGATACACTGAGATACTGTGGGATACCCCTGGGATATACTGGGATACCCCGGGATACTGTGGGATACCCCTGGGATAGTGCGGGATACGGTGGGATACCCCCGGGGTACTGCGGGATGCCAACCCCATTCCTCCCCTTTCTGCCCATTCCCACCCCATTCCCACCCCCATTCCAACCCCATTCCACCCCATTCCCCCCCTTCCCATCCCCATTCCAACCCCATTCCGATCCATTCTCCTCCATTCCCACCCCATTCCCATCCCCATTCCTCCCCTTTCTGCCCATTCCCACCCCATTCCCATGCCCATTCCAACCCCATTCCTCCC
>NW_020456014.1:3783-9110 GCF_003342845.1 Nothoprocta perdicaria | reverse complement strand
GTGCTCAGCCTGCAGACCATCGCCTCGGATCTGCAGAAGTTCGACTCCGTGGAGCACCTGCGGAGCGTCGCCGACGCCGCCAGCCTGCACGGGCCGGAGGAGCCGGAGCCGCTCCGGAGCCGCGGGCGGCCGCGCCGCAGCCGGAGTCTCTAGCGGGACCAGGATCCGCGGGACAATCCGAGGCAGGAGCCGCGCTGAGGTCTGAGCCGGTGGGATCGGAGCCGGGATCCCCGCTGGGATCTGGATCTGCGTCAGGAGCTGAATCCGGAGCAGAGCCAGGATCTGCATTGGGGTCTGGATCCGTACAGGGATCCGCACTGGGATCGGAGCCAGAATGTGCGCTGGGATCTGGATCCACACCAGGATTGGAGCCAGAATTCACACTGGGATCGGGATTGACACTGGGATCGGAGCCAGAATCCGCGCTGGGATCTGAATTCACACCAGGATCAGAGACGAGATTGGAGCCGGGATCGGAGCCAGAATGTGCGCTGGGATCCGGATCCACACCAGGATCGGAGCCGGGATTGGAGCCAGAATTCGCACTGGGATCGGGATTGACACCGGGATCGGAGCCAGAATCCGCGCTGGGATCTGGATCTGCGTCAGGAGATGAGTCCGGATCAGAGCCAGAATCCACATTGGGGTCTGGATCCATACAGGGATCCGCACCGGGATTGGAGCCAGAATCCGCACTGGGATCTGGGTTCACACTGGGATCAAAGCCAGGATCGGAGCCAGAATCCACACTGGGATCTGGATCCACACCGGGACGGGAGGCAAGATTGGAGCCGGGATCGGAGCCAGAATGTTCATTGGGATCTGGATTCACACCAGGATTGGAGATGAGATTGGAGCCGGGATCGGAGCCAGGATTCACACTGGGATCAGGATTGACACTGGGATCGGAGCCAGAATCCACACTGGGATCTGAATCCATACTGGGATCGGAGCCGAGATCGGAGCCAGAATCCGCACTGGGATCTGGATCCACACCAGGATTGGAGCCAGGATCGAAGCCAGAATCCGCACTGGGATCTGGATCCGCACCGGGATCCATACCTGGAGCCGTGCCGGGATCCCCGGTGGTGGCTCGGGAAGCACTGCGTTCCACATGGATGGCTCTCCGGAGCCTCCGGATGCGCCCGCGGCTCCACTTGGGATTCCGGACTCAGGCTCCGGCTCCGCTTCTTTCTGGCGCCAGGATCCGCAGGAATGGCAGCCTGGAATCTCGGCATGCGCCCGCTGCTCCATTCGGGATGAGGGCGCCGGATCCGGAGCCTCCGGATCCCCCTCCAGCTCCGCTTATCCCAAGAAGGCTCCGGGAGTCGGGATCCGCCGGGACACGGCCGGACATTCCCGACAGCTCCATGCGGCTCCATCCCTCCCATTCCCGGAGCCTCCGGCCCGGAAGGAGGCCGGGAAGCGGCCTCGGACACTGCGGCATTCCCAGCGCCGGGAATAGGACCCACGGCGGGACTCTTCCCGCTCCCCCTTTCCGCAGGGATGCGGCGTTTTTTTGGGATGGGGATCCCGCTCCGCTCCCCTTATCCCTGCAAATCCGGTGCTGGAGGCGGGAAGCAGCGTTCCCGCTTTTCCCATTTCCCCCCTTTTTTTTTCCCATTCCCTCCCCTTTTATCCCGGTTTTCCGGCGGTGCGGCGGCCGCCATGAGACCGGCCGGGTCGGAAGCGGCCGCGGAGCCGGATCCCGCAGGATTATCCCGAATAAAGTGGCGTTTTTCCGGACACTCCCGCTGCTCTCTTCCCGCATCCCGGCTCCGCGCGCAGGTTGGTGGGAAAAAGGGAGGCTCCCGGCTTTATTTTGAGGGATTCTTCCCATTTTGGGGAAAATTGGGGGATTTTTCCCATTTTGGGGGGAAAATTTGGGGAATTTTCCCATTTTTGGGGGAAAATTTCCACGGAGCATCATCCTCCCACCAGGATCCCAGCGCTTCCCAAAGTTTTGGCATCCGGAAAGCTGAAACAACAGGAAAAATAGGGAATAAAAACGTCGGATCCGCCCTTTTTATCCCGGGAAAACCAGGCAAGGAGCGGGAAGGGGAGTCACTAGGTCACTAATTTATTACTATGCACCAAAAAGGAGGGAAAACGGACAAAAAAAAAATAAAGGTGGGAGAAAGGCTGCCAAAAAACTGGGAATTCCGGCTTGGGAATGCTGGGAAATCCGGGAATTGTTGCCCCAATGGCGCCGCATCCCCCTTTTCCTGCCCGTTTCCTTGTGGGTTTTCCCGCTGCGGATGGCTCCGATTGGATCCGGGGGGATCCGGGTGTTGTCCGGAGCGGGAATGGGATGGGGAATTTTGGGGGGGGGGGGGCTTGGGATGTGTGGGATTAGCGGGAGCTGCAGTGGGAGCAACAATTCCTGAATTCCTGCTGCAATCCGTGGAGTAATTCCTGCTGCAATCTGCAATCCATGGGCTGATTCCTGCTGCAATCCATGGGGTGATTCCCGGTGGAATTCCCGGTGCAATCCATGGGGATTCCTGCTGCAATCCATGGGGTGATTCCTGCTACAATCCATAGGGATTCCCACTGCAATCCATGGGGTAATTCCCGGTGCAATTCCTGCTGCAATCCATAGGGACTCCTGCTGCAATCCATGGGGTGATTCCCGGTGGAATTCCCGGTGCAATCCATAGAGATTCTTGCTGCAATCCATGGGGTGATTCCAGGTATAATTCCTGCTACAATCCGTGGGAATTCCTGCTGCAATCCATGGGGTGATTCCTGCTACAATCCATAGGGATTCCCACTGCAATCCATGGGGTGATTCCCGGTGGAATTCCCGGTGCAATCCATAGGGATTCCTGCTGCAATCCATGGGGTGATTCCAGGTGCAATTCCTGCTGCATCCCATAGGGGGATTCCTGCTGCAATCCCGAGGATCGTTCCCGGTACAATTCCCGGGAAAATCCACGCCGCAATCCACATTCCCACTGCGATTCCCGCCTCGATGGCCACGTTTTCCAGCTTCCCGAGCCCATTCCGCCCGCTCCGACATCGCATCCCACAAATCCCCCTTATCCCAGCCCCGAGCCGCCCGGACGCAGCGGCGTTCCCGACTCCGCCTCTTCCCACACGGATGCGAGCGAGCCGATCCGAGCGATCCCACTCGACCCCGGAGCCATTCCCGAGTTCTCTTCCCATTTTCCCGTCTCATTTTTCCACCTGTTTTTTCGGGATCTCTTTTGGTCTCCTTTCGCTCCGACTTCTCCTTGCGGAACAGCCAAATCCTTGGACATTTCTCCACCTTTTTCACACATTTTCCTTCCAACTTTTCCCAATTCTCCACAGTTTCTTCATTCCCAACTTCCTGCTTTTCCTCTTTTAAGGAAAACAGCCTCTTTTTCCCATTTCTTATCTTCTTTAAGGGGCAAAAAAAGGCATTCCATGCCTTATTTCTCCTTCTTTTCCATTTCTTACGGATTTTCCTGCTTCCATCCTTGTGGTTCCTTGATTTTTTTAAATTATTTTATATTTTTCCTTTTTTAAATGATTTTTTTCCTCTTTTTTTTGTGTGTGTATGTGTCTTTTTTCCCTCTTTTTCCCCCTTTTCTCTGCGGATTCCCACCCGGCGCCGCATCCCAATTTTTCCCTTCGGAGCCGGTGCCTCCAGCTGGGAACGGGAGAGGATCCAGAGCGGGAAAAAGGGAGTGGGAATCATTAAAAAAAAAAAAAAAAAAGGAAAATTCCCGCTGCAAATTCACGGAAAATGTTGTTCCGGATGCTCCAGATGTTTGGATGCTCCGGCTCCTTCCCGGATGCTCCAGGGCTGTCGGCTCTCCAGATGTTCCGGGGGTTCCCTGGCTCTTGCGGCTGCTCCGGCTGCTCTCCGGTGGCGGCTCCGGATGCTCCGTGGGTTTCCCGGGAAAATGGAAGTGTCCGGGATGCAGGGAGCAGCCGGAGCAGCCTTGGCACGGGGAGTGTCTGCAGCATCCGGAGCATCCGGAGCATCTGCGGGATCGGGAGCATCCGGAGCATCCTGAGGGTCCTGAGCGTCTAGAGCATCCTGGGCATGTGGAGCGCCGGGAGCATCCGGAGCATCCCGAGCACCTGGAGCATCCGGAGTCCACGGAGCATCCGGAGCATCTGGAGTCCACAGAGCACTTGGAGCATCCCGAGCACCTGGAGCATCCCGAGTCCACGGAGCGCCTGGAGCATCCGGAGCATCCCAAGCACTTGGAGCATCCTGAGTCCCTGGAGCATCCTGAGTCCCTGGAGCACGTGGAGCATCCGGAGCATCTTTAGCACCTGGAGCATCCCGAGTGTCCGGAGCACCCCGAGCTTCCCAAGCACCACAAGTGTCCGGAGCCTCCCGAGTGTCGGAAGCACCACGAGCGCCTGGAGCATCCCGAGTGTCTGGAGCATCTGGAGCATCCGGAGCCTCCCGAGTGTTGGGAACGTCCTCGGTGCCCGGAGCACCCCGAGTGTCCCGAGCACCCCGAGTGTCCCGAGCACCCCCGAGTGTCCAGGACATCCCGAGTGTCCCGAGCATCCGGAACATCCCGAGTTTCCAGAGCACCCCGAGTGCCCGGAGCACCCCAGGCACCCGGATGCTCCCGAGCGCCCAGAGCCCCCCAAGCTCCCAGGTCATCCCGAGCACCTGGAGCCCCCCAAGTGCCTGGATGCTCCCGAGTGTCCCGAGCACCCCGAGTGTCCCGAGCACCCAGAGCCCTTTGAGCACCCTGAGCACCCCGAGTGCCCGGAGCACCCCGAGCACCCGGATGCTCCCGAGCGCCCAGAGCCCCCAAAGCTCCCAGGTCATCCCAAGTGTCCCGAGCCCCCCAAGTGCCTGGAGCACCATGAGCATCCGGAGCCCCCCAAGCTCCCAGGTCATCCCCAGTGTCCAGAGCACCCCGAGCACCCTGAGCACCCTGAGCACGCGGAGCACCCCGAAGTGCCCGGAGCCCCCCGAGTGTCCCGAGCACCCCGCGCGCCCCGAGCCCCCCAGGCTCCCAGGTCATCCCGAGTGACCAGAGCACCCCGAGTCCCCAGAGACCCCAAGTGCCCGGAGCCCCCCGAGCACCCGGACGCTCCCGAGCGCCCAGAGCCCCCCAAGTGTCCCGAGCCCCCCGAGTGTCCGGAGCCCCCCAGGCTCCCCGAGCACCCGGCTCCCCTGCAGCTCCCACGTCATCCCGCGCACCCGGAGCCCCCCAAGTGCCTGGACGCTCCCGAGCGCCCCAAGCCCCCCGAGTGCCTGGAGCCCCCCGAGTGTCCCGAGCCCCCCGGCCGCCCCCGCGCGCCGGCAGCCCCCGGGGCGCCCGCGGAGCCGCCTCCTAGTCGCTGGGGCCGGCGGCGCCCGGCAC
>NW_020456014.1:0-2223 GCF_003342845.1 Nothoprocta perdicaria | reverse complement strand
GCCGCAGGCAGCCCCATGCCCATCGGCATCTTCATCGTCGTCATCCCCATCATCATCCTCATCCCCGTCCCCATCATCATCCTCCTCATCCCCATCGGCATCCCCATCATCATCATCCTCATCCCCATCATCATCATCCTCATCCTCATCCCCATCGGCATCCCCGTCCGCATCGTCATCATCCTCATCCCCATCATCATCATCCTCATCCCCATCGGCATCCCCATCCGCATCGTCATCATCCTCATCCCCATCATCATCATCCTCATCCCCATCGGCATCCCCATCCACATCGTCATCATCCTCATCCCCATCCCCATCATCATCATCCTCATCCCCATCCCCATCATCATCATCCTCATCCTCATCCCCATCATCATCCTCATCCCCACTCCCATCGGCATCCCCATCCCCATCGTCATCATCATCATCCCCATCCCCATCATCATCATCCTCATCCCCATCCTCATCCTCATCCCCATCCCCATCATCATCATCCTCATCCCCATCTGCATCCCCATCCCCATCATCATCATCCTCATCCCCATCTGCATCCCCATCCGCATCGTCATCATCATCATCCTCATCCCCATCCCCATCATCATCATCCTCATCCCCATCCCCATCCCCATCAACATCCCCATCCCCATCATCATCCTCATCCCCATCATCATCATCCTCATCCCCACTCCCATCGGCATCCCCATCCCCATCGTCATCATCCTCATCCCCATCATCATCATCCTCATCCTCATCCCCATACCCATCGGCATCCCCATCATCATCATCGTCGTCATCCTCATGGTCATCCCCATCCCCATCCTCATCCTCATTGTCATCCCCATCATCCTCATCCCCATCCCCATCATCATCATCCTCATACCCATCATCATCATCCTCATCCCCATCCCCATCAGCATCATCCTCATCCCCATACCCATCGGCATCCCCATCCCCATCATCATCATCCTCATCCTCATCCCCATCAGCATCCCCATCATCATCATCGTCGTCATCCTCATGGTCATCCCCATCCTCATGCTCATTGTCATCCCCATCCTCATCATCATCCTCATCCCCATCGGTATCCCCATCTTCATGCTCACCCCCTCCCCATCTCCATGGCCATCCCATGACCATCCCCATCCTCATCCCATCTCCATCCCCATCTCCACGGCCATCCCAGAGGCCATCCGCATCCTCATCCCCTCCCCATCTCTATGCCCATCCCATCCCCATCCCCATCCTCATCCCATCCCCATCTCCATTCCCATGACCATCCCCATCTCCATTCCCATGACCATCCCCATCCTCTTCCCATGACCATCCCCATCCTCATCCCATCCACATCCCCATTCCCACGGCCATCCCCATCCCATCCCCATGGCCATCCCAATCTTCATCCCATTGCCATCCCCATTCCCATCTCCATCCCATGACCAACCCCATCTTCTTCCCATGGCCATCCCCATCCTCATCCCATCCCATCCTCATCCCATCCCCATCCCCATCCCCATCCCCATCTCCATCCCACGGCCATCCTCATTACCATGACAATCCCCATCTCCATCTCCATGGCCACCCCATGGCCATTGCCATCTTCTTCCCATGGCCATCCCCATCCTCATCCTATCCCCATCCCCATCTCCATCCCATGGCCAGCCCCATTCCCATCCCCATCTCCATCCCCATCTCCACGGCCATCCCATTGCCATCTCCATTCCCATGGCCATCCCCATCCCATCCTCATCTCCATGGCCATCCCCATCTCCATTCCATCCCCATTCCCATTCCCATGACTGTCCCCATTCCCATGAACATCCCATCCCCATCCCATCCCCATCTCCACCTCCATGGCCATCCCCATCCCATCCCCATCCTCATCCCATGGCCATCCCCATCCCCATCCCATCCCCATGGTGATGCCCATCCCCATCCCCATCCCATCCCCATCCCCATCCCCATCCCATCCCCATCCCCATGCCATCCCCATCTCCCCGGCTCCGCGCCCGCTCCCGGCCGCCTCTTTGGGACCCGCCGGCACGCGGAGCCGCGCGGCTCTTCCCGCCCCGTTCCCGCTCACCGGACACCATTCCCCTGCGGCGGTGCGACTCGGCGAAGGCCGTGATGCGGGGCCAGCTGATGGCGATCTCCTCGGCTGCGGGACAGCACGGAGCGCTCGCCCGCCGTGCCCGGAGAGCATCCGGCCTCGGGGTGGGGTGG
>NW_020456013.1:20284-21255 GCF_003342845.1 Nothoprocta perdicaria | reverse complement strand
GGTGCGTGGGTTCCGTAGTGCATGGGTGCCACGGTGCATGGTACATGGGTGCCGCGGTGCCTGGGTGCTATGGTGGATGGGTGCATGGATGCATGGGTGCCACAGTGCATGCATGCATGGTGCGTGGGTGCCGTTGCGCATGGGTGCCACGGTGCATGGGTGCATAGGTGCCATGGTGCATGGGTGCCGTGGTGCACAGGTGCCGTGGTGCACAGGTGCCGTGGTGCACGGGTGCATGGGTGCTGTGGTGCCTGGGTGCATGGTGTGTGGGTGCCGTGGTGCACGGGTGCATGGGTACACGGTGCCTTGGTGCCATGGTGCACGGGTGCCACGGTGCATGGGTGCAGAGGTGCACAGGCACCCCGTGCACCCACCGGGCGCTGCAAACACCCCCCGCTCCCCATTTTTTCGCGCCCAGACAACCTCAAGATCTCCGACTTCGGCCTGGCCACCGTGTTCCGGCACCGGGGCCGCGAGCGGCGCCTCACCAAGATGTGCGGCACGCTGCCCTACGTGGCGCCCGAGCTGCTGCGGCGCGCCGCCTTCCGCGCCGAGCCCGTCGACGTGTGGGCCTGCGGCATCGTGCTCACCGCCATGCTCGCCGGAGGTACCCGCCGCGCCGCGGGGCGCCGGGGCACCCCGCGGCACCTCGCCGCACCCGCCTCCTTGCAGAGCTGCCCTGGGACCAGCCGAGCGCCGCGTGCCAGGAATACAGCGACTGGAAGGAGCGCAAGACCTACCTGCCGCCCTGGAAGAAGATCGACTCGGCGCCCTTGGGTAGGCGGGCGCGCTTTGGGGGTGCACCCAGGGTGGGGGGTCCCCGGGGTGGCAGCCGTGCGCCCGTGCCCGCAGCGCTGCTGCACAAGATGCTGGCGGAGAGCCCGGCGGCGCGCATCGCCCTGGCCGACGTGAAGAAGGAGCGCTGGTACTGCCGGCCCCTGCGGAAAGGCGAGCGGAGCGGGCGCGGGAAG
>NW_020456013.1:14580-16182 GCF_003342845.1 Nothoprocta perdicaria | reverse complement strand
CAGCGGGCATGCAATGAGCGTGCAGCGAGTGTGCACCAAGTGTGCATCGTGCATGCAGCGCGCGCATCGTGCGTGCAGCGAGCACGCAGCCAGTGTGCATGGTGCATGCAGCGAGCATGCAGCGAGCATGCAGCGCGCTGAGGGTGCCCCCCGCCCCGTGCAGAGCCCCTGGCAGCGCCTGGTGAAGAGGATGACGCGCTTCTTCACCAAGCTGGACGCGGGCGGCTCGCACCGCGCGCTGCGCGACGCCTGCGACAGGCTGGGCTACGGCTGGAAGGAGAGCTGCGCCCGGCAGGTGGGTCCCAYGGGTGCCGCGGGTCCCACGGGTGACACGGGTCCCATGGGTGACACGGATCCCATGGGTGACGCCGCTCGTCCCGCAGGTCACCATCTCCACCACGGACCGGCGCAACAACAAGCTCATCTTCAAGGTGACGCTGCTGGAGATGGAGAGCAGGATCCTGGCCGATTTCCGGCTCTCCAAGGTGCGCGGCGGGGTGCCATGGGGTGCAGGGTGGGTGCACGGGGTGCCATGGGGTGCAGGGGGGTGTAGGTGAGTGCATAGGATGCACAGGGTGCAGCTGGGTGCAGGGTGGGTGCAGGGGGGTGCAGCTGGGTGCAGGGTGGGTGCATGGGGTGCAATGGGGCGCAGGGGGGGTGCAGGTGAGTGCACTGAGTGCAGGGGGGTGCCATGTGGGTGTGCTGGATGCAATTGGGTGCAAGGTGGGTGCAATGCGGGTGCCAGGCGGGAGCACTGGGTGCAATGCGGGTGCAATGTGAGTGCAAATGGGGGGCACTGGGTGCAATGSGGGTGCAATGTGGATGCACTGGGTGCAATGCAGGTGCAAGGGGTGAGCACTGGGTGCAAGGTGGGAGCAATGTGGAAGCAATGTGGGTGCAAGGCGGGTGCTAGGGGGGAGCACTGGGTGCAATGTGGGAGCAATGCGGGCGCCAGGAGGGAGCACTGGGTGCAATTGGGTGCAAGGTGCGTGCAAGGTGGGTACAATGTGGGAGCAATGTGGGAGCACTGGGTGCAAGGTGGGTGCAATGTGCATGCACTGGGTGCAATGTGGCAGCAATGTGGGCGCAAGGGGGGAGCACTGGGTGCTAGGTGGGTGCAATGTGCATGCACTGGGTGCAATGTGGCAGCAATGTGGGTGCAAAGGGGGAGCACTGGGTGCAATTGGGTGCAATGTGGGTGCACTAGGTGCAATGTGGCAGCAATGTGGGTGCAAAGGGGGAGCACTGGGTGCAATTGGGTGCAATGTGGGTGCACTCGGGCGCCCGGCGCAGGGCGACGGGCTGGAGTTCAAGCGGCACTTCCTGCGGCTGCGCGCGGCGCTGGGCCCCGCCGTGCTGAGCCCCCCCGGCGCCGCGCCGCCCCCCACCTGAGCCGGGACCCCCGGGCCCCGCCGAGGCCCCACGCAACTCGCCACGCGCTCCCGCCCCACGGGCGGCCGCCGGCGGCGGCTTTTAGGGCGGGACGGGGGGGCCTGTGGGGCACGGCGCTCTTTTGGGGGGAAATAAAAGGATTGCGCTTTTTTACCTCGCTTTTCCCCTGCTTTTTTTGTATGTGCACGGGTATTTTAAAGAAAAAAAGGC
>NW_020456013.1:10924-13029 GCF_003342845.1 Nothoprocta perdicaria | reverse complement strand
TCACTCCTCTACACTATTTTTCCCCAGTCTTTTCATCCCTCCATTTTCACTTGTTTTCCCCCCTTTTTTTTCTTTTCGCTCCTTTTACTCTTCTTTTCCCTTTTCAGCTTCCACCCTTTTACCATTTTTTCCTCCCATCTCCCCCCTTTTTTGCCTTTTCCCCCCACTGCCCATTTTTTCTCCAACCTGCCCCTTTTCTCCCTTTTCTCTCCTGCTTACCCTCCTTCCCCCCTTATTTTTCCCATTACTTCCCTTTTTTCTTTAATCACTTCTGCACATCCCCCCTCATTTTTTTAATAATCTCTTCCTCTTTCCCTCCTTTTTACTTATTCCCCCTTCACCCTCTCCTTTTTTACTCATTCCCCCCTTTTTCCTCATTTCCCTTCCCCACATTTTTAACCCCCCCTTTTTCCCTTTTCACCCCTTTTTCCCCCATTTCCCCTTTCCTCCCCTTTCCCACTCCCTATCTCCCTATTTCCCCCCCCCTTTCCCACCTCCCCTTCCCCCCCCTGCTCCTTTTCCACCTTCCTGGCTCGGCCTCCGCAGGGGGAGGCCGGGGGAGCCTCCCTTGGCCTCGGCCACGCGCCGCTGGCAGCGCCCGGCGCCTTGAACCGCTTATCTCGCGCCGGAGCGCGGCCCCCGCCRCCTTTATTTAAACCAGCTGACTCCCTTTTCCCGTGTTTTCTTCCCCCCCTTTCCCGGCCCGCGAGGCGCCGGAGCGGGAGCAGACCCCGGCGCCGGCCGACTCGGAGCGGGCGGGTGAGTCGGCTCCCGGGAACGCTCCCCGCTTCCCTTCGCCCCCCGGAGYTCCCGCTAACGCTCTCCCCTTTCCCTCCGCAGGCTCCGCAGCCCCCGGATCCCCCGGGAATCCGGTGCCTTAACCCTTCCCTCGAGGTCGGGAGGAACGTGGGTCGGCGACGAGCGCCGCGTGCCGAGCGATCCGGCGTCGCGGCGCTCCCCAAAACCATCCGCGTTCCGCCCCGGGCAATTCCCCCTTTTCCTCCCCAAAAACAGATTCTGAATTGCTGCAGTTTCCTGGCTTCCCTTTTCCCGTTTTTCCCTCTCTTCCCCCCAGTTGAGGCGCGTTAGGTGAGGCCCAACACGAGGGAGGCCGGAGCTTTCCGGGCGATTCCTTGGCCGTGATGGATGGAGCCGGTTCATCCCGCCAGGATGATCCCGGGCACGGCCACCCCTCTCCCTTGTCACCCCAAAGGGACACTTAATGACCCAATCCGGCCTTGCTCCAGCACCGCTTTCCCGGCCTCCATTTGGATCGCTCCGGAAAAATCCTTGGCCCTTTCCAAGGGCTGCAGCGCAAACCTTGGCGAGCGAGTGGAAATGCGAGGGGTTTTTTTTTCCGGGAATACTATGACTTAATGAAGGGAGGCGGGGAAAAAACAACCCGCCCAGCGGCTGCTTCAGGTGCTAAGCTGCGCCGGGCCAAATTCCCGGCGGGAGCTCCGGATTTAACGGAGCCRTGTCTCCCTCGCAGCCGCCTCGGCGCCTCGTCCTAGCGCGGAGCCTCGGCGCCATGCGGCCGGCCCTGCTGGCGCTCGCCGCCCTCGCCTGCGCCGCGGCGCCGGGTAAGGATCCCGGCGGCGCATCCCGGCGGGAATAACGGGATGTGGGCCGTGTGTTCTTACCTGAAATCCCTCCCTTTTCCCTTTTTTTTGCGCGTGTTCCCCGCAGCCGTGGCGGATGCGAGCGCCGCGGTGGTGACGGCGGCGGAAGGGGCCAGCGCGGTGATCGGCTGCGAGGCGCCGGCGGGAGCGCCGGGATCCCGCGTGCGCTTCCGCGTGCGCGGCGAGTGGCTGGAGCGATCCACGGGTGAGCGCGAGCCCCGGTTGGTGTGGTTTTGGGGGGGCGTTGGTGCCAAATGCTGCTCGCCGTGAGCACCTGCGGGAGGTTGTGGGATGCTTTGAGCTAAAAATAATGGGAATTTCATTGTTTGCAAGTTAAAAAGTCGGGAAAAGTAAAAAGCAGTGGGAGAAAATAAGGGAAAGTTCATGGTTTGCAAGGTAAAACATTGGGAAAAGTAAAAAGTAGTGGGAGAAAATAAGGGCAAGTTCATGGTTTGCAATTTGGAAAGTCGGGAAAAGTAAAAA
>NW_020456013.1:6879-8525 GCF_003342845.1 Nothoprocta perdicaria | reverse complement strand
AGGCCGCCGGCCGCTTCGGCGTCGTCCTGCCGCCGGAGCCGCCCCGGCACAGCGGCGGTGAGAATCCCCCCATCCCGAGCCCGGCCCCCCGCGGGTATTTACCCGCCCGCGCTAACCCCCCCGCTCTCTCCCTTCTCTCCGCTGCCGCTAACACCCAGGGAGCCCCGTAAGTACCGCGCGCACCGTCCCACCACCAAAATGCCCCTTTTYCCCCATAAATTCCCAAGGGGGATCCGGAGCGGAGCGGGTATTAAGGAGGCTCCGACACCTCCCCTCACGCTGCTCCTTTCTCCCGCAGTGCCCGAAGCGCCCGACCGGCCCACGGTGTCGGCGGCGTCCGAGTCGTCCGTGTACGTGGCGTGGGTGCCGCGCGCCACCGGCGGCTCGCCCATCAGCGCCTTCCGCGTGGAGTACAAGCGCGCGGGCCGCGGCGGCGCCTGGCGCACGGCCGCCCAGGGCATCTCGCCCGCCAAGCTCTCCGTGGAGGTCACCAGCTTGGAGCCAGGTACCTCCCAAAAAAACGTATGGGAAAAGGGGCTGCCCTTGTCCTTCCTGGATGGGAAAGAGTTGGGGTGGTTGGTCTTTCCGCTCGGGTGTCGTGGGGATCGCTCTGTGGGGCGGGGGGATCTCCTGTGGGGTGGAGATGCTTCTGTGGGATGGGGTCTCCGTGGGGTGGGGAGCTCCAGGATCTGTCTGTGGGGTGGGGATCTCCATGGGATGGGATCTCCATGGGGTTGGGATCTCCAGGATCTCTCCGTGGGGTGGGCGTCTCTCTGTGGGGTGGGATCTGTCCATGGGATGGGGTCTCTCCATGGGGTGGGGATCTCTCTGTGGGGTGGAATCTCCATCGGGTGGGGATCTCCATGTGGTGGGGAGATCTCCAGGATCTCTCCACGGGGTGGGCATCTCTCCATGGGGTGGAGATCCCCATGGGATGGGATCTCCATGAGGTTGGGATCTCCAGGATCTCTCCGTGGGGTGGGCATCTCTCCATGGGATGGGATCTCTCCATGGGATGGAATCTCTCCATGGGATGGGGATCTCTATGGGGAGGGGATATCCAGGATCTCTCTGTGGGGTGGGGATCTCCATCGGGTGGGGATCTCCATGGGGTGGGGAGATCTCCAGGATCGCTCCATGGGATGGGGATCTCCATGGGGTGGGGATCTCCATGGGATGGCATCTCCATGGGGTAGGGATCTCCATGGGATGGGGGGATCTCCATGGGGTGGGGATCTCCAGGATCTCTCCATGGGGTGGGGGGATCTCCATCAGGTGGGGATCTCCATGGTGTAGGGATCTTCAGGACCTCTCCACGGGGTGGGCATCTCTCCATGGGGTGGGGATCTCCATGGGATGGGATCTCCAGGATCTCCCCATGGGTTGGGGGGGATCCCCATGGGTTGGGGGGGATCCCCATGGGTTGAGGGGATCCCCATGGGTTGAGGGGATCCCCATGGGTTGGGGATCTCCAGGATCTCTCCATGGGGTGGGGATCTCTCCATGCAATGGCAATCTCTCCATGGGATGGGAGGGATGATCTCCACGGGATGGAGGCATCTCCACGGGGTTCCCCCCCTCCCCTTCATCCTCGCCCTTGTCCCCCCGCCGCCGCGGGGCAGGCGAGAGCTACCGGTTCCGCGTGA
>NW_020456013.1:3503-5114 GCF_003342845.1 Nothoprocta perdicaria | reverse complement strand
GGCGGCGACGTGCTCTACGTGGCCGTGGGCAGCGTGCTGGGCGTCATGGTGCTCATCGTGCTCGCCTTCGGCGCCATGCGCCTGTGCCGGAGCCGCGCGCCGGGCGCCGCGCACAGTGAGTCGGACCCCGCTTAACACCCCCCGTTAATACCCTCCCCTGTTAATACCCCCGTTAATACCCCCCGTTAACGCGACGCAGAGTGCGAGCCCGCCGGCTACGTGTGCGCCGGGCAGCTCGTGGAGCTCGCGGCGCCGGCCGCGGCGCTCGGCCTCCGCGCCTGCCCGCAGGCCTCTTCCCGGCGCCCGGCGCCGCCCGGCGCTGCCTGGACTACGAGCAGCCGCCGCAGAACGTAAGAGCCCCGCGGGGGTATCCGAGGTGGCGCCGGGCCCCCTTTTCCCAAAGCGCCCGTGGGAGCACGCCGCGAATCCCGGYGCTTCCCGTGCCGCAGGGCTCGTTGGCGGCGCTGCCCCCGGCCGAGCGCGGCGCGTGCCGCAACTGCCGCAACAACAACAGGTAGCGCCGCGCGCCGGGCCCCTCCCCGCCATTCCCGCCGGGATTCGGGAGGCCGCACGAGGCTGCTCTATATCCGCAGGTGCTCGGGAAAGCCGCCGGAGCCGCTCAGCCCCGTGGTGGTGGCCATGTGCCTGGCGGCGCCCGAGGAGCGGCCGCCGTGCTGCCGCCTCGCCGCTGCCGAGGRCTCGCTCCATGGCCCCGCGGAAAGCCGGGAGCACAGCCCGCTGCCCGGAATGCAGCCCCGGAGAGCGTCCCYGGAGCCGCCCGGCGCCCTCCGGGAATCCTGAGGGATCGCCGAGCYGGGGCTCGGGGGGAGTCGCTATTTATTTGCCGCTGGTGCTGTCGCATGAATGGACCTTGGGGTGGAAAAGACAGGGTTTTATTATTTATGCCGTGGCGTTCCTGCTTGGCGCCGCTCCGTGCAGCACCAAACTAGCCGGATAAGGCTTTTTTATTAAAAAAAAAAAAAAGAAGAAGAAGGAAAAATGGGAGGAATGACGTCAAGAACGCTGGAAACCTTCCCTGATGCAGGATGCACTAGCGGTAGAAGATCCCGGCTCTCCAGGCGGGACGAGCTCTTCCCAAGGCGCCCGCGTGCTGTAGCTGTCTCCAGCTTAATTTATACCCCCCTGGAATTTTAATGGCGCTTTAAGTGGTTTGCCGGGATGATATTTATTGATATTTATCCGTGCTTTAGGAGTCCCATGTTGCCACAGGCGCTTAGCACGGCACGGTGGCCGGAGGAGGCTCCGTGTCCCGGGGCTCCCCGGCATCCTGGGATGGCTCTGTATCCTGTGGCTTCCCAGCGTCCTGGGACTTTTCCAGGGCCCTGGGCTGCTCCGTGTCCCGGTGCTCCTCGGCTCCTCGGGATTGTTCCGTGTCCTGGGGTTGCTCTGTGTCCCGGGGCTCCCCAACATCCCGGGGCGGCTCCGTGTCCCGGGGCTGCTCCGTGTCCCGGGGCTCCCCAGCTCCCTGGGAGCCGGTGCGGAAGAGGAGCCGGTGCAGCCCTGCGCACGGACACGCGGCGCTGGGGGACGCACCCGGGGTGCCCCCCACGCGCACGGGGTGCCCCCCACGGCCCCGGGGTGCCCCCGGGC
>NW_020456013.1:0-1442 GCF_003342845.1 Nothoprocta perdicaria | reverse complement strand
GCCGGGACGGGAGCGCGGCACGGAGCGGGGAATGGGGCTGGGAGCCCAAGGGGGACTGGAGATGGCAACCAGGCTGGGAATGGAGCTGGGAATGGAGATGGGAATCCACCCGGGAATGGAGCTGGGAACCCAAAGGGGACTGCAGATAGGAATCCAGCTGGGAATAGGACTGGGAACCAGGCTGGGAATGGGGTTGGGAATGGGGCTGGGAGCCCAAAGGGGACTGGAGATGGGAATCCAGCTGGGAATAGGGCTGGGAACCAGGCTGGGAATGGGGTTGGGAATGGGGCTGGGAGCCCAAGGGGGACTGGAGATGGCAACCAGGCTGGGAAGGGGTTGGGAACCCAAAGGGGACTGGAGATGGGAATTCAGCTGGGAAGAGGGCTGGGAATGGAGCTGGGAATCCAGCTGGGAATGGGGCTGGGAACCCAAAGGGGACTGGAGATGGGAATCCAGCTGGGAATAGGGCTGGGAATGGAGATGGGAACCCAAAGGGAATGGAACTGGGAACCCAAAGGGAATGTAGCTGGGAACCCAAAGGGGGTGAGAGCTGGGAACCCAGTAGGTAATAGGGCTGGGAAGCCAAAGGGAATGGAGCTGGGAACAGGGCTGGGAATGGAGCTGGGAACCCAAAGGGAGCTGGGAACCAGGTTGGGAATAGGGCTGGGAATAGAGCTGAGAACCCAAAGGGGGATGGGAGCTGGGAACCCAACTGGGAATGGAGCTGGGAACCCAGAGGGGGAATGGAGCTGGGAATCCAGCTGGGAATAGGGCTGGGAGCCCAAAAGGGACTGGAGATGGGAACCAGGCTGGGAACGGAGCTGGGAAACCAAAGGGAATGGAGCTGGGAACCCAATTGGGAATGGAGCAAGGAACTGGGCTGGCAATGGAGCTGGGAACCCAAAGGGAGCTGGGAACCCAGCTGGGAACCAGGCTGGGAATGGAGATGGGAACCTGACTGGGAATGGAGCTGGGAGCCGGTCTAAGAATAGGGCTGGGAGCCGGTCTAGGAATAGGGCGAATGGAGCTGGGAACCCAAGGTGGACTGGAGCTGGGAACCAGGCTCGGAATAGGGCTGGGAATGGAGCTGGGAACCCAAAGGGGACTGGAGCTGGGAACCAGGCTGGGAATGGGACTGAGAACCCAATGGGGATGGAACTGGGAACCTGACTGGGAATGGAGCTGGGAATGGGGCTGGGAACCCGGCTGGGAAGGGAACTGGGAACTCGGTTGGGAACGGAGCTGGGAACCTAAGGGAGAGTGGAACTGGGAACCGGGCTAGGAATAGGGCTGGGAATGGAGCTGGGAAGCCAAAGGGGACGAGAGCTGGGAACCCAGTAGGGAATAGGGCTGGGAAGCCAAGGGAGAGTGGAGCTGGGAACCGGGCTGGGAATGGAGCTGGGAATGGAGCTGGGAACCCAAAGGGGACGAGAGCTGGGAAC
>NW_020456012.1:3489-20798 GCF_003342845.1 Nothoprocta perdicaria | reverse complement strand
AATAAGGGCAAGTGCAGGGTCCTGCACTTGGGGAGGAATAACCCTGGACACCAGTACAGATTAGGGGTGGACCTGCTGGAGAGCAGTCCCGCAGAGAGGGACCTGGGTGTCATGGTGGATGACAAGTTGACCATGAGGCAGCAGTGTGCCCTGCTGGCCAAGAAGGCCAACAGGATCCTGGGGTGCATTAAGAAAAGCGTCTCCAGCAGGTCGAGGGAGGTGATCGTCCCCCTCTACACAGCCTTGGTGAGGCCTCATCTGGAGTATCGTGTCCAGTTCTGGGCTCCTCTGGACAAGAGGGATGTGGAGCTGCTGGAGAGAGTCCAGCGCAGGGATATGAAGATGATCAGGGGCCTGCAACATCTGCCTTATGAGGAAAGGCTGAGAGCTGGGCATGTTCATCCTGAAGAAGAGAAGGCTGAAGGGGGACCTGATCAGTGCCTATAAATACCTGAAGGGAGGGAGTGAGGAAGAGGGGGCTGGCTTCTTTTCAGTAGTGGCCAGTGATAGGACTAGAGGAAACGGCCACAAACTGAAGCACGAAAAGTTCCACAGGAAATTAAGGAAACATTTCTTGACAGTGAGGGTGACATTGCCCTGGAACAGGCTGCCCAGAGAGGTTGTGCAGTCTCCTTCTTTGGAGATCTTTAAAACCCTCTTGGATGCAGCCCTGTGCCACGTGCTCTAGGTGACCCTGCGTGTGCAGGGGGTTTGGACTAGATGATCTCTGGAGTTTCCTTTCAACCTTAAGCATTCTACGATTCTATGAAGGTCAGTAGGACCTCCTGAATCAGAAGGAGTTTTGCCAGCAGGTCGAGTGAGGTGATCCTCTGCATCTACTCAGCTCTGGTGAGGCCCCACCTGGAGCATTGCGTGAAGTTCTGGGCTCCTCAGTACAAGAGGGATATGGATCTTCTAGAGAGGATCCAGTGGAAGACAACAAAAATGGTTAAGGGACTGGAACATCTCCCTTCAGAGGAAAGAGTAAGAGAGCTGGGCCTGATTAGTCTAGAAAAAAGAATACTCAGAGGAGATCTGATCAATATGTATAAATACCTGAGAAGAGAATGTAGGGAAGATGGGGCCAAATTATTCTCAGTGGTGATGAGAGATAGGAGGGTAGGAGTAATAGCTACAAGTTGAAACACCAGAAGTTCTATCTCCATATAAGGAAGAACTTCTTTATTGTGTGGATGTCAAAGCCCTGGAACAGGCTGCCCAGGGAGGTTTGGGATTCTCCTTCTCTGGAGATCTTCAAATCCCGCGTGAATGTGACCCTGTGCAGTATGGTTTAGGTGTCCCTGCTTGAGCAGGGGGGTTGGACTAGGTGATCCCTAGAGTTCCCTTCCAACCTAAAGCATTACGTGATTCTGTGTATCATAGAATCATGGAATCCTTAAGGTTCCCCAGAGGGAAATGAATATATGCCTGTTGAGATCTTCCTCTAACTGCACTACCACCATTAATTCCACCTGTTATAGCACTCACATTTCTATGAATGCCTTCAAAAATTCTTCTTACATTCTTATGAACACTTGCAATATGATACTTAAACAGTAGTAGAGTGTGAAATAGATCAGACAACAAAAACACCATTGCTGTTGGCTCCAGACACAGAACAGCAGAAGTGTGGAGAATATAACTGAACACCTTTTTAAATATTGCCACAAATGAAAGAATTCCAGCAGTTTCCTAACACTTTTCAAGTTCTTTTCTATTGTCTAAAGTCTCACATTTTGTTTTGTTTTTCCCTTGGCATTGCACCATAATATTGGCATGTTGAAATATGCAGACTGAGACAGATGTCTTGAATGAGTAAATACCAAGGGAATTGTTTATCAACAAGCTACGGCCAAGTGTAGCTCTCTGGATTTTCTCCCTCCTCTTTTGTGGGAGATCTGTTAATAATTTGCATAACAAACTKAGAACATCAGATACAAACTACTGCACCTACCCAAACACATTTCAGAAAACCGTGGAGATAAAGCCAACACAGTTCTTGTGTATCAGCAGGTTTTCTACTTTCCACAAGGTAGCAGAAAATTTTCCAGGGAAAGTGACACCTTTCTCTGCTGTACTCAGAAGAAGGTARAAATTAATAAATGGTAAAGAAGGCTATCTGTTTCTATATTATTTTGCTTTTTAAAATATTAAACCTCCTTTTCATTTTATTGGCAGGAAGTTAGTTTTCTGTCTTTCTTGTGACAGAAAATGCCAAAATTAYAAATAAAATAGTTTTTTGTAAACAGAACTTCCTTTCACGCTTCAGCTATTTTCAGCCTTTTGGCTTTCCTCTATCTTTTTTTATACAGTAAGTTGGAGTATATTGCTTGTAATGTAATCAAATACATATTTATTATCTGTAAGGTAATGAATGAGGAAGAGTGGATTACTATGTTCTCAATCATTTCAGAGTCCAGATGATATCATTAACCAAAGTAGTTTAGCTCAAGTAGTTCTGTAATAACATATGAACCCTAGTATTATTTGTAATGTTCAATCTACCACTTTGCTCATTGTGATTCATACAAGAAATAAGAAATTACTTTCTTTTGAAAAGTTTTGAATAACAACAATGTATTTCTTTGAAATACCTTTTTTTTTTTTCTTGACTCCTAGACCTGAAATAAAATTTGATAGCCCTGGAATATCAAGTTGTTACTTTATTCTGACAAGCACTGATTTTCTCTCATTTAGATGCAGTATTGTTGTTTTATGCTATAGATAGTTACTTTTTAATTTTTTTTTATTGGTCTGATACTGTCTTCTGGGCTGAAGCACAGGTTGAGGCACCAGTTTGCTGTCCAATCATCAGTCCCTTTATGCTACTTTACTATTATTTAGATTTAAAAAAAATAGGAAATTAGAAACCTGTATTTGTGGAAATATGAAACTTATAAGAATCCTCATTTTTTTTCCAAGGGTCATATGACATATCAGAAAGACTGTTCCATGCACTTATTCCCTCCCACTCATGGTTGCAAGACAACCATGCAAGGTATGGTTGCAAGAAAGGCAACTAAGATGATTACTGCTGGTATTAAGAAGAAGAAGATAGTGCTCAATAAACTTTAAGCTTTGTTTATTTTAAACAAAGAAAATAGTTAAGATTCAGATGATCATATTGTCAGTCATTTAATTCACTAACAATCTCTCTGCTACCTGTTTGAGAATTGCTATTCTGATTTTAGCCACTCAGAACTCCAAAGTGTGATTGGCAGTAAAAGAAAAAAAAAAATGCCTTGAACAGCTAAGGTATTTAAAATTATCCTTGATGCCAAGGGAGGACCCAGAGAAGTAGAGTGAAGAATATGTGACGAATCTAGATGTGGGCCACAAAAGTAACATTTCTGCACCTACCTAAATACAGGTTGGCCTTGAAAACCCAATACTGCCTTTCAAAGGTACCTAAATTGGCTATATATGAATTGACCACACACAAGGAATAGTATACATTCAGTACAGGTATACACATCAGACTTTTTGGYTGGCAATTTAATCTTCCTGAAAAAATTATAAATGTGAAGAACACAAAACTGCAAGTGAGAAGTGGGGTGAAGAGTCTAACCTCATGAGAGAAGAATGGAAACAAGCAAAACAGAAGCAGCAAAGTGGGCTACAACTGAGAAGTGGGAAGTTATAACATGATATGTAAGACAAAGTATAAAAATACAAATAGCGTGGAGAAAAGGCAAGACTCATTGAGACAATAACCATAAAAAATATATAGATTAGTATTAAGAGTCATTCTCCAGGGGTTTCTGAATTTAGTCTACATGCCTACTTGAAGAGCGAGTTTTTCTCCTCTATGCTGTATCTATAGATTTTCTTGTGTGTCGTGACTCCAACATACATACATTCTGCATGACGCTTTGCCTCCCTGCTATCTAGCTGACAACTTTTTGTAAAACATCAAAAGAAAGGATGTATTTGCATATTTCTGGCTCCACAAACAGACCACATTATGTTAGACTGTAAAATAATCACATGAAATACTTTGCTTTAAAGCAAAGGATTATCTGGACTGTGCCTATGGCACTAACACTACATCTACTAGTGATACGCACGACAGCAAGAACAGAGGCTGATTTGCAGTCTCAGAAGCTGTGGAAATGAACAGCACTGAAAACATGATAATTATATTAATTGGGCAATATCTCCACAGCACTAGCTTTATCATCTTTACCTTAACTTTTAAGAATTCCTCTTACACAAGCCATGACGAATACCATGAAAAGTCATAAAGCACTCTTCACTATCTTGGTGTCATAGCAGGTACACAGAGGCAATCAGAGCTGGTTAAATGTTTTCCAAATGATTGTCTTTTTTTCTTAGAAAATATTTACTTCATCAAAATATATTTAGTAGGCATATAGTGATTTTGAGAAATTTCATTCAGAAAAACATACTCGTTTAGATTATCAATATTTAATTCATAGCACTTTGTTTTAAAATCATTTAAGTTTAAGAGCTTCTCATTTATAGAAAATATGAATTTAAAAAAACAAAAACTAAACAGGTTTATTGAAGTGAAATGTTTTCATTGAATCAGTATTATCTTTTCCAAGAGACAGAAAGAGGTAAGTTCAGAAATCACTAAATTTTCCGTCACATAGACTTCACATTTCTGCCATAGTTTTGCAAATACGAAGTAAAAAATAATGTCAGCAAACTATTCTGAAACAGTTAAATAGCTCAGTAAAGAACCTTTATAATACATTTCTCCAAAAGAGTGACAAAGAATATGAGCTAATGTTTCTGTTAAATATTTCTAGATCTCGTAACAGATCCTAAAATATATTCTGATATTTATATTCTGATATAAATCAGAAAACACCATTGTGACCGCACCAGGTAGTGTTTAATGCAGTCAAACATCATAAATGTTAAGGATTTTCAGTTCCTCACCTCGTGCAAGACACTCCCATCATTTTTTTATAATGTTAGCATCTAAAGCATTTACATTGCAAATCAGTTCTCTCTTCTCTAATGTGAATTTTTGGCAAGTCATTTAATCATGCTTGGTCTCCTCTGTAAGACTGAAACAGTATTTTCTTACTTTCATTAAGTTTAAAAATAGAACTTATGCCTGTAATTCTGAGATTTTGATCGACTGTATACAGTAAAATGGAAACAGTAACTTGAACCAATACTCACTGCTTCTTCACAGTGGGAAATATTTCCTACTATACGTCTATTAAAAATTATTTCTTCGTCAATCTTTTAAGATCTATTAGAATAAAAATGAAAATAATTCCTGCTTTTATTATTTGGCAATTATATTGTAGTTCTTATACTCTGAAGGGATAGAATCATAGAATAATTATGAGTAGGAAAGACCTTCAAGATGATCAGCTCCAACCGTATGTATCTCAACAAGTTGCTGACTGGAAAACTCTTCATAATTTTTTAATCTGCATACTTCTCATATCCTCACACCTCTTAAGAAAGCTAGTTCTTTAAAGTTTTCTCTTTTTTTTTTCTAAAAAAAAGGTCTTAAAATAGTCAGTGAAGTACAGATTGTGTACAGCAAATCCAAGCCTCATACACACAGACTTTATTTTTAAAACTGCTTTTCATATACCCGTAAGAGCAAGTCCACGAACCCTTGAAGATCACAGGGTGAAAGCTATTGACACAGAAGAATGAATTAGATTTTGACTAAAATTTTAAGAGAAAACACTCTTTAAACTCAATATTTCGCAAATCCTTCTATGCTGAAGGGTTTCTTTCTACAGACCAAGATGGTAATGGCATACCAGAGAATTGTCAGAAAAAGACAATTAGCGATCTGCAACTGCACTGTAGAGAAGTGGTCTGAACAATGCTAATTATTTCTGCATTTTTCATTACAAAACATCTCTCAAATTTTAGCAAATAACTACAATACTGTCAGAGAGTCAAAGGACTCCTATTTTACCCCAAGATTAATTAATGAAGAATCCTAATTTGATAAATTCACATATACTACGGAATGGTATGTAGGCTGGAATTTAATGTTCTCGCTATAAACAATTTACCTAAATAAATGCAGCTTGTGGTTTGCATTTAGGCAGGAGGAAAAATTATGGCTCAGGTAGAGGTTAGAAAATAACAGTTAGTTGACAAGTGAGACAAATGCATGCCAATTGTTGGAATTCTCAACATGTGGCCTGTAAAATGCTCAGAGCCTCGACAATTCTGACATTCATTAACAGAAATTACCTTGTGGTATATCAGAAGAGTCTGTAGCAGCAGGCTATATAATAATTGTCTAGGATACAGTGCTATGGATTCTGCAGTACCTCCCAGGAGTCTGCCAACTGCACAGCGGAGAGCCAACAGCTTGTGTGCCGCAGCTACGCATGTGGCCTGTTAGTGAACACGACTCCTTAAACAGTCAGGAGTGAAGTGACAGTCTCTATTAGGTCATTACAAGCACCGCAGATCTTTCTTGCTCTCCAGAGCAATGGGAGCTGCCTTGCAACTCTGAAGTTACATAACCAAAGAGACGTAATTGGCCTGAGAAGAGAAGTCTGGGACTCCAACATGTTTCTTTTGCAACAGTTCTTAAGGGAAAAGATGGTTTTGTTGGTAGAGAATTTTCAAGTTGTGTAAGAAAATTCAAAATAGAATTAAAAGCCATTCTTTGAATAATGATTTTATCTATGTAATAGGCTTCACTACAAACTTCCACAGTTTGAATCTGCTTTCTTATTGGCATACCTATGCAAATCAAATTCATACTATCCTAGATTGTCTCTATAGCCACATAAGCCATACTTTAGCAGAATCTTTTTTCATCCCTGATGTAACTCTGATAACTAGCTTTCCTTTGACACAAGCCTCTGAACTTGGTAGAATGCCAACTTGCTATTAGAGTTTAACAGCATGGCCTCAGTTGCAGGTGTTAAATTAAATAGGTGAATAATCCGATTGAATCATAGTGATGGAGAAAAAAAAAAGATGAAATTACATATGTGAAATATAAATCATACATATATATTACATATATATTGCATGTATATACACATATATTACATATATATTACATATATATTACATATATATTACAGTTTGAGGTGAAACTAGATTAACTTACAAGTAAAAGAAAATAATTTTAATTAGTCTCATAATTATAACATCATTCAATAGATTTACTGAACAAAATCATTAAACATTTTTTTCCATAGATGTATACATATCCTGAAACACATCCTGAATACACATGCGTGAAACACAGGAAGTTCCATCTCCATATGAGGAAGAATTTCTTTAGTGTGAGGGTGACAGAGCCCTGGAACAGGCTGCCCAGGGAGGCTGTGGAGTCTCCTTCTCTGGAGGTCTTCAAAACCCACCTGGATGCTGCCCTGTGCCACATGCTCTAGGTGTGCCTGCTTGAGTGGGAAGGTTGGACTAGATGATTTCTGGAGGTCTCTTCCGATCTTAACCATTCTGTGATTCTGTGATATGTTGCCATACATACATATGAAAATTTTGATCATATTGAAATATTACACAAGTTAATAATATCACTGTCTATTATCTCAGGTACATTCTTCACTGCATAATTTAAAAATGCAAAATGACTGAGGGCTAATTTTACCAAAAGAACATCAGAAAGCATCAGATCTGATTTTCTGAATTCATAATGGTTTGCTCATATTACTGCAGTTTTCAGCAGAATAAGCCCTGAATATTCATCCAGTTTCACTAAAAGATTTTATTTAGGCTCTACGAGTTTTTGCCATAGAATGACTAAAGTTTGTGTATGTAGACTTCAACAGTAATGCTTTCAGTCAGTGCATTACTACCCTTGCTGTAATCCCTCCTAAACTGAGCTTCACAGTTTGTGAGGTATCTGTATTCCTACAGCAAAAGGAAATTAGCACTAGAGATAGTTTACCACTGCTCAGCAGATGTATCTTGGCGCATTCCAGGAAATTAATGAAAAAAAAGGATATGTTAAGCTGGGTTAACCCTACGTAATTCAACAATACTCTGCTATGTCCTGTTAATACATTTAATGTTGCTGTTTCTGTGCCATTATATACATCAAGATGCAGCTCCAGTATAATAGATGCCTAGAAAAGTCTGAATACAGAAACTAATAGTTCATTAGTTTTTCCACACAGGCAAATACTTTCCAATAACCAACTTGCCAAAATATCTGAATAATAATAGAGTTTAAACTGTTATACAGACTATTCCTTATATCCATCCAGTTCCTAAGTGTTACGATTTATGGTTCCTCTTCTGGGTCCTAAAATAATTGGTTTAAATGTGGGGACATGAAAAGCTCCACAGGAAGCCATCAGAATCCCAAGTTCTTCAAAGGGAGGACTATAATAGTGATGGTGGGGGTTTCTTTGTCCTCTGTGGTGGCAAAAGGTTGATTTCTGCTTCCTCTTTCTTGGATCCATTTTGGGCTATTGGGTATATTTTCTACCTATCTTTATGCTTTGCTCTTTCTTCATGGGCCTGTAGTTCCATGACAACTAAATTTACCACATACAGAATGTCTTGTTGGACACCAGATACTATTCTTTGTTGTCCCTAAAAACTGTTTTGCCCAGTTCACATGCCTGCTTTTCTTTCAGAATTAGTAACTGATCACTCAGGATTTGTCTATAGTCCTGGGGTCTCTAATGTCACCATGTGTCTCCAGTGCTGCCTTTGTACTGTCTCAAACCCTCTTCTGCACTCCAGCATCCCCGCTTCCCAGGCCCTGTTATCATCCCATCCCACCGACTGCTAAGATCATAAGTATCTTATTCTATGCTGAATAACCACCTGTTACTACTATTATTTATACAAAAATACATATTGATTTGGACAGATCAAGATGCATCCATACAAGAATCAGTCCTTAGGCCCTGCAGAGTTACTAGCAAGACTGTGACCTGTACCAGCAGTGCCAGCACCACATGTATTGGGCTACAGATATGGGGCTACTAGTAATGTATGAAAGTCAACAAATGAATGGTGACGCATCAACTTCAATGTAATAGGCAATTACCAAGTACGTATTTGCACAATGTAGTACTCTAAACATATTTTTCAAAACTAACAACAGCCCAGAGTTCTGCCTTGTTGTAAAGCCTTCATTTATAAGCATTTACARTACCTCATGGCATGGAGAAGCTAACAGTGTGGAGAAAAAAAATATTATTCAAACAAGACATGCTTCTTGTTTTATAAAATCAGAATTGTGATGGTATGTCTCACTTTAATTCAGACATRTAGATCCCACAAAGTATAGAACATTTGTTCTGTTATTCTTAATGGCATTTTTAAAGGCACTAACAAGAAATGCAAATAGTAAAATATCTTTATTGCATGTGCTGCAGAATCAAAGGCTAAAAAAAAAAAAAAGCAAAATCTTTGAGCTGGGACTTTGGACAGTGGGCATTGAAATAAAATGGTTGGTTTTGACTTCATAAAAGATAAATATCACAACAGTAGCCAGAAAGGTAGGAACTATTTTGTTAGAGCTTTTTTAGGAGATAGACGCACTAAAAGTTATTTATAATTTCCTAAAAAAAAATCCAYAAACTTAATTGAGACAAATCCTGAAGTAAATTAAAAAGCTTTTACTCATTTTCAGCTTGTAAAAGTATGTCAATACAGGGGAATAACTGTATGTTTTCTCTCACTGTTAAATCAGCTGGCAAGTGTTACAGGTAAGCCCAAACTAGGAAAATATGACTCTTTTTTCAGTTATAATTTCAGTAATAATTTCACGATGGAGCAGGGGAACACCAGTGCAATCAAAGAGGGTTAATAGCAAACCAACATTTGCTAATTAATAGCAAATTAATAGCAAATAGCAAAAAACAATTTGCTAATTAATAGCAAATCAACACTGAAATACATTGGTTGAAATTTGTTCTAAAATCAACCAGGCATTTCCTGAATGCTCAGAAGAACAACTCTCTTTCTCCTTTTCTCGCACATCCACAAGAAACTTTAAAATGTTTGAATATTTGACAGGACACTGTTAACAAGTAAAGGCAAGCTACAAAAAGAAAAAAAMCACATCATACTAGTATTATCTAGTTTCCATTTCTATATTGAAGTAAGTAGTGTTTCATTTGCTTTAAAACTAAGTTAGCATTCTTTCTATTTTTCAGATGGGAAACAGAATCAGATGGGAGTCAGTCATGATTTGCACACTAAGGACACAACACAGTTCAGGTGTAAGTCAGGGATGAGGAGCAAGGAAGTTATCCGGGATATCAAACCAGCCTATCTTTTCCCTTCCCATAGTATGCACACATGCAATAGATCTAAATACTGGTTAGTCTGCTGTTTTAAGTAAACATCTCTTTCTTTCCCCTTTCCCTTTTCTTTCTTTTTTCTTTTTTCTTTTTTCTTTTTTCTTTCTTTTCTTTTTTCTTTTTTTTTTCTTTTTTTGAAAGCTTAAGTATTCTTTTCAGGAAATAACGCATTTCCAGCTATTCTTGCAATATGACTATCTTTCCATTGAATTTCTGATTGCAAACTGTATGTTCTTCTTCTGTCTTGTGCGTCTCATCTTGTAGAGAAGTTTGAATAGCCTATAAAAATTGCATTCTAGTATGTGGCTAACTTGCAGTATATACTAATTCCCTGAAGTCTTTGTCTTTCATCTTCTTGCATACATGCATCACTTTATGTAATGCAGATAATGCCGAAGTATTTAATAAAATAATTTCTAATGATTCTAAAAGATTTCTAATGTAAAAGGGCAAATAATTCTTCAGGGGATAAAGATCTTGCTTAGTTTTCACTACAAGTTTGTTATATCTGTAGCAGTAGACTGCTACAACACTGAAAACATTATATGTTATCAGTTTGGAGAAGATCTTTCATTACAAAAAAAGACAAATCTTTGTTCTTAAAACTGGCTAGAATTATTTTTCCTCATTTTCATTCAGATCTGCTCTATTATGAAAGGCTTATAAGTGGGATAAATCTCTGATAAAAATACAATGTGTCAAAAGTTTCAGTTCTGTGAGCTTATTTTACAAATCAAAATGTGATAATGTAAATGATAGTATTCATGTTGTTCAGATGTATTATTAAGTACAGTACAGGTCAAATACATATGTATGTAAATAAACAAAGTAAAGTGAAAAAAAAAAAAAAAGTTTTTCCAGACATAGTACTGAGGGCTGTTTCACCTTCCCCTTGTGTTACCTTTTGAAGTATAAATAAATATGCTTACTGTTTGTATTTAGTGAATTTTGTATAGACATTTCCTAGGTTGTTACTCCTGGCTCAAGCAAGGCAAATTACTGAAGTCACAGAATTTGTCTGATGCGCTTACATTGAGTAAAGTTCTTCTGGATTGAGATTAGCAGGGTTTGGAGCTCACAACTCACAGTGACAGCTTCTACTAAACATGAAGAGAAAAAAGAAGTTAGAGTAACTTTGCCACTCACTTATCAGAAAAGAGGTTGTAAGCTATGCTGTAACTAGAACACAGAATTAAAAATGCTTCAAAAACATTCAGTAACTGTGCTTCAGCACTGTGCCTTTTCAGAGGAAAGGCTTTTGTTTCTTAATTGATTAGGGGGAAAAAAAAAAGCTGTCATCGTCTGACAGATATTCACTTACAAGAACATACTGATGACTTAATCCTATAAAAAACGGCCCATATAAAAATTCCTGATCAAGCCCAAAGACATGTTGGAAGAATTAGATCTGAAAAATCATATTTCTTGGGCCTGTTTTTCAACATCCTTGCATTCTTGTAGTAATCTATGCCTCAGCATAACGAGGTGCAAAATATTTGTAAAGTGTACTTCTCCATTCAGCTATAAATAGAATAGCTGTGGCATTTCTCATACACTTTATATGGATATAAATGAACATATAAGGTGTATTACTATAGTGAAAAGTACAAAACAGAGTTTAACTTTTCAGTGTTGTTTCATGAAACATTCTGAAAGTGTAATGGTGTAATGGTACTTCTCCCTCTGGTATACAGTAAAAAATAGGCTGAAATTTATGATTCCCTTTTCATATATCGCTGCTGAATGAAAGTATGAATTTAATTAAATCAAAATGAGAATTTCAAGTGGGTAAATCATAAATAAATTAYAGGATAAGTCATAAACATTATAGTATAAGGGATGTCTTGTCAGAACTGTCTCCTACATTGTTTTTACCAATAATCCATGATTAAAATAATAATACTAATAATAATAAAGTCTCATAAAGCAACATCCTCTCCTCCAAGAGCTATTTTTGACATTAATACTGAACCTTGCAAGGAAAAAAAAGATCTATACAGAGTTGCTTTGTGTGTAGGAGTATGGATTAGCAAATTGAATTCAAGATAATACTATTTCCTTCCAAGATTAAAAAAAAAAAAACAACCTAAAATAAATGCACAGTTAATACAAGCAAAACAAAAGAATCCATTGAGTAGAACAGTCAACTTTAAAGAACAGTGATAGCAGCAATCATAAGAAAGAAAGTTAAAACAAAAAAGGTAAAGTAGAAAATGGAATTTTCTTCCTTGTCAAAGGGGAAAAAGAAGAGGTATATTTCAAGTACTTATAGAGGAGATGTTCTTTAAAAGCAAGCTGAGTTCTGTAAAAGCTTTCTCACTCAGCCTTTTAACATACAATAGTGTTGCCAACTGAAAGAGCTTCTTAACTGATGCATAAGGATTCTGTTAGGCAAGAATACTGTATGGCATCAACTAATCTGCATCCAATGAAGAACTAGACTGAAACCATCTGATTCACCTCAGCAACAGTGAACTACAGGAATTTAGAAATGTCATGCTTGTCAGCATGATTCCTAATATTGAAGAGAAGTGAACAGCTTGCATGTTTCCTATTCGAACAACTGTGGGAATTTTCTACTCCAGCTTCCTAATGCTGGTTATTTCCAGGTCCTGAATCACATTCACTATAAATAGTAATAATGGTAAATAAATAAAATATATCTAAATAAATATGAGTAAAATAGCACTCATGTAATCTGAAGAATGACTACCAAATGCACAAGATCATGTTCTTTCTCTAAGCTTAAACAAGAGCTAATGAAAGGAACAGGCWATGAACTGGATCTTGGTTTAGATTTACTGCAGTGAGGAGTGAGCTCTTAGTATGGAGCCAGATCAACTACATTTCTTCTACATTTCTCAGTAAAAGGTACCTGGCCAGGCACCTTCTGCCCAGAGCTTCTCTAAGGTTGCAATAGTGAATATAGGTCCCCGTTTTTCAGGTGATAGTGAAAGCAGAAGTGAATTTCTACTTTTTTTTGTACCTACATCAAAAAAAAAAAAAAAAAGAAACTGTGGAGGACACCAGTTTGGAGATTTGGTTGGTCTAGATGATCTCCAAAGGTCTCTTCAACCTCACTCATTCTGATTTAAAAGTTCAGTCGAGCTCTACTGTCAGTTTTCTCCATTACTGCCGATTTTCACTCCTCCCTCCCTCCTCTCCCCCCCMAAAAAAACCTTAATGGTCAAGCTTCTGTTACCAAGGCATAGATATATTCTTTTCCAAAGAATATATCTATGTAGATATATTCTTTTCCAAAAGTTTTAAAAGGTGAAAATAGATGTAGCATCTGATAGATTTTATTTAAATGTACTTAAGTGACAGTGCCGAACTTTTCTTACCAGAACTGCCATCCATGCTTACAAAAAAAGATTTTGATTAGCATATTTCTCAGCTGCATTTAAAACATGTTAGTTTGAATAAACTAATAATGTAGAACTTTGAAAGCAGAAAGGTTAGGAAAACATTGGAAGGTTTGAAATACCTTCAACATGGTGAAATACCATATAAAATAACTGCCTTCTCTGTGTTTTCTTCAGAAGGTGTTTATAAGTCTTAGAAGGTGTTTATAAGTTTATAATTTTAATTGTAGATTACAATGTTTTTTTCATTTCTCAAACAATGTATAGCGATTCCAGATTCAGCCACCTCTTAACTTACCTTAATTGCTATATTTCCCTTCTCTCACATTTTTTTTTATCATTGTTTGGTGTCATAATAGATTTTACAACTATCTATCTGTGAAAAAATACGTGGAAATTGAAGATTTATTATGTGTGAGCTTTTTTTGTCCTGAGGCYCCAAACTTACAGAGCTCTGAAACAAGCAAACATTTCTCATTTTACACAATTATCTTTTTTTTTTTTTTTTTTCTCCTATACTCTATAAACAGATGTAGGAATTTCCATTACTAAATTTGTAAGTGGTTCAAATACATAAAATTATCTTCCAAAAGGAAAAAAGAGTTGTGAAATAATAAAATGTGCACTCATCAAAATCATGACTAATGACTTAGCTAAATTTGGAACCAACAACTAAGCAAAATTTCAGGAAGAATTATGCACATCTTCATAGCCAATGCTGTAGAATTTACACTGGTTAATGCAGAAATCTTTGACTCAGTCATATTCATCTAACTCAATACATAATCTTGTTTCCTGAGCAAAGGATGGCAGACCTAGTCTTCCTATACTCCTGCATAATTGTGGTCACCAGCTATGACGAAGACAAAATTGTACCAATATTTTCCCTCAACACTCTTTGTCTTGAGCATCACAGAGAATTTTTGTTTTCCTGACAGTATCTGAAAGTTTCATATTTTAAATATGAACTGTCTTAAAAAGGTTCTGCAACAGCAGTGTTTCTTTTTTTTTTTTTCATTTTAATTTATAGAATACTTTTCATGCAAGTTATAGACTGTAACATCTCCGACACACAGGCAAAAGGCAATTTTTAGATACTGTTGCATCATTTTCCTGCAGCCTTATTACCATTTCTACCTTCATAGGGTTTGACAAATCCATCCCATTTATTTACCAAGGTTGCTGCTTCTGAAAGATCTAATGAATGAGATATCCTGTGGCATGTTGACCAGTAAAATATTTTCAAAACAAGGACAAGATTGACTGGAGTCAGTAAAAATAAATAGCTTATCTATTTTCTACATCTCTTTTTAATCCATACATTTTCCCGTCAAAGATATCAGTAATGCTCCATTTTTAGAGTTACCATTTAAAATGGTTGAGGATTTAAATGTCATATTTCATTACTATTGGATGCGATAAAGATTTCAAGCCACAGACCATCTTAGTAAGGATAACTATTTATCCAATTCTTCTAGGAAAAGTATTAATTTTCTTTCCTAAAAGAGTTCTTTATCAGAAGGTCTTTTGTTCTCAGTTATACACACTATTAAAAAGATCTTACCAGGCTTCAAGTTCATCCAGAAAGATATTTTATATGTTTTCTGAAATGTCTTTTACGTGTTCCACATTTAAATCTGGCCAGGTAAAGGCTTGATAGCTTTTTCCAGCGGGATCGGCGGGGRTTAGGTGACACAGTGAATTAACTTAAAGACATTCAGTGCCATATGCTCACACCATCTGTAGGCTGGAAGTGGCAGTAAATCACAGTGAAAGCCCATTTCGACATATGAGTCTGAGCCTTCTCCCAACTCAACACACCAGCTAAACTGCTTACTCAGCATTGTGCCAGGCCACTGAAGGAGGAAAGGGCCCAACTGCAACACTCTTGAACTGGGCAGATTTTCTGGGGCTCAGAATACAGAAATAAAAGATTAAGATAAGATAAGATAAGATAAGATAAGATAAGATAAGATAAGATAAGATAAGATAAGATAGTAGATGAATGCTGTTGAGCTCAGCACTTCTTCCTGACTGTCACTTTTACAAATCCATTTTGGATTTTGGCGAGTTGGGAGCCTGTTTGTTTTCATAAGCTCTGCCCCAGCCAGATAACAGTGAATTGTGGAGGGTGTGTGCTTGCCTGTGATTATTTGAGGAGAGAGGAGTGAGGTGCTTAACATAAATGTCTCATTTTAAGTACCTATAATTGAGTGGAATAAATGGAGGCTTAGCACTGATGAAATGTTTCTTCTGTAATCCAATCCCCAAAACCAAAAAGAGCCAGAAGAGTTTGCAAAGGTAAGATATACATCCCATGCACATTAATTATTCCTGCTGGGAATTCTGGATGTTCATGAAGTAAGGAAGGAGTACTGTAGTGAAATTATATTATCTGCATGAATAGAAGACTGCCAATGCAAGTACCATTTTAATAGCTTTTTCCCCCATTCTTTCTTTTTCAGATTGCTTTTATTTTGCTAAAAATGGAAACACTATACCAAGACCAGGATTTTATTCTATTCTTCTTGGCTGTACACTTTCTAAAGACACAATGCATTCGTGCTTTGCAGCATTAATTAGGATGAGCACATCAACCTTTTGCTTTATCGACTTATCTTAGCCATAAAAAAAAAAAAAAAAGCAAGGCATAGACATGTTTTGCATCCAGCTACCCACCCAGCAGCTGGGTCTGGCTGGATGATGACTGTCGTCCTGGTGCCATATAGTCCTTGTTCACCGCTGCAACCAGCTCCTGTCCCCCAGGACACCCTTGCTGTTCCCCAGCCCCTCCAACATCCCCTTCCTGAAGGGCTTCCACGCTTTTGAAGCTGTATTTATATCACCTCCTTCAACCTTTTACTTTGTGCTGCTATAAACAGCTCCTCTGGCTTAATCCCTGCCAACTCAGTTCATTTCCCCCAGTTGGTGTTCTACCTCTCCTTCAATATTCCTAGACCTCACGCTAAACATTCTGTCTCTCAGGACCTTGTAGCTGCAGACTCAATACCTTCTGGATTGTGTAGATGAGTTAAAAACAAAACCCTTCTGAACTCTTTAGGTTATGATTATAGCTGAGGCATGTTCTTACTCTAAGGAGGAACGTAATACTGTAATTTGCTACTTATTTGATTCTTGGAAATATGTATGTGCACACACTTTGTATACACACACTTCTCAATTTCTGCAATTAAAAGAGGCATGTTGTGTTTGATTCCTGTATAAGCAAGGGCATTTACCTCCTAGTAAAATCTCCCTCGCAAAACTGTAATGGTGAGTTTTAATTCACACTTCCTTTCTGTATAAGAGATTAGAGATGGATTCCAACAGAGGTCCTCCCCAGCTCTCAGCATTGTTTATGGCATTTTATAAGCACTGTTATTAGTGCTAGGAAGCTCTCTATTTTTGCCTTTCTACTCCTTGAAATTTTCCTAATTAGGTATGTCTAATTAAGATTTCCATTATTTTCTTTTTATTCCCTTTGTCCCAGTAAAACTGACAGATAAATGCATTGAGACTTTGTAATGCCTTAATTGTTCCCCAAGAGTTAGATTACAGAGTTAGGACCTGATTCATGTACATTTTATGCACCATTTTCCTTCCCTTCCCTTCCCTTCCCTTCCCTTCCCTTCCCTTCCCTTCCCTTCCCTTCCCTTCCCTTCCCTTCCCTTCCCTTCCCTTCCCT
>NW_020456012.1:0-3474 GCF_003342845.1 Nothoprocta perdicaria | reverse complement strand
CTTCCCTTCCCTTCCCTTCCCTTCCCTTCCCTTTCCTTTCCTTTCCTTTCCTTTCCTTTTCCCAAGCATTTTGCTCAGAAATTTGATCTTGCTGAGGAAAGTACAAATACTTATTTACATAAATCCCCGAAGAATATTTGCTATGTCTTCCCTCTGCACCTTATTATGCACTACATGCTCTGCAAAGAAGAGGAAGAAAGAGCTAATAACAACTCATGCAATGGTCCAGCTAACCAAATATATGCAGATATTTTTTGCTAATGCAGTTTATTTCAACCTTTCATATTCTTTTTTTCCATGGATTTCAGCAATGCACACCTAACACACCTTTGTGAAGTCACTCTGGATCCACCTTAGTGTAAATAATCACAGATTTTGAAGCCTAAGAGACATCTGTCAAAATAATGATCAAGGCAGTATAAAAGCACAAAGCAGCCTGCATCTCATATTTGGTACATACTTCATCATAAACCCCAGTTACTATCATGTAGGGGTGAACTGCTAAAAGATTTTTAAATAACTGACCCAAGAGACAGCCATGGAGATATTGGGACAGACAGGATACTCCATATACTCCTTATCATGGGGATGAGACCTTCGTCAAGGTCTGAGAAGACAGTCAGAGAACGAGCTGCCCACCAGCAAGTGGTGCCAGCACAGTACCACTTGGTTCCCAGCAGAAAGGACAGAGATGGAAAGCACTACTTTTCAACTGGGATGAGCAGCTTCCGTCCCAGGCCTGTTATATGCCTGCATATAGCAGCATTAAATTATATGTAGTGGGACGCAATGGGCAAACTAGTGTATAAAGTACTTTTTGCAAAGCAGGCTTCTGATCAGTGTAAAAACAGCGTAAAAATGGCCAGTGCACTTGCTCTACCTTTTGTGATACCTCGCCTACCAGTTCAGTGTCTGAAAAAACAATGTAGTTTGTTAACCTAAAGGACGCTAAGGACGCTGATCATGGCAGGAAACAGAACAGCTGTACTTCTCCGCTTCAAAGACCTGCTCTAGTTAGACAAAGTCTTCTTTTCTGCACTGAGTCTGGATTCTTGTTAAGAAAGAAATGCATTCAATAAACTCTTTTAATTGCCTGTTGAAACTCTTAATATTTTTCCTTTGTGAAAAATATCAGGCAAAGATGTTGGTGAGTGTTCTGCTACTCGAGACAGAAGCAGTTAGAGGCTTTTGTATTCTCAGAATGAATTTTCTGTGAAATCAATTCATTTTATGTTGGTGCTGAAACAGCATGATATCACCTATCACCTCCTTCACCTCCTTTATTTTTTATTTGTTTTTTTTTGACTAATACTGGTTTCTTTTTACACAATTCAATAATGAGGTGAAGTTTTCCTGTATGGGTCATGTGTGAAAAGACTTCCATCAGAGAAAAAAAGAATGAAATAATCTTTCAGCTGTCCACAAAATAATTTTTCTGTGTACATTTCTTCATTATTTAATTTCTTTTTCCCCACTTAGGAAAGAAAAGTTTATCATACATATATATATTCATCAAGGTTTTCAAATTTGTTTCCTTTTCTCTTCATTTACACAAAGGACGGATAATACAAAAGACACTGCAGCACAAAATGCTTGGGATAGGAAAAGTTAGTAAAGCATTATCAGATTTAGAACCCCACTGGCTATATAAAGCTCTTTATAACTCTAAGATATGTCTCTGTTATATATATCAGTTTTCATACATATATGCTGCTGCAATATTTCTTGTCTGTTCTGCTTATGATTCACTCATCTAAGAATCTCTCCAGCTCTCAGTTGGACTCTCAATGAACTTCAGCAGCAAAGAGCAACAGCTAGCATTTTGTTACAGAAGCTGGAATTTAATCTTTACTTGCTTTTCAGATAAAATCTCTAGAATTTTGTTTGGAGTGCAATAACAGGTAAACACACATTCAAAATTAAATATATTCACTAGTTAAGTTCTTGCATGAGCATATATACTAGACGCTTGCTGGAGCAATGAAAACTTACCAAGAGTGCATGGCCTACCATCATTCCTCTTCAAGTTTTTTAAGCTCCAAGAAAAGAGGACAAATTAAAATTTCCTGGGGATACAGGTTTCTATACCATGATTATAGCAACTACTAAGAAATCTATGAATAATTAGCTTACATCTTAAAATCAAGTAATTAAATCCACCCTCCTCCCACCTTTATCCATATACAATCTCACAAAATTTCTTGCTGCACTTAATTCATTCATAGCAAAACAATAATTCTCAAAGGTCACTTACATTATTTATGTAGAGAAATCCAAACTTCTTGTGATTCTTCAAAACAAATCTTCTGAACATTCTTTAAACAGCAAGAGGAGTGAGTATGCCCTTTAATCCAGTGAACACTCAAGTTGTAGGATAACTAGATCCTCCAATAACCACATCCTGCAAGTTGTCCTCATGATACTTCTCTGCTCTAAAATACCTCTGACCCACATATTCTTCCTGAAAATACTGGGAGTAACCAGAAGCTACCTGCAAGAACAAATATATTTGATTCTAATATGCTATGCTTGCAGCCATCTGTAATCAAAAAAGCTCTGTAATCAAACTGCCTTTAACAGAGGCATTCTTCTTGGAACACACTGTCCTTCACATCTTTTTGTTAGATAATCCTTTCTTTTTATTCTACAGTCAGGATCCATAACTCAAAAGGGGAAAATTATTTCCAAAGTTCATAATTCATTCAAAATTGCATAAAGATGGAAGGATTTTTTTTTTTTTTTTTTAATGTTAACTACTCATCTGCTGCTCCTGCAAAATGTTTTTAGGGTAAGAATTTCAAAAATATTAAAAGCCCCTCAAAAATGCACTGCTTAGAAGAATCATCAAAAACACTGATGTTCAGAAGCTGACACTTCACTAACATAATTAACTTSTGAAGGCCCACATAATCAAGTTGCAGCTGCCCCAGCTAAAGTGAGGCACATGTTGGGAGCCCAGCCCAACTCAAATACCTCTATGTAAATGCACACAGCATGGAGAATAAACAAGGGGAACTGGAGATGCATGTGTGATTGCAGGGTCATGATTTCATTCAAATTACTGCAACATGGTGGGACAACTCTCATGACTGGAATGAGAGCCCTTCCCTTAGGGAAGGGCTCTGGAGCGGACGCTCGTGCCGGAGCTCCTTGTCTAGAGACGAGCCACTGYGGCCCAAAGCCGCCGAGCGAGAGARCGCAGGCAGCGAGCAGCGCGAGGCAGCCCCGGCGCCGACCCCTGAGCGGGCAGCGCGGAGCCCCGTGCCCGAGGCGGCTCTGACTCAGCGGGGGCGGAGCCGGCAGCACTGGCGGGAGCTCAAAGGGCGCCCCCAGGGAGCGCGGCGACCAGGGCGTGGCGCGTCAGTAGGGCGTGGCAGTTGCGCCAAACAGAGCGTGGCGCGTCAGTAGGGCGTGGCGCGGCAGTTTGCGCGGCAGTTCGCGCAGGCAGGGCGAGCAGGACGGACGAGCAGGGAG
>NW_020456011.1:19634-20970 GCF_003342845.1 Nothoprocta perdicaria | reverse complement strand
CATGGGACCGCCCACCGGACATGCCCACAGGACACGCCCACCGGGAACGCCCACCCGGAACACCCACGGGGCACGCCCACTGGGAACACCCATGGACACACCCACGGGCACGCCCACCAGGCACACCCACCAGGAACACCCATGGACACACCCACGGGCACGCCCACCAGACAAACCCACCAGGAACACCCATGGACACACCCACAGGCACGCCCACCAGGCACACCCACCAGGAACACCCATGGACACACCCACGGGCACGCCCACCAGACACACCCACCAGGAACACCCATGGACACACCCACGGGCACGCCCACCAGACACACCCACCGAGAACACCCATGGACACACCCACGGGCACGCCCACCAGGCACACCCACCGAGAACACCCATGGACACACCCACTGGACATGCCCATCAGACACGCCCACCGGGCACGCCCACCCGTGCAAACCCCTCCCATCGCAAACCCCTCCCACACAAACCCTACCCGCTGCAAACCCCGCCCACACAAGCCCCGCCCATTGCAAGCCCCGCCCACTGCACCTATAGCATCTACAGCACCACCAACCTAGACCAAGCCACGCCTACCACAAGCCACGCCCATCATAAGCCCCACCCATCGCAAGCCCCGCCCACCACAAAGTCCTGCCCACTGCAAACCCTGCCTACCGCTAGCCCCACCCATCAGAAGCCCCACCCATTGCAAGCCCCGCCCCCTTTGAGCCGCTCTAACCCTCAGCTTGTAGCCCTGCTGGCCCCGCCCCTTGGCATGGAGGACACGCCCACCACTCTTAGGCTACGCCCATCTATCCTGAAGCCACGCCCCCTTTCCAAGGCCTTGACCCTGCCCAGGACCCCCCCCCCCGGGCTCTCCTCGAGGCCACGCCCCCCCGGGCCAGAGCCACGCCCCCTCCATTAACCCACACCCTCCACTGAGCAGAGCCACGCCCCCTGTGACCACGCCCCCTCCACCACAAGCCAATCCAGCTTCCTCCTCTGGACTAGGCCCCTCCTCTTCGAGCCACGCCTCCAAGGCCACGCCCACAGCCACGCCCCTCTGTGACCACGCCCTTCCCCACCCCTTTTAAGCCCTGCCCCTTCCTTCGGGCCCCTCCTCCCCGCATAGACTCCGCCCTCCCTCCCATGCTCGGGGGGGCGGGGCTTTATCCACCAAATGGGCGGGGCTCGCGAGGCTCCCGCTTGGCCCCGCCCCCTCCCTTTCATGGCCCGCGCTGGCCCCGCCCCGCGCGCCGCGCTCGCTCCCGCCCCCCTCCCCGGCGGTACCATAGACACCGTCCTCCATGGCGGCCGCCGCGCCCGGCCCCGGGGCCGC
>NW_020456011.1:14041-15887 GCF_003342845.1 Nothoprocta perdicaria | reverse complement strand
ACAGCAGTTTCTAGGGACCCCACAGCAGTTTGGGGGCCCTCACAGCAGTTTCAAGGACCCCACAGCAGTTTTGTGGAACCCCATGGCAGTTTCTGGGACTCCCCACAGCAGTTTCTAAGGACCCCACAGCAGTTTCATGTAACCCCACAGCAGTTTTGGGGACCCCACGGAAGTTTCAGGGAATGCATTGCAGTTTCTAGGGACTCCACCTCAGTTTCAGGGACCCCAGGGCAGTTTCTGGGACCCCACAGCAGTTTCTAGGGACCCTGTGGCAGTTTTGGGGACCCTGCGGCAGTTTTGTGGAACCCCATGGCAGTTTCCAGAGACCCCCACAGCAGTTTTGGGGACCCCATGGCTGTTTCTGGGGCCTCTGCAGCAATTTTGGGGACCCCACAGCAGTTTCAGGAACCCCATGGCAGTTTCTGGGGACCCAACAGCAGTTTCTAGGGACTCCAGGGCAGTTTCAGGAGCCCCACAGCAGTTTCCAGGGATCCCACAGCAGTTTCAGGTACTCCACAGCAGTTTCTGGGGACCCCATGGCAGTTTCAGGAACCCCATGGCCTTTTCTGGGGCCCCTGCAGCAGTTTTGGGGCCTCCCACAGCAGTTTCTAGGGACCCTGCAACAGTTTCTGGGGACCCCAGGGCAGTTTCAGGGACACCACAGTGGTTTCTAGGGACCCAACAGGAGTTTCTGGGGATCCCACAGCAGTTTTGGGGTCCCTGCTCTGGTTTTAGGGGTCCCTAGGGCATTTTTGGTGCCCTGGGGCTGTTTCTGGGGTCCCTGGGGCCATTTCTGGGGTCCCTGGGGCCCTTTCCGGGGGTCCTGGAGTCATTTTTGGGGTCCCCGAGCCACTGGGGGCTCACACGTAGCTGCTGTGCTGGCGGCGGCGCACGGTGCGCAGCTTCTCGAAGCTGCTTTGGGGAGCCCCAGGGGTGTTTTGGGGCTCCCTAGGGCATTTTGGGGACCCAGGGCCGTTTCTGGGGCCCCCAGGGCCGTTTTGGGGGGTCCTGGCGTTGTTTCAGGGCTCATGCGTAGCTGTTGTGCTGGTGGCAGAGTGCACTGCGCAGCTTCTCAAAGCCGCTTTGGGGAGCCTCAGGGGTGTTCTGGGGCTCCCTAGGGCATTTTGGGGTCCCTGGGGCCATTTCTGGGGGTTCTGGGGCCGTTTTTGGGGTCCCCATGGCTCTGGGGGCTCACGCGTAGCTGCTGTGCTGGTGGCAGAGCGCGCTGCACAGCTTCTCGAAGCTGCTTTGGGGGCCCCAGGGGTGTTTTGGGGCTCCCTAGGGCATTTTGGCTCCCCGGGGCCATTTCTGGGGTCCCCAGGGCCGTTTCTGGGGGTGCCAGGGCTGTTTCGGGGGCCGTTTCGGGGCTCACGCGTAGCTGCTGTGCTGGCGGCGGCGCGCGCTGCGCAGCTTCTCGAAGCGCGCCTCCATCTCGTCCAGCACGCGGGGCGTGTAGCGCACGACGAGGCGCACGGAGCCCTGCGCCGCCTTCAGCAGCTCCACGGCGCGCTCGTGCTGCTCGCCCTCCACGCTCTGCGCCGCCGCCACCGCCTCGTGTCTCCACGTGGCCCCCGAGACCCCCACGGGGCCCCAAACCGGCCCCGGACCCCCCCGTGTCCCCAGAGACCCCCCATGTCCCCACTGTGGGCCCCAGACACCCCTCGTGTCCCCAGAGACCCCCCCATGTCCCCACTATGGGCCCCAGACCCCCCCGTGTCCCCAGAGACACCCCATGTCCCCCCTCTGTCTCCTGTCCCCATGTCTCCCTATGTCCCCATTATCCCACCATGTCCCCCCCATTGTCCCCAAGCCATTGATGCTGAGGAGCTGGTCCCCTTGTCCCCCC
>NW_020456011.1:11298-12571 GCF_003342845.1 Nothoprocta perdicaria | reverse complement strand
CACCGTTGCCTGGGGACATGGGGACAGCTTGGGGACATGGGGACACTGACGGACATGGGGACATGGGGACATCATGGGACATGGTGGGGTAAGGGACAGCGTGGCCCTCGCTGGCTGTGAGTGCTGCCACCATCGCCTGGGGACATGGGGACAGCATGGGGACATCCTGGGGACATGGGGACACTGACGGACATGGGGACATGGTGGGGACATGGGGACATCATGGGGACTTGGGGACATCCTAGGGACATGGGGACATTGTGGGGACATGGAGACATGGTAGGGACATGGTGGGGTAAGGGACAACGTGGCCCTCACTAACCGCAAACATCTCCACAGTGGCCTGGGACAATGGGGACATCATGGGGACATCCTGGGGTAAGAGACACCATGGGGACATGGGGGGACATGGGGGACATCCTGGGCTAAGGGACAGCGTGGCCCTCACTGGCCATGAACGTCGTTACCATTGCCTGGGGACATGGGGACATTGTGGGGACATGGGGACAGCGACAGGACATGGGGACATTGTGGGGACATCGTGGGGTAAGGGACACCACGGGCACATGGGGACATGATGGGGACAGGGGTCAACATGGGGACACGGGGACATTGTGGGGACAGGGGACACCGTGGGGACCCCACGGAGCACGATGCACCACGGGGACAACACAGGGTCATACAGCACACATACAACATATAACATACATAGCACATAGAACACATAACACACAACATTTAACGTACAACATACAACATAGGGTTCCCATGAGGACAACAGCACAGGTGGCACCACGGGGACACGGGGACACCAAGGAGCCACCTTGGGGACACGGGAGCCCCAGGGACAGCGAGGGGACAACACGAGGACGGGGGGGACATGGGGACACGGAGGTGGTGACAGCCACCAAGGGGACACCCGGCCACGGGGACAGTCGGACACGGGGACACTCGGACACGGGGACACTCGGACACGGGGACACCCAGACATGGGGACACCCAGACATGGGGACACCCGAACACGGGGACACCCAGACATGGGGACACTCGGCCACGGGGACACTCGGCCACGGGGACACCTGGACCCGGGCACACCCGGACAAGGGGACGCCCGGCCACGGGGACAGACGGTGCCACCGCGGGGACAGGCGGCCGCAGGGACAGGCGCCAACAGGGGCTGCCAAGGGACGGACAGACGGTGCCGCCGGGGGGGACACGGGGGGACAGACGGTGTCACCGGCGGGGGGGACAACGGGGACACCGTGGGCGAGAG
>NW_020456011.1:7174-8356 GCF_003342845.1 Nothoprocta perdicaria | reverse complement strand
CCCCCCCACCCCCGCAACAGGCGCGCGCGCCTGTGCGGAACACCCGGAGCGGTGTGTGTGTGACACCCGGACACGTGTGTGTGCAACACCCGAACACGTGTGTGTGCAACACCCGGAGCGGTGTGTGTGTGACACCCGGACACGTGTGTGTGACACCTGAATACGTGTGTGTGCAACACCCGAGCACGTGTGTGTGACACCCGAACAGGTGTGTGTGGAACACCCGGAGCTGTGTGTGACACCCGGACACGTGTGTGTGCAACACCCGAACACGTGTGTGTGACACCTGAACACGTGTGTGTGCAACACTCGGAGCTGTGTGTGTGACACCCGAGCACGTGTGTGTGCAACACCTGAACACTTGTGTGTGCAACACCCGGAGCTGTGTGTGCGACACCCAAACACGTGTGTGTGCAACACCCAAACACGTGTGTGTAACACCTGAGCACGTGTGTGCAGAACACCCGGAGCTTTGTGTGCGACACCCTAGCACACGTGTGTGCAACACCCAAACACGTGTGTGCAGAACACCCGGAGCGGTGTGTGACACCCGAACACGTGTGTGCAACACCCAGAGCTGTGTGTGACACCCAAGTACATGTGTGTGCGACACTCAAACATGTGTGCAACACCCAAACACGTGTGTGTGCAACACCCAATTTTTGTGTGTTTGTGTGTGCGCACGCAACACCTGGACGTGTGTGACAGCCGGAAACATGTGTGTGCGTGTGTGTGCAACACCCAAACACATGTGTGTGCAACACTCAAACTTGTGGCATGGAGAACACCTGGACGTGTGTGTGTGCAGAACATCTGAACACGTGTGTGTGCGCGTGCAACCCCCGAATGCGTGTATGTGTGTGCAGAACACCTAGACAGGAGTGTGACACCTGCACATGTGCATTAGCAACTGTACATGTGCAACACCCGAACACGTGTGTGCACAACCCGCAAACAAGCACGTGCAACATGTGCACATGTAACAACTGCATGTGTGCACATGCAACACCTTCACGTGTGTAACAGCCGTACGCATGCAACACCCCAACAGGCCTGTGTGTGCAACACCCGAACGTGTGTGCAAATGCAACAGCCCAAAGACATGTTTTTTTTGGGGGAAAACCCCAATATTGGGGGTCATGAGGGCCCCTTGGGGACGGGGGCTCTGATCCAGCAGCTGGG
>NW_020456011.1:3410-5041 GCF_003342845.1 Nothoprocta perdicaria | reverse complement strand
ACAATGTCACCCGGGACGGAGTCAACGTCACCCGGACAGAGATGGCGTCACCCGGGGTAGACCCAGCGTCACCCAGGATGGAGCCAATGTCACCCAGGATAGACCCAGTCTCACCTGGAGATGGCATCACCCAGACAGTTACAGCGTCACCTGGGGTAGACCCAGAGTCGCCCGGGATGGAGCCAGAGTCACCCGGACAGAGCCAATGTCACCCAGGATAGACCCAGTGTCACCCAGAATGGAGCCAAAGTCACCCAGATAGACCCAAAGTCACCCGGGATACAGTCAAAGTCATCTGGATAGACCCAAATTCACCCAGGATAGCCCCAATGTCACCCAGATGGAGCTAAAGTCACCCGGGATAAAACAAAGTCACTCAAATAGACCCAAATTCACCCGGGGAGCCCCAAAAACAGCCCCAGGGAGGTCTCTGGGGTGCCCCAACCTGCCCCAGAGGACAACCCCCCAAACCTGCCCCGTGGGGCCCCCCGCGCTCACCGCTCGTCGTAGCGGGAGGTGTCGTCCCGTCCCGAGTGCCGGATGTTGACGTCGGCGCCGCCGCGACGGGTGCCCCCCAGGCCGCCCCCTGCGGGATCCCCGGAGGAGACAGTCACACTGGGGGTGTGTGTGTGCGCGGGGGTGTGCGTGTGTGTGTGTGGGGGGTTGTGTGTGCGTGTGGGCTGTGCATGTGTGTGCGTGCACGTGTGTGCACGCCTGTGTGTACATGTGCGTGGGTGTGCATGGGGGTGTGTGTGTGCGTACACCCATGGGTGTGCGCGTGCGCGCGTGTGTGTGTACACCCATGGGTGTGCGCGCGTGTGTGTACACCCATTCGTGTACATGCACATATGTGTGTACACGTAGGTGTGTGCATGCACTCATGCATGTGTGCGTGTATGGGGTGAAAAACGGCGGTTTGGGGGCTGTTTCAGGGTGAAAGAGGCTGTTTTGGGATGAAAAGGGTGGCCTGGGGGCTCTTTCGGGGTGAAAAGGGGTGGTTTAGGGCTGTTTAGGGGTAAAAGGGGTGGTTTGAAGGCTGTTTTCGGGTGAAAAGGGGGGCTTTGGGGCTGTTTTGGGATAAAAGGGGTGGTTTTGGGGTGAAAAGGGGGAGTTTGGACTATTTCTGGGTAAAAAGGGGAGGTTTGGGGGTTGTTTTGGGGTGAAAAGGGGCATTTTGGGGCTGTTTCGGGGTGAAAAAAGGCGGTTTGGGGCTGTTTCGGGGTGAAAAAGGGTGGTTTGGGGTGAAAAAGGCAGTTTGGAGCTGTTTCAGAGTGAAAAGGGGCGATTTGGGGCTGTTTCACAGTAAAAAGGGGCAGTTTTGGGGCTGTTTCAGGGTAAAAAAGGGCAGTTTGGGGCTGCTTCAGGGTGAAAAGAGGCAGTTTCAGGGTGTTTCAGGGTGAAAAGTGGCAGTTTGGGGCTGTCTCGGGATGAAAAGGGGCGTTTTGGGGTGAAAAGAGGTGGTTTCGGGGATGTTTCAAGGTGAAAAAGAGCAGTTTGGGGCTGTTTCGGGTGAAAAGGGGCGGTTTGGGGGCTGTTTGGGGGTAAAAAGGGGCGGTTTGGGGCTGTTTGGGGGTGAAACGGGCCATTTTGGGGCTGTTTTTGGGTGGAAAACAGGCAGTTTGGGGCTGTTC
>NW_020456011.1:0-921 GCF_003342845.1 Nothoprocta perdicaria | reverse complement strand
TGTTTCCCCCCTTGCCGGTTGTGTCCCTCCTTGCCAGTTGTGTCCCCCCTTGCCGGTTGTGTCCCTGGCTCCGGCTGTGTCCGGTTGTGTTCCCTGCTCCGGCTGTTTCCCCCCTTGCCGGCTGTTTCCCCCTTGCCGGCTGTTTGCCCCTCGCCGGCTGTCCCCCTCGCTCCGGCTGTGCCCGCTCCGGCTGTGTCCCCCTCGCCGGCTGTGTCCCCTCGCCCTGCACTTACCTGGGGGCCGGGCCCGGCCCTCGGGGGCCGCGGGGGCCGCGCGGAGCCGCCGGGCGGGCGGCGGGCGCTGCTTTTGGTGCGTTTTGGTGTTTTTGGCTATTGAGTGGTTTTTGGCGGGCTCGCAAGGGGGGGGGCGCGGGGGGGCACTCACAGTGCATGTCGCGCTCGTGCTCGTACTCGATGAACGCGTAGCCGCGCGGCTTCCCCGACCGCTTGTTGTACACCATGTAGATCTGGGGACAACGGCGCTGCAACAGCCGCACGGCCGCCCCGAGGGACCCCCAGGAGCCCCCCGAGACCCCACAGAGCCCCCAAGGAGCCCCCTATTCACCAAGGGATCCCCGGTCCCCAAGAGACCCCCCCCAGTCCCCCGGGGGACCCTGGGCCCCACAGGGCCCCAAGGAGCCCCCCTAGACCCCAAGGGACCCCCAAGCCCCCAAGGGATCCCAGTGACGCCCAAGGGCCCCCCTAGCCCCCAAAGAGTCCCCAAGGGTCCCCTCTAGTTCCTAAGGGACACCCCTCGTCATCAAGGTCCCCCATGTAGCTCCCCTAGTCCCCAAGGGGCCCCCTGAGACCCTGACCCATCCCCCAGGTCCCCAAGGGACTCCTGGGTCACCAAGGGGCCCCCCAAAAAGCCCCTCCAGCCCCCAAGGGGACCCCAGTGTCCAGGGAGCCCCCCGAGCCCCCC
>NW_020456010.1:3488782-3489867 GCF_003342845.1 Nothoprocta perdicaria | reverse complement strand
AGCTGCACTACACATGGGGCTCTAAGCATTTTCAGTGCTTGAACCCTAACCCTATCTCTAATCCTTCCGTAGGTATAAAATTCACGTAGGGTCCCATTTCTGTTCCTAACGGTCGAGAGATGAAATGTTGCATAGGAGCACTCGTGCTGTAGTCCCAAATGAGGTTTGGCCGGGCCTTTTCAGCTGCACCACACATGGGACTCTAGGCTTTCTCAGTACTCGAACTCTAACCCTAACCCTAATCTTTCATTTTGTGAAAATAGACATAGAGACCCATTCCTGTTCCTAATTGTCGAGAGATGAAATGTTCCATAGGAGCACTTGTGTTGTAGTCCCACATGAGGTTTGCCCTCCTCTTTTCAACTGCACTGCACATTTGAATTTAGGCTTTCCCAGTGCTCGAACCCTAATCCTAACACTAATCGTTCCTTCTTGGCAAAATTSACCTASGGTCCCATTGCTGCCCTTAATGGTCGGGAGATGAAATGTTGCATAGGAGCACTTGTGTTGCAGTCCCGCATGAGGTTTGGCCTGGCCTTTTCAGCTGCACTACACATGGGGCTCTAGACTTTCTCTGTACTTGAACCCCAACCCTAGCCCTAACGCTAATCATTCATTTTGTGAAAATAGACATAGAGACACATTCCTGCCCTTAGTGGTCGAGAGATGAAATGTTCCATAGGAGCACTTGTGTTGTAGTCCCGCATGAGGTTTGGCCTCCTCTTTTCAACTGCACTGCACATTGGACTCTAGGCTTTCCCAGTGCTCTAACCCTAACCCTAATCGTTCCTTCTGGGCAAAATTCACCTAGTTTCCCATTGCTGCCCTTAATGGTCGAGAGATGAAATGTTGCATAGGAGCACTTGTGTTGTACTCCCGCATAAGGTTCGGCCTGGCCTTTTCAGCTGCACTACACATGGGGCTCTAGGCTTTCTCAGTACTTGAACCCTAACCCTAATCCTTCCTAATTGCAAAATTCACAAAGAGACCCATTGCTGCCCTTAATGGTCGAGAGATGAAATGTTCCATAGGAGCACTCTTGTTGTAGTCCCGCATGAGGTTTGGCCTGGCCTTTTCAGCTGCAC
>NW_020456010.1:3462410-3487033 GCF_003342845.1 Nothoprocta perdicaria | reverse complement strand
TTCAGCTGCACTACACATGGGGCTCTAGGCTTTCTCAGTGCTCGACCACTAACCCTAACCCTAATCGTTCCTTCTGGGCAAAATTGACCTAGGGTCCCATTGCTGCCCTTAATGGTTGAGAGACGAAATGTTCCATAGGAGCACTGTTCTTGTAGTCCAGCATGAGGTTTGGCCTGGCCTTTTCAGCTGCACTACACATCGTGCTAGGCTTTCTATGTTCTCGAACCCTAACCCTAATCGTTCCTTATGGGCAAAATTCACCTAGGGTCCCATTTCTGCCCTTAATGGTCGAAAGATGAAATGTTCCATAGGAGCACTCGTGTTGTAGTCCCTCGTGAGTTTTGTCCTGGCCTTTTCAGCTGCACTGCACATGGGGCTCTAGGCTTTCTCAGTACTTGATCCCTAACCCTACCCCTAATCTTTCGTAATGGCAAAATTTATATAGAGACCCATTCCTGCTCTTAATGGTCGAGTGATAAAATGTTCCATAGGARCACTTGTGTTATAGTCCCGCATGAGGTTTGGCCTGGCCTTTTCAGCTGCACTACACATCGGGCTCTGGGCTTTCCCAGTACTCTATCCCTAACCCTAACCCTAACCCTAATCGTTCCTTCTGGGCAGAATTCACCTACGGTCCCATTCCTCCCAACAGAGGTCGAGAGATGAAATGTTCCATAGGAGCACTCGTTTTGTAGTCCCGCATGAAGTTTAGCATTGCGTTTGCCACTTCACCACAGGAAAAAAAAATGTCAATGAAGGTAGGGATGTTGTAAGGAAACCTATGGCTCATTTGGAATTAAGCCTGTCAGGGGATGTTAAGTGTAACAATTTAAGCTTTTTCAAATATTTTAACAACAAAAGTAAGGTCCGGTAGAACTTGTGTGCACTAGTGAATTTGCTGGATACCCTGGTTATAAAAAAACACGCAGAAATCAGAGCTGCTGAATGCCACCTTTCCTTTTGTGTTTGTCAGGGGCAGCCCTCTAGAATCCCAGGCCTTAGGGACACGAGAAGAGAGCTGCAGAGTGGAAAGCTTGCCCCTGGTAGAGGAGGAGTGGGTCAGAGAGCACCTATGGAAACTCGACGCCCACAAATCCATGGGCCSTGATGGGATGCACCCCAGAGTGTTGCGGGAACTTGTGGATGTCATAGCAAAGCCGCTCGCCATCATCTTCGGAAAGTTCTGGAGAACGGGGGAGATGCCGGAGGACTTGAAGAAAGTCAGCATCACTCTGATCTTCAAAAAAGGCAAGAAGGAGGACCCGGGCAGCTACAGGCTGGTGAACCTCATGTCCATCCCTGGAAAAGTGATGAAACAGCTCATCCTGGCTGCTGTCTCCAGACACGTGGAGGATAAGAAGGTGCTCAGGAGTAGCCAGCATGGATTCACCAAGGGGAAATCATGCTTGACTAACCTGATTGCCTTCTATGAAGAAGTGACTAGCTGGATAGATGAGGGCAGAGCGATGGTTGTCATCTATTTGGACTTCCGCAAGGCTTTTTACACCGCCCCTCACAGCATCCTCCTGGGCAAGCTCTGAAGGTGTGGGATGGATGAGCGGACGGGGAGGTGGATTAGGAATTGGCTCAATGGCAGGGTGCAGAGAGTGGTAGTCAGTGGTGCGGAGTTCAGTTGGAGGCCTGTAGTTAGTGGTGTCCCCCAGGGGCCAGTCCTCGGTCTGGTCCTGTTCAACTTATTCATTAATAACATGGATGAAGGGCTGGAGTGCTCCCTCAGCATGTTTGCTGATGATATCAAACTGGGAGGAATAGCTGATACCTCTGAGGGCTGTGCTGCCATCCCGAGGGACCTTGACAGACTGGACAACTGGGCRGTTAGAAATCTCATGAATTTCAACAAGGGCAAGTGCAGGGTACTGCACCTGCTGAGGAGTAACCCTGGATACCAGTACAGTTTAGGGGTTGACCTGCTCGAGAGCAGCCCCACAGAGAGGGACCTGAGCGTCGTGGTGGATGATAAGATGACCATGAGGCAGCAGTGTGCCCTGGTGGCCAAGAAGGCCAATGGGATCCTTGGGTGCATTAAGAAGAGCGTCTCCAGCAGGTCAAGAGATGTGATTGCCCCCCTATACAGAGCCCTGTTGAGGCCACATCTGGAGACTGTGTCCAGTTCTGGGCTCCCCAGTACAAGAGGGATGTGGAGCTGCTGGAGAGAGTCCAGCGCAGGGGTACGAGGATGATCAGGGGCCTGGAACATCTGCCCTATGAGCAAAGGCTGAGAGAGCTGGGTCTGTTCAGCCTGGAGAAGAGAAGGCTGAGGGGGGACCTGATCAGTGTGTATAAATACCTCAAGGGAGGGAGTGAGGAAGAGGGGACTGACCTCTTTTCAGTGGTGGCCAGCGACTAGAGGCCAGGATTAGAGGAAACAGCCACAAGCTGAGGCACCAAAAGTTCCACAGGAACTTAAGAAAACATTTCTTGACAGTGAGGGTGACAAAGCCCTGGCACAGGCTGCCCAGAGATGTTGTGGAATCTCCTTCTTTGGAGATCTTTAAATCCCCCTTGGATGCAGCCCTGTGCCACATGCTCTAGGTGACCCTGTGTGAGCAGGGGGGTTGGACTAGATGATCTCTGAGATCCCTTCCAAACTTAATCATTCTGTGACTCTATGAAATAAGAATATCAGGGCAGTCACATTCTGGAACAGCTATCTAGTGAGAGGAACAGGCCAAACTGGAGAGGATTTTCAAATGGGTTGTGATATAAAATGGGTTGTGATATTTTATGTGTTCATAAAATGGATGAGCAAAGAGCTAACCTGTGGTGCACCATAGATACTAACCTATCATGGTAGGGGTCTGGACCCTATGAGCCAGGTGTGTCCTACTCCTGCCCTGTCTCTGAAGTTGTCCATGCTTTTTCTCTTTCTTAAAATCCTGGAGGAAATAAGGTGGCTGATGGAGGGAGGATGTTTATCACTGACAAAATAGAGAGAGTGAGAACCACTCACTCTCAGTTTTTAATGTCCAAATGCATTGTAATGGTCAAACCCTCTTCCCCTACTCTCTCCTGTGGTACGAAGGTGTCATTCAGAGCCAGAATCTCAGTTGTCACTGCTTTGTTTCAGAGCATGGGGTGAGGTGGGAGAGAAGGTTCATATTTATGTGTTTGGGTTTTGTTTGTTTGTTTGTTTTGTTTTGTTTTGTTTTGTTTGTTTCCAACAAGTGTGGAAAATTTTGAAATGTCATGCTCAGGAGAGGTCCTTCTTTGTCACATCTTCTCCCTGTCTGTGCTATTTTAAGTCATTCTCCACCACTAGCCACTGGAGGTTTAATACCCTGGTGGGAGAAGCTTTAGCAAGAACCGCTTGCAGTGTTATCAGCACAGTCCTGGCACTGGGAACCTGCAACCAGGAGAACCCCAGGTACAAACCCTGTATGGGGACAACTCTGCTCAGTTTCCCAGCCCAATATCCATTCATGTGAAGGAGAGAGGGGTACCACACACCCTCCTGGGGGGGTCTGGAACTTGGATGTTTAACTGTATCAGAGCAATGTAATATGCCCAGACTTCCTGACAAACAGTCTGGGAAGCGATAAACAGGAGAAGCTCCTCCTCATCCTGTTTAGTATTGCCTGACAAAGTGCCCTTCTGCCATGGTTGCCTTCATCTAGCCCTTGGAATGTCCAAACCAGAGTTTATCTGTGCCTGTAGAGAAACAGGCCACCAAACTGACACTGTGTGTGCTCCTTGACACATGAGAGAGACAGACACTCCCGCACCTACTGCTGCCAGAGCTCTGAGTTATAGAGAGCTCCTTAATTGCTTGAAAAATGCATCCCTGCAGCTACACAGGATGTTGGTGAATATTTTCTCCCTGTTATTGACCAGTTCTCTTTCCAGATCTTTTTGAGAGACCTCTAGCTCTGCCAAGCCCCTCACAGCTCTGGTCCCTATGCTGATGTGTTGTCCAAGGCAATGGGTTCAAGAGCACCCAGTTGCTACCGCTAGCAACTTCAGCAGTGGCTGGATCACTGCAGCAGAGCAAGTACGAAGGCTGTGTGATACAAATCGGAGAGGAGAGGTGTGGAGGAGAGCTCAGCTTAACAACCTCACCTGCATTTGTCTWGTAAGTTCCCCTCTGGAGCTCTACAAAGAAGAGCAGAGCATCTGTGTGCCAGGCTGCTGTGTCAGTCCAGCTGCTGTTACATGTCTAGCTCCTCTCATTTCTTCTGCTGCTCAGAGGGTTGTGTGATGGGAGATGGGAGTTTTCCCAGTGCCCTGCATGGGCAGTTAGCTGATGATCACGAATGGCATCTGTGTGAGGCAGCTGGCCCCCTTCTCATCTGTGCTGTACGAAGGAGCAGTCAGAGAATCTGAATGAGGTAAAAAAAAAAAAAAGGGAGGGGAGAGAGCGACTGAGTGTAGAAGGAATTCAGAGAGAAGAAGCTGTTGAAGACGTGGGATGAATAGGAGAGAGAATGGCAATAGTGGGTAGCAGTGCTGGGAAGCAGGATGCTCATCAAATGATTTAATTGCTCTGATCAGATTTATGAGGATCGTGGGGGATTCTGCCCAATTTCAATGCTGATTTTGCTCTCTGATGATCATTACAAATGTCCAAGGCTGAGTGCTGGAACAGTTTTTCTTTCTGATTTCACTTTGTCCCTCACACAAGCATGCAGCTGGTTAACATGAAGTTGGTTGGGAGACCAGACTGTGCAGGTCACACCAGGTCCAACCACCTGCAGGTTTGTCATTAACCACATTAACCACTGACGGCAGCACTGTTAATATACTTTGTCTTTATTATATGAGTTAGCAGGTATATGCCTAGCTTAAATATAACTCTGCCTGAAAACAGTGTTCTTTCCTCCCCTGTGTGTGAAACCTTTGACAATATGTGCAGACAGAAAACCTAGCTATGGTGCTGTTATACCCTGGACCTCTCTGCTGTGGTTGTGTCCCAGGTGTGAAGGCAGCAGAGGGACAGAAGTAGTTTGGCATCCTGCTTCTGCTCTTGGAGGTTCTCAATTCCTGAATGAGGAACTTTCTATGCTGGCCACATGGTGAGAAGCACTCTTGATGGCCCAAGAGGCTGCTGAGATGATAGGACAGGGAGGCTGAGTAGACAAGACCTACCAATATGATGTAATGGTGAAGAATTAGGAGACCTGCTTTGGAAGCTTGATGGCTTGATGACTGCTGTAAATATTTGAGTCTATGTGTGTGCTCTCGCCTAGCTGCTAATACTCCATGGTGCTCGYAATTGGCCAGGGGAAGCAGACAGGCTGCACACTGTTTGTGAATGCATACATGCCACGTGAGGCTGCTTTTGCCTTTTGTGAGGCTTTTCTGGCAGACCCGTTCTGCAAATATGCTCCCACCTCTTCATCTTCTGTGATGTTTGCAGCCAGCTGATAGGAACAGAGTGTTTTTTGATACTGCTGCTGTTGTGTTTTCTCTCTTCCCATGCCCTCCCTCTTGTTATTTAAAAAAGAATGAGGCAGAGGCAGAAATGAGGCTGTGCACTGTGTTCTTGCTCAGGTCTTGCTGGCAGCCTCCTGAGTCTGGTGATGAATGAGCACATTACTGGGTGCTGTGTGAGATGCTCCAGTGAGGCTTCAGCATCCCTAATACTGTGGCCAGTATTCCACCAGCCTTCACGCAGTCTCTGCCTTATTAACTACATGACAGCAATATTAAGCTGGAGCACTGGGCCAGTACAATCAGAATGAGGAAGGAGGCTGCAATGAGGTGGACAAAGAAGACACTAGAGTAGCATGGAAGAAGAGTGAACCCAGACCCAGAGCAGGAGAATGAAGTCAGCAGCAGGATTGAAGTAGAGGGTTGAAAATGCGTTCCACCCTTGGTGATATTCAAAATCCCGTTGGACATGGTGAAGTCCATTTTAGTGCTTTGGTTTACCCTGGTTAAGCAGGGATTCGGACCAGATAATCTCCAAAGAACCCTGACAGCTTGGTGAGGCCTTTTCTATTCTTTGCCAAAATTGGTCAGTCTTTCCAAAAACCAGTTTTTGGAGGCCAGTTTTCTCAGGATATCACGACTGTACAGGCTGTGATAGGGATATGAGCAGGGCAGTCTTACTGGTAGCCACAAGGTTGGCTGAGTACAGCTTGAACATGCACAGCATGTCTGAGAAAAGAATTGGTTCTAAAGAATTTTGCAAAAGAGAAAGACTGGCCAGCTACCCCAGGAGAAAAAGGCATCATCTTTGATGGACAGAGGTTTGTGAATCATTGCTGGTAGCAGACAGGCCAGCACCCCTTGTGTTCATGTAACTGGACTCTCAGCAAGGCATTTTGCTGACAGGCTCTGAGCACAGCTGTAACCTGCATGGTGGGAGCTGATGGGAATGTAAGCTCAGACACAGGGCTGCAGTCTCTCTTAAGGCTGGTAAAATGAAGTTGATGACATTCTCTATACAGTAGGCCTACACAAGTGTTTTGTAATTCCATCTCAACAGGAATGAAGATGTCTCTTGATGGCCTAACGGATTTTTCTTGAAGAGAGTTTCTTTGGATGTGGGACAGATGGTCTTACAGAGAGGAGGWATCTTGTTCTGCACATAGGTGTTGAGCTTACTGTGAGAAGCAACCTGAGAAGAAAGGAAGCCCTAAGGGAAGGGGAGAATCCAAGATTCCTTTCTTGCTCCTCCTCATGCATTTTCCCCAAGTGACCATGGATACAGTTTACATCCTTACAGGGCTAGAGCTGAACTTGAGTCCAGCTTGTTCTCTCTCTCTCTGTCTCTTCAGCATTGCAAAACCTTTCTCCCGTGCTTCAACAGGAGGAAAATTCCAAGTGCCGGGTGTGCTTTGTCCATTTGCCAGTGAAACAGGTCTCTTCTAGGAAGCAAGACAGTGGCCACCTGTGGTCAGTATAGGTGCCTTTCTGCATTTGTGATACCCAACAGAGCTGAAGTGAGAATCAGGTGTTTATTGGTTAAACCCATGAGCCTGTGAACATAGACCTGACTGGGGCCTCTAGAGCTTTGTACTCTAGAATGCAAGGTGTTTGGTTAGATGATATGGGAGAATAAGAGATTTTGCATTGCTCCCAGAGGCTCTAGACACCTAAATTCCACATAACTCGTAGTTGAAGTGGAATTTACACTGTCTGAATCTTACCCTCTGGCTTCTGTCTGATTTCCTGTTTTGTTTTTCTTCTAAAGGTTATGGCTAGATGAGGAAAATGGATCCTGACCTCCTGTTTGCTGGCTCTCTTCCCAGTGCCCAGGCACGGAGGCAGCCTGTAAGGAGAAGCTTTTGCCGACTCCCTAGTCAGGCTCCACTTCCCAAAGTGCCCTGTGCTGGGTATCCTACCACTCCAGTCTCCTGTTCCTGGCCTATGACCCTGTCCTCTTCTCCCAGGTTGTCGCTGGTCTGGTGCTCATGAGCACAAGTGAAGTTGCCGCCATTGGTAGCCCAGTCTGCTCTCGCTTGGCAGATCATCCACACAACAAGATGACAGATGGAAGGACTGAGGGGTGGGGGGTGCCAGCTGGATCAGCACCCAGCTTGTGTATGTGCAGATGGGGTATTGTTGCTATGAATGGATTCTGACAACAACCTGGTGCCAAGTTCCTGCTTGATTCCTGGAGATACTGTTGTGCTCCTCCTCTATGGGATTCCTCCCATGTACCTTGTGGGAATTCACAGAGATGAAGTGAGGTACAGGAGCTGTTCCCAGCCCTCTGTCTCCTTTTGYTTGGGAAGGAGGAAGGTACAAAAAGCAGTTCCTCAAGCAGCCTGAGCCCTGATCTGTTTAAGGCAGATTCAGATTTCTTCTTCACTGTGAGAACCCTCTGGAGACAAGAGTACCCAGAGACCAGTGCCTGTCCCACACATAGTAACACAGCAAGATCTTGTCCTGTCCTGACTCCTGCCTAGAGAACACCAGCTAACCTGTGGAGATGAACTCAAGGGAACAGATGAGTTCTGGACATGTTGGAAGTGAACAGGAAACTCCCCAATGGCAGCCACTGCTTCTCAAATTGAACTTGAGGTCACATATGTTAGGGCTGGAGGCAGACAGAGGAAGAAGTAGCAGCAGTCCGAAATCAGGATAAGGGAGAAACAAGATGTTATATAGTAGGTAGGACCTCTCAGGTTACCAGTCGGAGGATTCCCTTAACACTGTGGGTTCTTTGTCCTTGCAGCTGGCTCAGAGGAGCACCGTCCAAACCTTTATTCCTGTGCAGAAAATGGAGAAGGGCCTATTGCTGGAGCACATCTTACCCAACCTGAAGGTTCCTCAAAGCTATGAAGTTCGCTTGACACCCATTACCAGCTTTGGGGCTGGAGATATGGCTGCCCGCATCATCCGGTACATGGAACGTAGGTGTCTCCTCCTCGGTCCTGGCTACGAGAGCAGACCCCAGCCTCCTGCCATGGGTCAGGCCTAGGCACACGCGTGTGTGTAGAGGTTGTCTCCTGTGACCATTGGGTGGATCCCTCTCTCCTCCATTGGTTTTATGGTGTGGTACTCTCACCTCCGGCCAAATTTTGGCCATCAATGCAGAGCCCTAGACACTGACTTCTGAGGATCAGACTTCTGAAGATCAGTCTCCAGCTCATGCTTCACTCAGCAGCTCTGGCTCAGATTGTCTGCTGAAACCCCCAAATGCCCAGTCAGGTGATGCTGATATCTCCTATGCTACCTTGGCTGTTAAGGTACAGCTAGTGAGCACTAAATACAAGCCACATGTCCACAAAAGGATTTCAGAGAGTTTCAACTCTTTCCAGAGATGAATGCACAGTTCCTTTCCTCATTACTTAGATACCTGTAGCTCTGTCTAATACCCTGGATCCCAGATTGTCCCATTTAAAATACACTGAATGTGCTTCCTTTCCTAGTGTTCCAGCAGCTCTTCACTCTCCCTGTTCCCACAACCTTATTGTTTCCTTGCTCCACTGAGACATTTAGCAGACAGACCTCTCCCAATATGTTTGCATGATTTTATACAATCCTTCTGTCCTGTTATGTGATGCACTATGTCCCCAGAGATAGTTGTTCCCCCAGGCATCCACAGTGTCTCAAATTGCTTTTATTTCCTTTATAGATACCAGGCAGTAATTTTCAATGGATTCTTCAGAAAGATCCTGCTTAGGATGCCAGGAGTGCATCCCAGTGCAGTTCAGGCATCATCCCTTGCATGGGGTTTTCTTCTTAAGATGTGTTTCCTTTTGATCAGTTGACATACTGTTCTATCACCAAGACAGACATTGAGGCTTTATGCATAGCTCTTTCATAGGGATACTGCCAGGAAATTGGTGCATCTGTCACCTTTATTGATGTGTTCACTTTATTTTCAGACTTTGTGATTTGAAGGTGTAGTATCTCTTCTGACTTGTTTTTCTGTTCCCTTTTCCAGCAATCAACTACCCCAACCCAACAGGTAAGCAACAATATCTTTTTTTTCTTTTTTCCTCTAATGCCTATTAGTAACCTTCCATATTAGTTATCTTCAAGTAATTCCTGCCAAAGCAGGCTGATATTCTGATGCAAGGTCATCTTTTCTGAGGACCTAGAGTTTCCATTTAGTTAGAGCAGAGAACACAACATCTCAGAAAGGTCTTTAGCAAAAACGTGATGGTTTGCTAGTGTCTTGTAAGTAGTGGTGGAATGATCTCCAGGAGATGAAACAAAGTTCCTTTGCTTTGGTTGTTGGATATGAGCCCAGACAAAGCTCTTGGGCAGAGATGGGCAGACACCTTGCTAGTAGACCACAGAGAGGAGGCTGGCTCTTTCAGTTGTACACTTAGAGGAGAGTTCGATGTCCCAAATGCTGTCTGAGAACAAGAGCCTCTTATAGAGTTGGAGGGTCTTTGAGGCTCTAATTCTCTATTCCCCTTTCCTCATTTTTTCCCATCTCCCAGTCCTCTCTAAACATTCTCTGTGGAAGACTTGCTGGGAATCACTGAATATGTTGCTGGGGGCCGATTTCAAGATCTGTCCCTTGGTACTTGGAGAAGGGGAGCATCACGGTTCATGGGACCGAGCTWTATAATTTGGCCTTTTGCCACCTACTTTACACCACCAAAAAAAAATGGTAGTAAGTGGTAATGACAGGGTGATTGGATCCTAACTGTAATGATCTCTTTAGGGTCTTTGTAAACAGAGCCTTTCAGACTGATAACCAGGGTTGCTCTGAGAGCTTGAGACCAAAATGACTAGACCAATTTTGCCTAAGATAGGGGAGAATTCAGCCACTCTTGCATTTATATACAGTAACCCCAATGCTTAGGACTTTTTGACACGAGTCATCCAGTCTGAGTTCATGACTTTACATTGTCTGATTGATTTCCTTGGAGTTGCAGCCACCACATCTGCTTTAGCGGGATGCCACTTCCTTTCAGACCCACTGAACAGTGGAATATGAGGCCTAAGACTCTCAACCCTGTCTCTTGGCCGCAGCTCAGTTCCCAGCCTTTCAACCCGGCAGCATGGAAATCCCTGCTCTTGTCTCTTATTCCCTGGCTTCCTGCCTTTCCTCCATTCTCAGGGGAGAGTGTTGGGACAGAATTACAAAGGCATCCTCACGCTAGGCTGCCCATCCAAGTTCTGGGAGCAGGCATTGAGGGCTCTTGAGTGAAAGGCGAAGATTAGATGATTAATGCCTCTGGCAACCAGATCCAAGGGCAGTCACAATGGTGATTAATTTACAAACTCTGAGAGTCACTTAATACAATTATTTCTTCATGCATTTTCTCTCCTAGACTAATAAGATGTTAATGACAGTGGGGCAGGCATGCATGTGGCACGGTTACAGAGCCAGGTGCTGAGCTTAAAAGGCAAAAGCAAACTAAAAGCAGAGGGAGGGAGCAAAAGACACTGAAAAATTCAAACACTTACAAATGAGCAGTAAGGCTGTCAGTAAATCCTAAAAAACAGTCTGGTTTTAGGAAAGCAACTTATCTTAAAAGTTCTCTTAGAATAACTATGATCATTTTGGTGCCATAAATAAATTCCAGTGCCAGGAAATGTATTCTGCCCTTCTTGCATCTCCCCTGCAGCTTCCTTTGGATATAACCTTCACTTCTAACCCAAACCTGCAGTATTGTCCCACACTGTATTCCACCTCCCTGGCAGAGAGTGATTTGGTTTCCCTGGTTCTGGTGATGAGGGCACAAAAACCATATATAATTGCTGTTGTTTTTCTGGCTAGCATGTCATGCCCTTCCAGAGCAGGAATATTTTTTTCTCTTTTTTTTCTCCAATCTTGCTGTGTGTAGTGCTAAACATTTTGGGATCATGGACAAGTGGAGTGGGAGGTGATTGGTACCAGATGTGTTGTTACGGGTTAATCTCATGGCTCACTGTGTGGTGCTTATGTGTCCTGTCTCTGATAATACCTCCTAGTACAACAGAATCTGAACTTGTTGCCCCAAGAGAAAGGGAAAGAGATGTGAACCTAGAATTTAGACCTGAATTCCTCAAAGCTGCCCATTCTTTGCAAGTGTGTGTAAAGCTGAGGTTAGAACAGGTAACTGACATCAATTCTTTGTATCATGATAGCAAATCTTGTTGACTATATCATATAGTCCCCATATTATAGAWAGGGAAATTAAGGTATCTGCTTTATTTTCCCCTTTACAATATGGGGATTATATGACCCCAGCAAATATGGTATTGTTATATTTCTTCCCTTACTGGTCATTAATTTTCAGAAACATACCATGGGAAATGCTGTCAGGCTTGGAGCATGGTCCCTAGTGCTCTTAGCTAGTGTTTCAGCCGTCAGACCACAACTAAATGATGAAGGCAGTTTTATTCAATCTTTCATCTGCTATTCACCGATAGTCTGCAACTAGAATTGGTTTTTATTTTTTTTGCATGCATTCATCTGGCAGACAGAATTTCAGGGCCAGGGATGCCTTCCCCCTAAGGATATGAAATGAAAAACCTCCATTATGTTTCCCGGAAAGGTGAAGCAACAAGAAATGCTAATAGCCATGGCAGAGGGTCTATCCCATGGGAATGCAGGGAGGTATCTGTAGCCAGGAGCAAACAGCTCTGCACTTCGAGCTGCCGCCACTGCAAAGCCTGCCAAGGAAATCTGTTTGGTGAAGGCAAACTAACTCCAGCCTTTGAGGAACTAACTCCCCTGTCACTTCCACCTCGCCTCTAACAATCTAGAGAACAACTTCTGTGTTCAATATTTAAACCTGTTATTTAATTTTTAAACAGGAAAGTTCCTTTGCTCCACCGTGCTGAGCCAGGATCCCTGGCAGATGGTGAGAGTCTGAAAGAGGGTTTGCTTCATGCAGCAGAGGTCAACAGTTAGATTGCCATTGTGGCCTCTGAGACACAGCAGGTCATTAAAAAGTTTTATTTCCAGTTGAATCTGCCAGGTTTGTCCCAGTGAGCCTTGCTTATAACCATCCAGAGGTGATGATGTGCCTGTGTGTCCAACCGTACTGAATGTAGCTGAGTTATTCTGGTCTGCCTCCACTTCCAGTTTGGAGAAAAGTGAGAGCTTCCTCCTTCCTGTAGTTTATTTTAAACCAAAGGACCAGAAGTCAGAACACCTGGGTTTTGTTTTTGTATCGGCTTTCACCCTGGCTACTGTGACCTTTAACATGCCTCTCCATACTTCCATGCATCTCTTTCCCTCTATGTTATGCAGACATAAAGACAGAGAGGCAGGGCTACCTCAAAGAGAGGCCAAAAAGACTTGCTCATTAGTTGTCACAAAGTGCATTGTGATCCCAAACTGAGGAGCAACACACTGTAGTAATAAATGCCTGCACAGTGAATGGTGTTGCATGCAAAGCCTGATGGTGTGGTCAAGAAGTGAAGAAGTTGGCTTCATCTCCCATTTTATGCTCTGGACTGGAAGCACAGCTTTCTAGAAGTGACTGCCCCTGCATGAGAGGGAAGGATGTTGTTAAGGCTGTTTTGACATTTAAGGATCTGTAGATCTGTATTTCACATACATAACACCCCATGTCTTGAGTATAGCAGTGCAAGCAGCCTCTTATAGTCTTCTGAGCTCTCCAGTCCKGTTTGCTAGACAGCCTCATCCTGTGGACATGAGGGACTTCTTACAAATGTGTCATAGCAGAGGGAACACTCTCCTAACTGCAAGCAACATCCTGTGACTTGGAGCCTGGCACATGTTTGTCTTTGGTCCAGCAGTGACAAGCCTACAGTGTCAGATCAGAAGCTTCTGGCTTCCATCCTCTCCTCTGAGCACCAGTGGTTGTCGGGTACCAGTCATGCATTCCTTCCTCTCAGTCATGAGGACCAGGAAGGGACCCTTGGAAGTGGCATTCTTTCTCTTTCTGTCTCCTTGTGCTGGGGAGGAAAGGAGCTCCGAGTCCTTGTGGCTCTTCTGCCTCAGATCCTGCCCTGTCCATTCTCTGCTTCCCCCTCCTCTTTCAGCTCCAGATGCAGTATCCCCCTGCGCTCCAAACTACAGAGAAGTGGATAATTTGGATTAGGATGCTAATTAGAAATGAGCGGGTTGAATGGGAAACACTTTGCCAGGATTAATCAGCAGCTAAGTGGCCAGCCCTGCAGAGCTCCTTCTGGCTGTGCTCTGCTGGCAGAAGCCACTGTTTCCCACTGATCTTAGAGCAGAACAAGTGTGCGGGATGCATGGACAGCCCCTTACTGCATGGGGCACAACCGATGTCAGTGAAGGCCTTTGTCTGCCCACCAGGTGAGATTGCTGCCTTTCTCACTGCTTTGGCAGAATGCTGCCCTTGCTCATTTTACCCTCCCCGGGTAAATGTTCCCTTAGACACCTGCTTTCTTAGATGTTTCAGTAGAATCAATCTTTCTGCTTGGTCCCAGTAGCAAACCATCGCATCCATCTACCCTATCAGCCCTTCCATAATCATGCTAGATGGCTATATTCCCTTTCAGTATCTTCCTGAGTCAGAGACTGCCCTGGTTTGACACACAGCCGCAGTGGTCATGTAGCAGTGCTGTGTGTGGTCTCAGTCCTGTCCCTCTTCCATGCCATTCCCAAGAAACAAGGTCATCTTGAGGAGCAGGTCCAAAGAGCAGCAGTTAACCAGCCCCTTTTCCTGCCCTGCAGATAACACCTGCCGCTTTGAGGACGAGAAGATATGTGGCTTCATGCAAGACAAGATGGATAATTTTGACTGGACCCGCCAGAATGCCCTGACCCAGAACCCCAAGCGAACTGTGAACACAGGCCCCCCCACAGATATCAGCGGTACGCCAGAGGGTAGGCAGACTTCTGGGTTTCTTTTGGCTCAACTGGGGTTGGCATGTCCTTGTAGAGGCAAGACACAAGCCACAGCTTGTGTTGCCAGAGATTTGGCAGGAGTCCTGTGGTTCTGGAGCTGGGAAGTGCTGATCTGTAGTCTTGCTTTTCCTCTGCAAAGAGYGCAGGGGCAGGCAGTTAATGTGCATGCTACTGGCTGGCATTAAAACACCCACGCAATTAAAACACCCACAACTTTGTTCAATGGAATAGTAGGWGCATTAGTTACCAGCTAATTGTCTGCTGCCTAAAGCCCTTATGCCATTTGATGCTTGTTTTGAGTCACAAAAGGATAAACAATTAGGAAAACATCTTTAGCACCTAGAAATGGCCCTGCAGGTTTGTGCAGCTGTTTGCTCCAAGAAGGTCTCAGTAAACAATCAGATCTCAGTACCAAGGTGCAGCATGAAAGAGCAGGCACTGCCACTTGGGGTGACAGTGAGAATGACCCACCCGTGGCTAGAAGGGACTTGGCTCCTGGCTTCCCCGAGGCTGACACTGCCCGTTCCTCACAGTGACTGTTCATGGAGCACATGTTTCAGTCTTTCTGGGTGTTACTTTCCCCTTTATTCAATTTGCATGCAGGCACAAATCTCTGGACCCTGAACAAATGGGAAATATCCAATGGCCAGCTAAGGAAATCACTTTTCTTAATAGAGTTCAGTGCACCAGTCTGGTCAAGCAAAACAGTGTGGACAAATTAAATAGCTAATCTGTTCCTCCCTGTGCTGTTAACAACTACTTCGTTTTTTTTTCTGTAGAAAACAGTATTGTTTAGGTCAGATATACTGGACCCTCTCTCCCTCTGATTGAGGGAGATGAGTTAGAAACAAGATTGGTTTCACTGTCCTCTTTTGAGTTCCTTTCACATTTGGGCTCCCCTCTTGCACAGAACAATGAGCTCTGGGGCTTCTTGTGGTGCAGGAGAAAGGCTCATTTTGCACCCAGGCAGATGTGTGCACTCATGTTTAGGGACTGACCTGCTGCATGTGCTTACGCTGCATGTGCTGACAGCCGTTTATCCTGCTCTCTCCTAAATGCTTCAGAGGCAGGTGAGGCACCTAAGGAGAATCTGTGAGTATTACTGGCTGGGATCATGCTCCTGTGTAGAGCTGATGAGAAGAACAAGGCCATATCTCTCAGAGGAGGTGTTGTTTCCCTACAACTGCCATTCCATCAATATCAAGGAAGGGGACTGCATGTGTACTGCCTGTCTCCACCTCTCCCTGTCATTCTGTAGGTTATTATATGTTCATCGAGGCATCTCGGCCCCGGGTGACAGGAGACAAAGCCCGCCTGATCAGCCCCCTTTACAACATTACTGCGAAGTACTACTGTGTCTCCTTCTACTACCACATGTATGGGAAGCACATTGGTGAGTACCTGCTGGGGAAGGGGCAGTGCTATCTTCAAACTCTCGTCCCCTTGCACTCCATGCCAGCAGGACTGGGTGCAGTAATAGCCTGTTCTCAGGTCTGTGTCTTGCAATTAGTCACCAGCCCCTTCCCCTCTGCATTGGGCTTCCTCTAGCATAAGCCTTCCTGCCCTCTACAAGAGGAGCACTGTGCATATATATACCCATATTTCCCTGACTCCTACCTATAGCCACCTTCATCTCCATAGCAGAGCATAAGCTGAAAGGAATGTCCATCAGAAAGGATGGGGAGCAGAGGGTTTGTGGGACCAGAGCATGCCGTGGTGACTGCAACCATTTTGTGGTGGGCAGGGAACACGGGCCAGGGCAGAACTGGGCTGAGGGGGCTGTCTGCTCTGCCTGACTCCGCTCTAGTAGCGAGCCTACRCGTGCTGTGAGCACTGCAGAAGTGCCTGGCACTAATGAGTTTCCATAGCCAGTCAAGGAGCAGTTGCTAATTCGTCACCTCTTGATTATAATTTCATTAATTTGAATAATGGATGCACTGTTCCCAAAGCACGCTGGGTTATTAATCACCTGCTGGACTGCAGCCTGACTGGAAAATCAGGGCCCAGGCAGAAATGTGTCTGCCCTTCAATAAAGAGGGTTAATTAACATCTCTCTGTCTTGGCATGGTTAATGTCATTGGGACGGATCAGGCTCTGGATGCTAGTCATCACAACCTTGTGCACATGTGGCTAAGCTGAGAGGTTAAGCTCCAAAATCTATGATCTTCCTGYCTTAGTGAGGGCCAGACTGAAAGCATGTGGGCTTGCAGGGAGGAAAGGGTTGGACTTTGGTTCCCTGAGCAGGTCTCCATCTCTCTCTTTGCACTGAGGACTCACATTTGCCTTCTGCATTTGGAGTCCAGTTAGGTCGGTGGTGTTTCTGCACTCCTGCATTTCCTCTGCATGTGAGCTGCTCTGTACTGTCTTCATGATGGCAGTTGCAGGTTGTTTAGGAAGATCCTTATCAGTCCCAGTTGACACCAGGCCTGGTGTCACGGAACGAGTGGTGGCAGGGGTGAGTGACAAATGCACTTCACTCGTATGAAAGAAATAATAACAGGATTTATTAATATGGACAATGATTTCCCGAGATTCTATGGCAAGGTCACTTATTATTCACTGCATGGAGGCTCAAGATAATACACAATTATCTTGGGATACCCTCCCGTTGGGTCACGAGGTTCAGATTGGACCCCCTTGCTTTCCAGGCTCCTTCTGAGAGGAGTCTGGGTGCGGCTGGATCCAATCCTAGCCCCAGACCTGGTCAACGGTTTATGACTAAGGGTTCTTGTGCACAGTTACAAAGTGAAGTTAAAGAGAGCGCGCTATGTTCACTTACCACAAATCTGTTGTGGGAAGGGGGGTCTCTCAACCTCAAGGAGTAACCTTGAGATGCGTCCCTGCTCAAGGGGAGATCCTGCTGTGCAGGCCGCAGCTGTGTCAGGAGAGTTCAAAGGGCTCTCGGGCTGTCCACATATTTATAGGATAAGATGATTGACTTACAGTCATTCTTTCATTTCAGAGGCCCATTGGCTAGTGTATTAGCCTTACCGCCCCTTTGGGATGCAGCCTTGAGGAATGTTATGTTGAGTCTAAGTGGCAGAAGAAATCAGGATGGTGGCRCCTACCAGGATTAGATAAATCGCTGGTGGTTAGCAACTGAACAGGGCTGCATGTAGGGTACAGGCCAGGCTGAGCTGGGAAAGGAGCATATCCGTCTGGACCTCTTGGACGTGCTTAGCTGACGGAGTCCGGCCTGGGATGCTGCCTGGCACATTCCCTTGTTCTCTACAGTTTTCCAGTGTAGTCAGTGAGCTCTGCTGCCTAATTTCTACATGTCTTCTCCTGACATCTCTACAAGAGATTTCATTCTTTCTTTGCAAGGAAGAGTGGCACAGACCAATGGAGGGAAGGAATGCAATAGACTGATAAGGAAAGATGAAGTGTAGGAGGCCTCCACTTGTTCTGTTTCCTTTAGATATAGCACATTTCACTAAGAAAGTAAAAAAAAAAAAAAGTCCTCTCAGCTTTTGCTCAATTTGGGAAGAGAGTTTTGTTTGATAGCTCTCATGTGATGGTTTGTTTAGAGATTTGGCTCTCAGGAATAAATTGAGTACTGATATTTGGCTCCTAGCATTTTAGTTCTTATTCGTTTGTTCCACCTACAAATTGCTAAGTGCAAAAGATACAGTGACTTCAAGACCTAGGAAAGCCACTAAGTACCATTTTCCATTCAGTAGCTTCAAGCACCTTTCATATCTGTTGGTTTCTCCCTGTTGATTTGTGGTCCCCTGCCTGTTCTCTGTTTCCCCTCTTTTTGCACAAAGGGGCTGTTAAATTTGTGTGAAGTGTATAGATGGTTTAATGTTATGTTGTGTGATGATTTCCCAGGGTGGATGTTGCTCAGCTGAGAGCAAATAAATTATTTTAAAATTAGACTGATGAGACAGAATCAGAGTATGAGAGAAACAAATGAGAAAAAGTTTGGCCTGTTGAAAATGTGGCTTAGTCCATGAGCCCATAATATAACCACACAAATTGCAATTCAGTCCCTTGTATTTGCTATCTTCTCTGGAGTTTCTTACTGGGCCAGTCATGATCTCTAATTGTTCAGGCTTCTCTTTGATATATTAGAACACCAGAGTGAAGCTGAGACCTTTCAAGGAAAAGATACTATGATTTGGTAACCCTAAAATTATCCGTTTTTCATAATTCCCACTATGCTACTTATTAATCATGGAGGATTTCTATCTTTGGCAGCTCTCTTCATCCCTACATCTCCACAAACCAATCTGTATTCGGCACACGCTCCTTTCCAACAACACATCTAATGGATCATTCTGCATTTCTTGTGCATATTCCTTATTCTTTGACTCATTTTGCTTGTGTGAAAGCTGTGGAATTCAGCCAGAAAGCTTCAGCCTGCTTGCATGCTGCCTAGCTTGATGTCCTTGGTGTCTGAAGTCCTCTCAGAGTTCCCAAAAGAACTGGTAACTTGGCTGAGGGCAAAGCAAGTTTCTCGGCTCATTTCCACCCGTTTAGCACCCATTTGGAAGAGACCCCAGACGGAGAGAGAGTCCCCATTACATGCAAGCCTCCATGCTATATCACATATGTGATGATATGAGCAAAGATGGCTAAAGCCCTGGCCATGTTTGCCTTGGTTCCCACACAGGCATATGTCCATGCTGCTTGCAAACCCAGTCCTAGTTCCTGGCTCGCCTCGTGTCCACCTAGTGTGACCAAGCCAGATGCCAACCAAGTCAGCCTTGCCAGAATATAGTAAATCTATATCAGATAGGTCCCATTGGCAGACAGAGCCAGCGAGAGCATATCTCTTAGCCCAAGCCTTTCCGAGCAGCTCTATCTCYATCATGGAGCCATCTGACTCTCTGTCACTATGAAAAGAAGCCCTATAAAAACCTGACATTTATTTATTTTTTTAATAACCCTTTATTACCTTTCTTCCTCTCTCTACAGAACTTGAAAGCTGGTTTATTCTCACAATTTGACTATAAAATATCCATAGCCATCCAGGCAAATCTTCCCTAGGAGAGTTCCCAGACACTGCTCGTTTATAATAGATATGACGAAAGAGAGAAACAGAATACAAATGGAGCATTTGTAGCCATGGCATAAAATATTCAGCGACTAACAGAGCGTAGTGATGTTGAATATCTCTCAGCTGATGAGAGAGCAGGGTAAAGGGGAGCTCCCCAGAGGCAATTCCCATTCTTCTGGAGTTATTTGGTCATTGATTTTCCTTTCTCCAGCCCCTTCTGGAGTGAGCATTCACTTTGCTCTATGGTCCTGCCAACCTAAACATAAAAATCAGTGTGAAAGAAAGGGAAGAAATTTACTTTCCACCAAACATGTAAAGCCAGGGTACCTGGGGCGGGCACAGATATATCGAATGAGGAGTTACTTTTTTMTCATCTTTCTCCTTCAGGAGAGGTTTGCCATAGCAGGCAGTCACCAATCGCCAAATACATAAAGTCTCTTTGTCAAGTTGTCCTAGTGAGTCTAGGGAACACCCTGAGAGTCCCTTCTTCAGCTGTCACACACCTCCTCTTCCTCACTTCCTGCAGGCTGCCTGGGAGGGACATGATTTGAATAGACAGCTTGTTGGTGTATCTCTGATAGACTGCTCCCATCACTGTTCCCTGACATCCTTCTGTCATGTCTCTTACTTCAGTGGCAGTCAGGTTGTGATCCCAACAGCCTCCAGTCCATGGCAGGATGCTCACACACACCCTGCGGAAAGAGCTGCTTTCAGTGTTGGTCCCCAGGAGGAAGGTTGCTGGGAGGGAGCAGGAAATTTCAGACACAGTGAAGTTTTTAAAATGTTTTTTGTGTGTGTGTGTGTGTGTGTGTGTGTGTTGCCATTGTGGTCTGCATGGTTCAGTGATCACTAACTCAATTGCTCCCTGTCTTGTGAGCCACTAACCATGCTCATGGGAAAAACACTTGGATAAAGAGCTTACTTATTCATGGGGGTACCTACAACCAAAGAGTGGTGTAGGATACATCCAAACAGGACTTCCTTCTGATTAAGATGCTCACTGATAGCCCCTTTCCAAACTATTTTTGCTGTATTTTTAACAGAGATAGTTACTGTCTTGGCAAGTCTACACCCATACTCAGAGTGAAGTATGGCCCCAGAGAAGGTTGGGAAGAAAGAGTTCTCGTAGTCCAGGGTTATCTCCCTGCAATATTGGCAGGCCCTGGGGCTCGAGAACGGGGCTATGGTTGGACATAGTGGCTGAAGACCCTGCTTTTGTCTTCAGGATTTATACTTCATACTTACTTTCTGCTCTCGCAGTGCTACAGACTTCCTACAGCCACTTCTCCCAGAAGTTAGGAAACAGACGAATTTTCYGATATGAATTCAGGTGCTATGAAGCTCCTGGAGAATTAAAGGTGCTGCTGTTTCAGCTCCATATTCACAGAAATCTTATCTGATCGTGCCATCTAAGTGGGGTCTGACTTCTGTATAAACAAGAGCTACCTTTCTTGGGTAGCTTCCAAGAAAATTGAAAACTACCATGAGAGACTGTGCTGGGGCAGTTCTGGGGTTTGAATAAGAGGGATTTTAGGTCTGAGTCGCTAGAAACAAGTCCTAATCAGACCACTTGCCGCAGCATCCAAGTTCAAAATAACTGCAAGATGTTCAGTGGAGGGAATTGGGTCATAAAGAGTCCGCTTACACTGATGTCATCACTAAACCCATCCTGCTGACTAGGGAATATAGAGCTGGATGACCTGACGAGCTGAACTGTTTCTTTATTTCTTCAGCTTAAATAATACAACTGGCACAAAGGTATGTCTGAGGTCATGATGGATGATTGCAGGAGGAGCTTCTCATGTGGCTGCCTCTTGTTTATGACAAGTGAGACTACTGAGAACTGTTAGGTCACACAGAGGTGCCTGCTATGGCAATATAAAAATGATCTGAATCTTGAAGGATTCTTTTTGCAAAATTCAACAGCTTAGCTCCCTCAATCCCACTCAAGCCTCATGGACAAATGCATTCTGTTTGCTTAAAAATATGGCACCACACATGTGGTCATACAGATTTCAGTCCCTTCACTGGAGTCAGTTGCATTTTACCAGAGATATTAAGTTTTCCTGATGTCTAAATACGTAAATTCTGAAATCCATGCCGTTGTCTGCAGTGCAACTGTTCTTTAGAGATGACATCATTGGAGTGAGAGAGGGAAGGCTGATTCTCCTAATGAGAGTGATTCACTTCCCTATAGACTCTTGAAAACAAGTTGCAGTTAGAGCTAAGTGAACAATTTGTAATGGAAAAAAAATCAGCCTTTTTTAACCCCTTCTTTTCCCAGTTGTTTGGATAGGTTCTTGGCTTTATGGATTTGTCCACTGATAAATGCATATTTCCGGAATGTTTTGTCCACAGCAAGTTGTATTGGTATGGACCCTCAGCATGTGATTTGTTCATTTTTTTATAAGTTTCTCAAATAACATTGTTACAAGCAGGACTATAAATAGCTGGCAAAATAGCTACACGTTTGTACAATGTTATTCAGGCTCTGTAGGTTTGGTTACAGAATCTCTGGTCATTGAAGTCATCATTTTTCTTTAGTGGGCTCTGGATTAGAGCCACAGATCTATAGATTTTTAAGACCAGAAGGGGCCAATAGATCATGTAATCAAACTTGCCAGATAACGTAGGGCAGAGAACTCCCTTCAGTTACACTTAGTAGAGCCCAGTAAATAATATGGATCTACAGCCTATCTGGAGGTTTAGTCAGCAACAGCATGCTTTACACAGTTTGCAGACATGGGTCTAAATTGTCCTCAAATCTAAGAACATGGCATATAAAGGCAAAAAAAAAAATCCATAGAGAACAGGGAAAGAGATTCAACAGTAGGTCGGCTGCATGTTGTGTTTATTCTGTGATGTCTTTATATTAATGCAGATGCTCTGTTAATTACCTTCAGAATGTATTGGGAAGGATATCAATGAGTACAGATTGCTGACAGATTCATTCACATATGCCCCTGAAGATCCTCTGTGGTCTTGCTCACCTGCTGTGAGTTACCATGCCAGTACCCTTGCATGAAGCTGCTGTGATTCTCCCTTTCCTCCATGAAGTTAGCAAAGAATCTTCCTAACCAGACTTGGCTCACAGCAGCAGAATTCGGTTGGATTGTGTAGGGTGTAAGTTTGGGTAGCTGCAATGATATACTGCAACCTGGTTGTCTTCTGGGACGTCAGGTGCTCCATCAATTATTCAGACCTTGGAATTGCTAGATGCAAAACTTTACAGACACTTAAGAGGAAATGGCAGCTCTAAGTRCATATCCTAGTACTCCCAGGTGGCTGTTCTCTTCTCTCCATGGAACATTAACTGTTTCATGAGTGCCTAATGCTGTAAACATACTACTGGAGACTAGTGTGATGTGTTCCAGGTGCACCTCTGGAGAGCCTTCCTAGACTGTGCCAAAAAGAGGGCAGCAGTGTTTTGCACTACTCGTGCAACAACCCCAAGTAACATATATTAAAATGCTTCCCAGAAATTCCCCAAATGCTCAGCAAGAATTAGTCATCGCCAAGGCTTCTGGAAGTGTGTGCATATCCCGAATAGATCTCTCCAGAGATCTGACAGGCATCCCAACATCTGAACTGCTGGAGTTTGCAGATCCAGGCTGCAAGTCTCGCTGGCAAAGCATGTCACGAGGAAGTTTCTTGGTGAAAGTGCTCCCAGACTTGAAATGGGAATGAGAGTCTCTTGCTTATAATCCCTTCTGCCTCAAGAAGTTGGGAACAGAACTTGCTTTAACAGCCCTCTTGAAGTGAACCAAGAGGCTGCTAGCCTCCCTGCTTTCCAGACCTCGAACACTGATGTCTCATAGTCTCCTTTGAGTCATGCAGAGGAGGAAGCAGATTTCGAGCAGTTTCTTCAGTTCAGTAGGAAGAATCTGTGGTCTCAGCTGCTCATTCCTACTGTCTCACCTACTTTGGCATTGCACCAAAACAGCATATCTGCTCCAAACCCTGAAATGCTTGGATTCATGGACTGAGAGACCACAGATTGGGTGACAACAGCGAAATAGGTTGTCAATAGAGATTGAAGAGAGAGGTGCAAATCCTTCCTCGTTATATATACATCTGCTTCTGCAGGGCTTTTGTTCTGACACCTCTCCCCCAAACCCCACTTGTATTTTGGGGGCAATAGGCGTCTCCTTCCTCTCTGACTGAAGTCTTTGCAAAGCCTGTCCACAGAAGGGAAGCAGGCAGACTCCCTCCTGCCTGGTGGTTGTGCTCTTTTAAACCTGGCAGTGTCTATGAAGCAGACTTTGGTTTCAGCTGGGCCAGGAGGGAGCGGAGTGCAGCATATGCTTTCAGTCTGAGAGCATGAGTTGAGCAAAGTTACCCTGCTGCCTCTGGTGGCAAGGATGAAAGGGTCAATTATCAAAGCTGGGAGAAGAGAGAGCGTTAGCCTGGGGGCACCTGAGCACCTCGTGAAACAGAGGGTGAACAAGTTGCAAACAGCTCTCACGCAAGCCGTGCTTTGCTCTGCTTGTTGACTGCAGAATGGTGGGAAAAGTTACCTGTGCATGGTGGTCTTGCTAGCTTCCTCATACTCCCGTTTTCCCCCTGGCCAGCCCCTTCTCACTAAAGCATTACCAGCACTTCTGGGCATTAGGATTAGGGCCAAGGTCAAGGCCAAAGAAGTGTAGGGTTAGGGCTGCTTTGCTGCCCACCTTGCTCTGAGGGACCGATGCCTCTGTGATGAATTCCTGCTGGCATGGAGCAACCTGTTTGCTAGGAGCATCCTGTTTGCTGGGAGCCAGAGCAGCAACAGGCTTTATTCCAGCTCTCTGTAAATCGGCTCCCTTTGCACTGGCTGGGTTTGAGTCAGAAGCAGTGCTGAATCCACCCACTACTCTGGCCCTGCTGAGCTCCTAGCTCTGAACTTATCTTTTATTATCCCTTCCCTTCACAGTGTTGAAATCAATGTTTTATTTCTCTACCATAGCTAGTCTTCCTTGATCACTTTATACCTTTAGTATGTCTTCTTTTCCCAGCAGAATTTTACTGAAAAGTTGTTTACTGTAAACAAACAAAAATAAGGATCTGATCCAGCTATTTATTTATCCAAACTCAGCAAAGAAGACAGTACTGCAGTCTGGGGAGGGTCTGGTTGCTGCCTGTTCCACCTTTACGTATTGTATTGTTACAGGCCAGCTTGGAGAGCTCCCAAAAGACCAGGATGAACTCTGTGGCTCTGCAGCTGGAAGTAGTGCCTGTAGGGTGATAGGTCTTCTCCAACCCTTTCCTAGGGATAGCTGCATTTCAACCAGGATGTGCATTCTCCCAGTTCTATGACACTAGGTAGGTTTCATCCTGTGTGTTCCTTCCCTTTCCCTTTCCCTTTCCCTTTCCCTTTCCCTTTCCCTTTCCCTTTCCCTTTCCCTTTCCCTTTCCCTTTCCCTTTCCCTTTCCCTT
>NW_020456010.1:3427551-3462340 GCF_003342845.1 Nothoprocta perdicaria | reverse complement strand
TTTCCCTTTCCCTTTCCCTTTCCCTTTCCCTTTCCCTTTCCCTTTCCCTTTCCCTTTCCCTTTCCTTTCCTTTCCTTTCCTTTCCTTTCCTTTCCTTTCCTTTCCTTTCCCTGAGTATTTTTACTAAATAATTCCCTAGCAGCTTCCTCCTGCCTGTGGAGGGCAGAGGTCTCCAGGAAGGGGACAAGCCCCAATTATAGGGAATGATAAAAGTTGTTTTAAATCTCTAGAGAAGTCTCAAAGGCAACTTCTTTCCACAGTTAAACCTCTCTCTTAGACTGGAGAGCAAGGAAGGTTCCTAATGCACATCTTTACTCTTTTACAGGGATATCTGCTGTAAAGGGAAGTCTGGACGGTAAAACAATAGGAAACATTTCAAATMAATTTATGGTTTTGCTTATAATGCAAATGTCTGCCTTTCTAGGCTGATGGTATTTCTTAAAGAATAAGAAACCCCATGAGAAAGAATTCCTTTTTGTAGAGAGATGGTTTGTATGGACAGAGAAAAAAATATACATACTGCTTATTGAGAGGATATTTAAGGAGCTGAAGGATTAGCATGAATTACCATAGCTCAAAGGACATGGAGCAAAGAGAGCTTCTCTGTGCCCAGATAGTGCCCTCTGATGAGGTGCTGCATATGCCCCTGTGTGAGGCCTCATAGCAAGGCAGGCTGAACCCCTCTGTGGGGCTCTCTGTCCCATGCTGGGGCACCGTGTTGTCCTTGCTGGTGGGTACACATGCTCACCACCAGTGCTGCAATGTGAGGGCTCACTCAGCTCAGGATGCTGCTCTGCTGTAAATAAGCGAGTGGCCAGCAGAGAGAGTGGCATGCACCAGCCTCCCTGCTTGTCTCCCTCTGCCTGCGGATGGCCCAAGAGGGATGGAGAAGCTGGGGACTGGGAATCTAGTAGGATGAACATCCAGACTGAAGGCAGAGAGGCCTCAGGCTCAGTAGTGGATAGGCAAGGKGGACTTGCCCCCTACTGATCCCCCTGGTGTTTCAGGCCAGCTCCTTAGATCTCCCTAAAGACTCTTGTGTTGGATGTGGGTAGGCATCATGCAGCACAGCAGCAGGATGAGCAGAGCTGTTATCTAAGGCTGTGTTCAGGGCTTGTGAGAACACAGCTGGGATTGGAGCTGGGACTCAGGTGCCTCATCTGGCCTGTAGGGAAGGACATTCTATACGTATTGTCCCCCATTCCCCTGCAGAAAGTTTAGTATGGAAAAGGGAGCTGATTAAACAAGTTAGCATAATGAATTTGAAGTGAAGTTGGAGAAATTCCTGGAGCATCACAATCCTTGTCCTTGCTCCACAGTCCTGGAGCACCAGACTTCATACTCTCCCTTTGCTGGGTTGTGGCTGCATACTAGATAGGCCTTTGCTTTTCTGACACAACATTGGTTTGGTGTTACAGAGTGTAGATATTTTATTTTCCTTTTTTAGTTCCTTAAGCCTCCTGCCTATGCACAAGGAAACCCGTTAAAGATTGCAAACAACCTCAGGGGGAATTTTGCATGAAAAAAGGGTAGCAGGATTGTGTTCTGTAGAAAGAGCATCAAAGATGGATGTATCTCATCATTCATCTTTCAATGCCAACACTTTCTCTAATTAGAACATGGATCAAATGAGCAAAGGAGCTCAAGCACAGCTCCATTGCAAGTCTGCTCCTATCATATCACCATCTGCTCTGCATGCACACAGGCGGGTGTGGATGTGTTGGAGAGAAGGAGCTGCAGCTCTGGTTTGCCTTCCTTCCTCCCAGTAGCACTCATGCTCTTCATCACAAGACACACTTATGGCCATACAACTGAATTAATACCTGCAGTCTCCAGGTGCCCTCCCCTGCAAATATATCCCCCTCAGGTTGTCTCCACATGCCCACCTYGCCCTGTAACAGTGCTGTGTTGTGGCTTCTCTGTTGGTCCATTCCCTCTATCCCAGAGTTCATATGCACGTTGAGTAGGGTGGATAGTAATGGATCGCAGATCCACTGGTGCAGTTGGCTTTGCCGTATCAAGGAATATTGCTTCAATCCCATCCTCATTTGATAGTGGTTTAGGAGTCAGAGTGGAAATCTGTTTGTTTCTCTGATTTTTTAAAATTTGCAGTAAAATCCAAGAAAATTCCCTGTAGCCAGATGTAAGTTTTACAGGTTTGCTGTAGGAGAAACATTGCCAATTAAATGTGAACACATTGATGTTTTTGTCCACAGGAAGGCCTTACTACATCAGGGAATGGGAAGCAGAAATTCTGTTGATCCCCCACTGTAATTAAACTGCGAGAGACAACGAGCAGGCCTGTGACTCAGCCCTGACCGTGCTCAATGCCTCTCTAAATCTGAAGGTGGTGTCTCACAAGTAGACCTGCAGTGGCTGAGCTTTTCAAACCCTGTCAGAGACTTGGTTTCCTCTGTATGTATGAGATCTCTGAACCTTCTTGCTTTGAAACCACAAAGGAAATGGATACAGAAAAGGCTACAGGCATTATCTCTATTCATGCTATCATTCTTTTTTCCATTCTTTTTTTCCTAGCTCTCAGAACACTAACTTTCTGTCACAGCACTATAACTGAAAACACTGATCTGATGCTGATTGCTTTTCATTAACRCCCATTTAAAGCAGAGAGAGAGAGTCCTGTGTTTGTTCTGGGGATTAAAAAGAGTAATAGCTTCCTTCTGGGAACTTTAGTTTGCTCTTGGGATTTGCCTGTATTAAGCTCTGGATTTTTACTCTATGATCAGTGGCAATAAACCACACTTGAGGAAATGCTCGAAGTCCTTGTTAGAAAGGTAAGGGCCCTTGCCTGGTTTTAGGCCTCACATTTGATTTACAAGCATCTCTCCCATGCTATATAAGGTCTGAGTTATCTTCACACTCTGTGACTTTTTCAATCCACTGGACATCTCCTGCCCTGGATCTTTCTTTCTCTTTTCTTTCTTTTTTTTTTTTTTTCTATGTTGCGTACAGTTGAAATACCATAGGAATTTCCGTGGAGGCTTCAGGGTGATATCCCTGCCTGGTTTCAGACATATGCCAAGCCTGAAGTGTGGCTGCAGGGAAAGCTTTTCATGGATAGCTGATCTCATGAGATCGCCCAGCCTAAGGCCCCCCTTCACTTCCTAGCTGCTCTGCTCTTCCCTCCCTCCATGCACACTTCACTTATTGAGCAGTGTGTCAAACTTCACATACCTCACCTCAGCATTCACCATTCCAGTTGCACTGCCAAAAAAATCCATGGAAGCCTCTGCTTTCTCTGCCATCCCACATGAACCATGCTCAAGTCCTGGCCTTACAGTCCGTGCCTCCCTCCTGGTACTGTCTGTGCCAGCGCTTCTGAATCGACTCTGTGGTTCAGTGTGGATTTGCAGTATGACAGTCTAGTCCCTATCCCATGGAAATTGAGGGAAGACCTTTTTGCACTGTGAGAAAGTAACATTTAAAGGCATCCCTTGAGTTACTGTATTTTGCAGCCCAACTGGTGCTCTTTTGTGTGAGCACCGCTCTCCTGAAATGCCAGCTTTGGTCTTAAAGGGAGGCAGCCGAAGGCATAGCTCCTGCTCGCTGCATTGATTCCTCATCACTCACACCAACTTTTATTCTCCCTTTTGATTGGGAAGAAAGAATGACAGAGATTACAAGGCAAATGTTGAGACTGCTTTGTTTGTGGAGAGATACCAACAGGCTTTCTGCTGTCCTGGGATTTTCATTGTGTTCTTCTGTCTCCGGTCAGCTGCAGAGATTTAGCACTAGATAGATAGTCGGTCTTTCTGTGTGCATCACTACTACTGTAATCTTAGGAGACTCCAGAAATATCTGATGGAGGAGATGGGGAAGGGAAGAATGACTATAGGAGATAACAGAAATGGTCATCTGGATGTGGATTCTGATATAGGAAGCTAGGCATGACTGCACTACAAAACTAACCTAAAGGAGTGGCTATGGCAGCTGTCACCCAAGAACAGCCCAGATGGATCTTTTTTATCTCCATGAGGAAGGTATGACAGTTGGAGAGCATGTGCAATTTTGTTTTTTCTCTGGTTTGTCACTAATGGAAAGGCAGAAGAGTTGAGGCACTCCTACCCTCCAGCATCCCCTTTCTAAGGTCTCAGAACACTCCCAGTGTTTGGTACTTTCTTGAGCTGGACAGACATAGTGTGACAGACTAACACATGGAAGAAGAGAACAAACTAGAAGGCCTGCACAGTCTTTAACTCTTACGCGAGCCTTGTTCAGTTATATCAAAGATCTGTTTAGCTCCAGGACTTGGAGTCTCCAAGAAGCACATTCTTGGTGACAGAGCATCCCTGGTAAAGGGAGAATTTGTGGGTTTTACCCAGCTTTGGGGAGGCCATGTCAGCCAGCAGGATTTGCAGGTTGGGCTGTGAGCAGCAGGTCTGTCCTCCCTTTGCAGCTCTGACTGATTTGTAAGGCTGTCAGGGGCACATTTCACAGCTGTCCTGGCCTTCAGTTTTCCATATGTAGACACTAATGGTGAGGCATTGCACATTGCGGGGAGATGAGGCTACTTTTCTGATAATTGGAAATCATCTGAAGAACATCTGTTCATATGCAGCATAGCTTCATTAGAGGGTTTGGGGACCAAAAGGTGTAAGGACACAGAGGTGTCAGCCAGGAAGTCTCAGGCTTGTTTTGGGTTGAGGCCAGGCACTCACAAACAGTGCGTAGAGGGGACTGATTTGCATTCCAGATGCCTCTCTGTGTCCCTTTGAATTTTGCCTTCCCTTTTTTCCTAGGGCGCCAAAGTTCATTTGCCGCCTGATTTGTCATAGCGCTGTCTGTTCAGCCAGGCTCTTGTATAGTCCTAGCTGCGGTCCCTGAATGAGGCTGGAATAGCAGATGATTTCTTTTAATCATTGCTTGCTGGCAGCTTCGTGTTAATTCTTCATTCACTTTCAGCCTCTCGCTTTAACAGCTCTGGAGTCAAGCAGTGGCTGCCAACCTCAAGAGAGAAAAGCAAACTGTCTTGCTCCTCATCTTGGGTTATGTTGTGCGTCCAAGGTCGGAAGATGGGGGAGGGACCTCTGGGGAAGGACATTTGACAAAACTGTTTCCAAGCAGAAAGATATTTTCCCCTTTCCTCTTATTCAGATTTGGCTGATAGGAATAAGCAGTAAACTCTGTTGTCTCTTTCCCCAGTCTGAGTGCATCCCAGGTGGTGTTCAGACAAATCAGGGAAACGCTTCTTCCCTTTTGGACTCACAGTCTCGTTCTCTCCCTCCTCAATCAGACCTTCATCTAATTTTTGAGATAGCCTGACTTCTTCCCTCATTGCTAATGCTTTTGGAAATGTTTTCAGGAAATAACCATACCCCTCCTTCCCTTTTTTCCCTCAATTCACTAAATTATATCATATTTCATTCCCTTAATCTTTTATTGTAAGTCCTAAACATTTCATCATCTTTATTATACACCTCTGAACTCTGGATGATTTATCTCTCTCTTTTCTGATAGACAGCTACTTAACAGAAGTACTTCTAGGTCCATATCTTTCCTACGATGACCTTAAGGCTAGTGTGCCTTAAGGAAAATTTTCGGGATATCTTACAGGAAGTTACATAAGAAAGGACTGTTCAGTCTCTTCCCATGTCTGCCAGCTCTCAGAAGGGCAGGACCCTGGCTGGAAGACAGTATCCAAAGCACAGTCTGGCTGTGGGCATATAAGTAAGGGTTACGATTGCCTCTCAGCTCTCTGTAGCACTTCTGTGTCTGGAGACCATAAACAGTGATGAGGAGCAGTGTGACTAGAGTTATGGTAGCAAAAAAAAAAAAAAAATACTTCGGAAGGAAAAGTCAGTTGCTAAAAAGATGTTCTATTTGAAGACAAATTGAGGTAGTTTCATTTGTGGTTGAGGTTAGTGGGAGTGTGACGCTTTTTTCAAAGTGAAAAATGAAAATTCTTTGAGATTTGTTGGCCTTTTTTTTTTTTTTTTTTTTTTTTCCTAATGGCATTCAAAGCCTTTTTGGAATTGTTTTAGTTGAAAAAACTTGAACACAGTGCTAATTCACAGAATGGTTGTGTCACTGTGAAAACGTTTGGACCAGGAGGGAAAGGCAGTGTGGAACAAAGTGTTGGTCTCTCCAAGGTCTGCATCCAGGGCAAGTTGCTACTGAGGACACAGTCATGTTTCTGCAGCTAATGACCAGCGCCAGGGATGGAACAAAGGAATTAGGCTACAGATTATATACATCATGTGCTTGAGGTGAACTGGGGGCGAGGAATCTGGTGAGGCTCCAGTGGAGGGTTATCAGGATGGTACCTAATGCCTAGGTGAAATCCTGGGGAAGAGAGGTTGAGGGAGCTGGGCGTACTCTGGCAAAAAGGAAGCTGATGTCCTGAGAGGATTTCAGGACAGCCTGGCAAAGCCATTCTACTCTGATCTAAAGTTCTGATCATCAGAGGTAACTCCAGGCAGCATTTTGTCATCTGCTTCTTGCACTGGACCACACCAACTATACTCCAGACTGCTTCTTCATCATCCCATCTGCTCTGTCTTCATCTAGGTCTGTATCCTCACTTGGATAGCCCAGATGGATGAAACATTGCAAAAGCCACATTTGAGTCAACCCAGGAGAAAGCTGGCTCCTTCCAAAGGATACTGTAGCCCAGGGGCCCTGCAGGCTGCCCTTGGTCTCACTGGGGCATGTGAATATGATGTTGGTGGCTGGAACCTGGACCCCAGAGCCATGGGTGCACCTGCCTGCCTTATGATGCCAGTGCCCAGTTTTTCTCTTTTACAGGCTCCCTAAATCTCCTGGTTCGCGTGCGGAACAAGAGGACCATCGACACGCAGGTCTGGTCACTCAGTGGGAACAGGGGGAATATGTGGCAACAAGCACATGTTCCCATCAACCCTCCAGGGCCCTTCCAGGTAAGTGAGGTTCACAGTCAAGGAGTCCTCTGTYACCTGCTCTGTACATGAGCCACAGCCTGAAAGAGTTTTCCCAGTACAGGTCTGCATCTGTAGCACAGGGGTTGATCAGGCACAGGGAAGGCATGTAGGAGCTCTCCTTCCCAGTCACCAGAGAGTGATTTCCTGGAAAATTCACCACCAAGTACTTACTGGAAGCATGAAAATGAAATCCAGTTGTTTGTGAAACCATCCAACTCTTTTGTGCTCAAGTGGTGGTTTATTACTATAAATGTTCTTATTCTTGTTGATCTGGAAAATGCTTGCTGCAGAGCTTGTTCTAAGCATCAGGTCTGTGCAGCAGGTCTCTTCCTCCTGAGCAGCTCAGGGAAAGGATGTTAGCCCTGTCATGCCAGCCTTTTGGCATTAGGTGACTCTGAGTGCTGCAGGTGTATGCTACAGTGTGTGCTGTATCAGCCCACCCTCACCACCTCTCTGGGTTACAGCTGTAGGACCACCTGTGAGTATGAATTGGGCAGCCTTCATCTGCTGCTCATACAGTAATTTATGACTACCAGGGAAGTCTGCTGCTTTGTTACTGGGGGGTTTGTTGCTGATATTGGTGCCCAACATGTTACTTGGTTGTTGAACAACAACTTGGGAGGCCGGGAGTTGACCCAGCAATCAGCCTAGGAATAGGGCGACTGCAGGAAATAAGTCTGATGATAGCCACCTCAATATTGAAGCCTTGTGAGTATCTTAGGAAGAGGTTAAGACTCTGCCTCCGCCCCCTGCTTCCATTCAACCCACAGGCTGAAGACCTAAGTTGTTTCCCAGCTTACACCAAGTTCCTTGGCTTCCTGATGGGAAGCAATGGGTAGAAGGAGCCTTTGAAGCAATGAGGAATATTTTTTGGTGGGGGAACACCATAGTGGGACTGCCATGAGCAGCATTCACTTTCTTTCAAGAAAGAGTTTTGGAGTCTGTGAGAGGAGGCATTGCCCCTGTGAGAAAAGAGGGAGGCTGGGAAAAGAACTACCATAAAAATCAGCTACTAGTGCTGGAACCCTCCTGAGAAATGGTTAAGGCTTCAAGAAAGAGGGCTAATGGGACCTGATGACAGCTGGTCTGTCCTCTACCCATCCCTGCAGGGCCTCGCAGTAAGGATGTTCTTCCAAACAGAGAGGTTCCTCTGCAGCCTCAACCTCACTCCATACTCTGTTGCTCTGCTTGCAGATCATCTTTGAAGGTGTCCGTGGCACAAGCTATGAGGGGGACATTGCCATCGATGACGTCACTCTGAAAAAAGGGGACTGTCCGAGGAAGCCCTTTGGCCCCAATAAGGGTGAGAGTGTGCTTGCCTCAAAGAGAGGAGAGTCAGCGTGAGTGCACGGACAAATGCATGTGCCATGGATGTTGAGCTGATTTTGAACCAAGTTCATGAATGGAAGGGACCCTGCAAGATGGTCTGAGACCGTCTCAGTCAGCAGAAGGGCTTCCAGGCCCTTAAAGTTGTGCTTTGTAGTTATAAGTTAGCAAATGTTCAGAGGAATAACCAGATCCTTTAGGGACCATGCTGCCAGATGTCACCTTGCTGAAGTCTACATTAATATCTTGGGACTGAGGTCTCATCCCTGATGTACATCACAGGTAGTCAAAGGCTTCTGTAGTATCTTGCTTCCCAGAAACCCTAGACACAAGAGCTATGGAAGGAGAGAGATCTTCAGGCTTTAAGGTCTTCTCCATTAAGGACTGACAACAGTTAGGTTAAGGTTCTGAAGGACTGACTGCATTGTCCATCCTTCTCCAACAACGAAAATCTGTGTCTTGGTGTCTAGAGTCAGAGAGCTGAGTTTCTTCCCATTTCCCTCCAAGGAATGGGWACAAAACCTCAAAATAGTCAAAATTTCCTAAATTTTTTAAAGTTCCAAGTAAACTTTAAGGTATCTCTTAGCCAAGATTGGTCAAACTCTAGCCAAAATACCAACAGATTTTTTATTTTTATTCAAGTTCAGTCTTCTGAGGAAGAAGAGAGGTTTGGTTTGCAGAAGTAACTATGTCTTTTTTATTCCTGAATTGGAAAAGAAATAGTTTGGGAAAGCCTTGAGAAAGTCCAAGTAATGGCAGAAAGATATTCCGTTAGATCTGGAATGTGTTTCATGGTTTGGAGTGGGAAGGGAGGAGTTGATGCTAATGTGTATTGACTTGTTTGATACATCTGGATCTATCCCTTCAGTAACTGCCTCTCTTTCCCTCTCTTTTTGGCTGGTAGCGGTTGCTCTTCCAGGAAGTGGAGTCCCAGTCCTGCACAGCCCTTGTCTTTGTGGCCCATTGACTTTCTTCCTTTATGTGCTGCTCAGATGATGGCAAGCAAGCGCTCCTGTCTTTGGACCAAGACATTCCTGCTCCTTTCCTATTCAGCCACCTCTGCTCCTCTTCCTCCCCTCCTCACTGGCACACCAAAGTGTCCATATGTTACCAAAGACGGATAGGCATGATCATGGAAAGGGATCTGGTTCAGAGCTGGAGGACTCCTTGAGAAAGTAATAATGTCTAAAACAAAATTAAAAAATAAAGACGAAAACAAAAAAGCATGTGTGTGTGAGAGAGACAGAAAGAAAGAGCAGAAGGAAGGAAGGAGACACACAGAAAAGAAGGAATGAAAGACAAAAGTAGGAGTGAAGAAATGTAAAGAGCAAATGAAGGAGGAATAAACACCCCCATATTTCCTTGGGAACGTTGGACAGGGCTTCCTCAGGGAAGTGGGGACTTGTTTTAAACAAACAAACAGAAATATATTAAAGCACAAATTTCTACCGGAACAGTGGCGCTCCTTGCTGCAGAGCCCTGCGCAGGGCGGACGTTCGCTGCGGCGCTCCCGTTGGAGCGTCCTGCCTCGCATCCCGCGCGCTGCCGGCCAGAGCGCCCACCTCGTGCCCCGCGCGCTCCTGCACGGTCACATCTTCCTGCCTCCCGCGTGCTTAGCCGCCCCGTGGGTGATCTCCTCCGGCCAGTGCTGCCTTCACTTCTCCACCTCTCTGTGCTTCCCACCCTCTAGCCCAAAGAAGACTGATGAGGAATGCACCTGTTGCATGGACCATGCTGAGAGGTGGAGAAGTCCCAACTGAACCCAGCAGCAGCACTGGCTTCTGAAAGTCTCCTTCTCTCTCAGCATCTCCTGCTGGGCTGAGAGCCTGTGGAAGCAGAGCTGAGCTGCAAGCAGGAAGGTCTCTCTGTGGGGCTGAGTGGTGCAGTGCGATGGGGTGGGATGGGGTGGATTGGGGTGGGCCAGGAAGCAGGGGGAGCCATTGCACATCGGCTTCGCTCTGTGAATGTTGGGATTCCCTCAGCCCTGAGCCTCCGATCACTTCTCAGCCTCTCCTTCATTAACTGTTTATTTATTTATATATATTTTTAAATTCAATTGCTCAACTTCTCCCACTTCAAGTTACACATTTCAGCCTTCTCCACTGCAAACAGCAGGTCTTCTGCCCACAGCCCAGCCTCTGCCAGTCCAGACAGCTCTGAAATTGCCATCTCACATCCTGAGGCCTTTTTAGCACGTGAAGCCCATTAGCGGGATGAGGATGAAATGTGACGACATCGTTTTTGCTCAGGGGAGAGGTTGCTGAATTTTGCCAGCATGGACAGTCTTGCAGCTACTCGACTTTCATCATTGAAGTAGTGGGCAGAGGAGCTGAAAGGTGAAGCATGTGTAGAAATGCCCAAGGATAAAGGCAGGAAGCTTGACCCAAAAGCGAGATGTACTTTGAACTGTGGATTTGTTTTGTCAGTAAAAGAAAGGAGAACAGACACAGTGATTGGAATTTCATCTTTTTCCTCCTGGCGTAATGAAAGGGTAAATCTGATGTGTCTCTGCTCCTAACCTGTTGCAGCCAGGTTTTTCCACTCCATTCTTTGGCTTGGTCTAGGAGGAAGGCATTGTGGAGGCACTCGCTGCTCCAGATGAACCTCCACTGGCTAAGTCTGAGCCATAGCAGCCTAGTTGCAACAGGAAGCTGCTCCAGGTGTATCTTGCCTCCCTGCACGGGGCAGAGTTGGTATGGATTGGGGTTTACTAGCCCATGTCTGGGAAGTTCAGTTAAGCAGGACTTTTCCTTGTAAGAGACAGCCCATGTGACTCAGCAGCAGGGGCATTGCAGAGGTACAAGGTCCCTAAAGAAGCCCCCAGTATCCATGGTTCCTTCCCCACTTCTGATGAATATACTGGGACATTTGACTAAAATCACCTGAATGTATTAACTGTCTCTTCTGTTGCTCGGCCTCCTGGAATAGTTAATGCCTCCTTTCCTCCACTGATGGAGGGGGAAAGCTTTCATTTACTCCCAAGAGATCCAGTTTAAAGTCCTGAAACCCAGTTCTCTCCAGCTGCTGGAATGGAATTCAACTGCACTAAGACTCCCAGGCCAATATCAGAGAGAAAAAGCATACCAGCTCCAAGGGACAAGGGGAGCTCCTTCATGCGATGTCTTGCAAGACATGAAAGGGGATAATAAGGGTCTCTCTTGCTCCTGTTGTTTTGTTGATTTTTGCCACTTCCAAGAGTGAAGACTGTGCCCTGTCCATTTTCTCCGTCTCCATTCCTCTCTGCAGAGCTCAGACCTCAATCACGCAGAATATTTGAGCGTGAGACCTGAGGCTGTCTCTCGTGACCGGGCAATGCCGTGGGATGTGGTGGTCACCTCAAGTGCTTCTTGCTCTCCCTTACTCTTTTCATGGGCAGTCAGGACCCCTGCCACTCTTTCAGCTGAGCTCTTTTAGGTGGATGCTTTTCCTTTCCTTGGGGCTCGGTGGAGGCAAGGAGTCTTCCTCCTCCTGATWGAGTCTGCTTTCAGAGAGACCGTCCTTTCCAGGGGCCTGCGGCTGCTTCACGGTGCCTCCTGATCTGTCAGCTGCAAAACATACATGGTATTTTGCTGACCCTGGGGGAGCTTTCCTTGAACAGAAGGTGGAGAAGGGAGCGTGTTCCTGCCTGTAAGAGTTAGCCCAGGTGACCATGCCACCTTTTATGCTATGAGGGCACAGCCCGGCAGCCTGCCCAGTGTGGGACTCCCGAAGCAGAGCCAGCCGATAGCTCCGGACCGGGAGGAGCCTCCTGCTGCCATGGGGCTCGTGAGCTGCTCCCTGGCCTGGGTTTAAACCTCAAGGATGGCCTCACTTGGAGCGCTGCTCTGTTAGCGCTGGCTCAAGAGCAGCTGATGGTGTGTGCTGGGGAAAGTGGTGAGGCCGAGGGGATCTGCGCGTCACAAGTGCTGAGACAGAAGGGCAGGAACTGATTTCTCTGGCAGATGTGCTCAGAGAGAGCGTAGCGGAGGAAGGAGGCACTAGCAAGAGCCAGGAGCTTTGGGAGGAAGGAGGCTTGTGGTGTCCCTCCTCTCGGAGAGAGGTAATGTTAGTAGTTACTAGCCCAGCCCCATGCTTGAGGGGCAGTTCTCCTTGAGGGTGTAATGCATCCCAGGTGAGATATAAAGCCATGCTCCTTACCCCTTGCAATTAAAGACCCCCTCTCTGTTTTCACAGTGTTCTGACTAAATTACAGTCCTTAGATGTAATTACAGATTGTCTTCCTAAATATCTGTTGCAGTCCCAACTGGGTGCAGTGCATTTCCCTTCCTGGTGTTTTATGTTGCCCCGTGCCTATTGAGTAGTTGCTGTTCCACTCCAGAAGCGGCTGCATCTCCATGATGGTAGAGATTATTCCTGTACATAGTATGAAAGTCCCTGCAGAAGAAAAGTGCAATATAAATTTAAGAGACTGCTTTTATTTACAAGGAGACCTCTGCTTGGTAGTTGTAGAAATACATTAGGAAGAATGCCGTGTGGGTGTAAGCCAATATATACTCAATTTCTTTCTTTTTCAGGATATAAAACAGAAAATATATGTGTGCACAGGCTCCTGGGCACAAGCTGTAGATATTAGAAGTAGTGAACGCTACTGTGTGGTTACAAGTGGGGCTTACAAAGAAACTTTCATTTGTAACCTCTTTTTGCAGTTGTTCATTGAATTTTGAAAGAATACTTTTTTATTATAGTTCTCCACAGTTCAGTGAGAGTCCCAGTAGCAGCTCACCAGCAGGCGCTGATTCCAAGAATTCTAAAAATAAGAACATTCCCACGCCTTGCTCTATAAAGCATCTCCTGGCTGGTAACAGTAATTGTCATTATTCCTCCATGTAGATCAGCTCCTGGAAAGCCACAGAGCTAACATGTTTCATTTGGTGTGAAGTTAAGTAATCTAGAATGCCCGAGTGTCACTTGTCCCAGGCGAACAGGAGTAAAAAGATATTTCATCTGGATGAAAAACTCCCATGCATTGCTTAGTGGTTGAAATTGCAAATGGTTGAAAACCTCCCAAACTCTGAACTGTTGGATCRGGGGGGTGTGCAATGTGCCTCTGCACAAGCCCGTGCGTGCTTCCCAATGTCAGCTGTGGGGAAATGGCCTGGAGCTCGTCTTCTGGGGATTAGGTCTCTTCTGTCAGCAATCGGGGAAAATCTGAGCTTTTTAGCCAGTGTTTAAGGTGGTAAATTTCAGAAGGGTCTTGCAAAAATAATTAATGGCTATATGTGTGTGCAGTAATCATAACAAATTGTGTTTTACTCCCTGCAGCTATTCAAAGTACTGAAATTTAATTTCTTGGTATACAAGTCCTGTGGGAGCCCTACTCCAGCATGACACAAAAACGCCTTAGCGCCAGATGTGGAGCGGGAGCTGGGAGCCAGCCCCCGGCCCTGCCCCACACACTGCGTCTGCAAAACAGCCCTGTCTGGGGGTATGTTCCTCACCCCTCAGTGAGGGGAGGGCTTGCTGGGGAGAAGGAACTGCCGCCGTGGGGAGAAGTGTCCCGTGCATCGTCGCTGCCTGTCACCATCTCCAGCATGAGCAATTGCAAATTGCAATTGCATGAGCAGCAAACCCCACTGCCCCCCAGGCTGTCAGCAGTGCGGAGGCAGGGGGTTTATCTGCGGCAATGAATACATGGTCCTTCGCGCTGCCCGCTGCAAAGCAGCCCCTCTCTGGCGCTCCTGGCCTTAGCGGAGAGCAGCCTTGGTGCCTCTCCCTTTTCCCAGCACACTGACCGGGGGGCCTTGTCTTTTCCAGGCTGATCCAGTGTGGGTTCCTCCCGCCATGCAGTTCCAGGCCTAGGGCAGCAGAGCCTTGGGTAGGCAGCCACGTGTGGCCTCCTTTGGTGTTGCCCTGTGCCCTGCTGTTAACTGTTCACCCCGCTCAGCCTGGGAAAGCACTGGGAAGGCAGACACGAGGCACTTGCAGAGAAACAAGTCCTGGAAAGCTTAGGAAATTGCATTTTAACAGGACCCAATTTACACTCTGTGGTAATAACTAGCGTCTGGTGGTTTCCAGCTGGGAACTGAATAGCTGTGGTACCCTCAGCATCCCAAATGATAGCTATGATGTATCTGTGCTTTTGAGCTCCCCCTTTGTCGAGAGCCAGTCCCTCTGGGACACATGCTGTAGGGCTCACTGCCTGCCACCACCTAGCCTGCTGTGGGGAGATCTAGCATCATCCTATGGCTACACAGAGCTTGGTGTGCACACAGCAAACAGAGACAGCCAGATGTGCCCTGGAGGCCACGTTCACCCCAGGGAGAATTGCGGGGTGGCCCTGGACTGCTGTCACCCAAATGGCCTTTCCAGAGAGGCAGGAGATGCAGCTCACAAGGGGCTGCAATCTGCAGGGCACCTGGCAGCCGTGGTAAGACAGACCTTGCCAGTCCTTTTTGTTTGAGTGAGCCTTGGATATAGCCCCCAGATTGGGTGTAACAGGGACATGAGCCCTGCTCAATGGCACTTTAATGCTAAATGAGAAAATGCTGCATTTCACTGGTGGTGGGCTTTAAATGCCAACGTGAGCTGTCACCTGCAAGCTCTCACTTGCTAGGCAGTGGATACTAAGGCAAAGCCCTCAGATTAGATTGCCCAGATGGACCCCGTAGCACTAACTTGTGCCAGTCTGGCCAGGGTTCCTCAGCGCACGCATGTGCAAATTGGCTGCAGGAGCCCAGGCTCATCCAGCTGCCCCTCCAGCAGCAGGTTCCCTTGGTTCCTAGCACGTGGAGCCGCGCGGTGCTCGCCAGGCCACCCTGCCCGCTCTGCCTGCGCCTGGGGGAGCCAGCTTGCAGCGAGATGGTTTTTACCCCAGAGTGGCTCCAGCACAGCATGACATGGGGGCAGCTGGGCAGCTCTCACACAGTGCCAGTATCCACAGCAGCGCAGGCACTCAAAGCTCTTCGCTTTGCTGGCGCTGTTTGATGTTACAACAGCCAGGTCCTTGGCTGAAGCACTGAGCCAAGTGAAGGGCAGGCTGCTGCTAACAGCACAGACATTGTCTTTCGCCCAAGGAGCCATGCTCTGGCCTCTTGTTTAGGCAGTGACGTGGCTTTCAGCTGCATAAACCACAGCTGCTCTAATGGAGGTTTACTCATTGGCATTCAGGCTGCTCTGTGCCTCGGAGAACCGGCAACGCCAGGCATGGGATGGGAGCTGGGACATGCCAGAGTTTGACCATCCTCCTTAGCCATGCAACTCGTTGCCCTCAGCACTACGGCTGGCAGCTTCAGATCCTCTTCTCTTGCAGACTGCTCACACTGGTCAACCCAGCACTGGGGAGGGCAGGGGCTTGAGATTAGCAGCGTGTAAAGGAATTGGGACTGGAAATTGAGGTGTGGGTGCCCAGCAGCTGCCAGTAATGCAGTGAGGAAGGACATAAAAGCCCCGCTTGGAGGCAGCAGCATCACTGACCTGTTCTCACCCTTCCTTTCTCCCAGTGTCCACACTGCAGCTCATTGCAAGTCTCCTACTGGTCCAGTCTATCCCTCAGCCATCCCCGGAGCTGACTGCAGATGTTCCCCTTCAAGTGCCTGATCCTGTGCTGAGCACCTCAGGCAAGGTGCTGAGCACACTCTGAGGTGCCACATGGAGCATGTCATGTCTAACTGGGCCTGGTTCTCGGGAACCAGTTACTGGTATCCATTAACACAGAGTGGCAGTGGGAGGAGGCCACAGACATAAACACAGAGTGACAGTGCAAAGAGGCCACAGCAGCTTGGTCACCAGGGATGAGGCGCACACAGTGCCTGCGTTGCGGTGAGAGGAGAAAATATATTTCTTTCTGTCTTTGAAATGATGTAATCACTGAGCAGGAATAATGTTTTAAGTCTTCTGCTGTGCGTATGGCAGCATGCATCGCATGGAGGTGAAGCGGCGAGGGGGTCTGAGCACTGGAGAGTTCCCTGGGGAAATGTAGATGCCAGTGGGGGAAAGACTTCACACACTGGTGAGCACAGGCGCTTSCCTGCGCATTTGTTCGGTGATTTTCTAGGATCCTCAGGTATGTGCTATGCTGGGACAAGAAGGCTCTCAGTTTGCTGGAGGTGACCTCTTGTTCTCCTGGAGCTTGGATGTTTGTCCTCCTCAGCTTTCCACCCCCAGCTTCCCACCGCATTGAGGTAACTGCTAGCGTGAACTCTGGGTAAAGTGACCTAGTGTCAGTGCTTTCTAGTAGAGTAGCTTGGCCTCTATTCCCACTTCTGGAGACCTTCTAGATTTACCATCTCACCGTTGAGGGAACTCAACAGCATGCAATCATCTCTCAGGCCATATCTAAAAAAGCTGTGGATATTACAGATATATGACTCTCTTCTGTTTGTTTGTTTTGTTTTGTTTTGTTTTGAGGTTTGGGTCACAGCTTTTTCCTGTCAGCATAGAGACAATCTCTAACCTCTAGATGGGATGGACAATATTGTACCAGCATGGTTGTGCTTGGGTTTTTTTCCCAACCAGAACCACCCTGGCCTGTGTTGCAATGTGAAGGGGAGCATCACCCAACATGCAGCTGTCACCAGTCGAGAGGCTTTCATGCAACATGCATCTCTCATGTTGGAAGCAGCTGTGGCATCTTCCATCTTCAGCCACAGTTGAGCTTCAGGCAGTGTTTCCCACACTCCGTTTACTCTGTTCCCTGCCTTGAGTTCATCCTCTTCATTTCCAATTTGGAGAGATTAGCAGAAGACTCCGTTGCTGGATCCCATAGAAGGGGACCACACAAAAATCCTGTCCTCAGCCCTGTGGGTGGCAGGAAGAACCAGCTCAGGCCCAATGGTGAGCCACTTTAGTGGGATCCAGACCCCGTGAGACCACACCACCCTTATGCTTCCAGGTCACCAAGGCCAGTAGATAGAATATGTTGACCTGACAGAAGCATCAATAAATGCCCTCCGAAAATAAGCTACACACAGATTCTGTGTATTTGGGGATAATATGGAGGACGGGGGGGTCCTCTTATGTCTCTTGTTTCTTTTTCCATGAATATTCAGGGTGGTGGCCCTGGGACAGGACCTAATCCTCCACCCCACTTCCCTCATTACCACTGTGTCTCATCCTGCCCTGCTCCGCCTCTCATAGGGTGCCCCCACTGTCATCAAGCGGAATTGGGGCCCTCTCACCACCACAACACCAAGCTGTCCACAGCGTTAAAAGCACAAACACAAAGGGACTGACCTGAACCTTTGAAACAGGGTGAGATGTTTTATAAGCATTTCCTCATCCACCCCCTGACCCTGATGCACCTGCCACGTAACCTATAGACTCTCTGTGTGGATTGTTTCATTCAAATAAAGCTGCAGTACTCAAGAGTATGTGTCCGTGTGTCTGTCTGTGCCAGCTGCGATGGCAACCAGGTAGCATGAATACAACTCGTAATTTGTGCGCACAGTGATGGGGCAGGGGAGGGCTGGGAGTACTGCTGAATGCTCAGGTGCGTGTTTGACCCTTGGGTGTCTCCAAGAGGCCTGGTTGGGTCCCTGGGGACAGCTTCACCTTTTTGCTCCATGGCAACTGGTAGGTTTAGGACACTTAGCATTGGGGCAGCTGTGTAAAAGTCTAGTGGGATGGCAGCACAGAGCCTGGCTCTGCCCTCCTCTGATACTCTGTCTTCCAGATCTCTTTCTACTCCAGGCCTGCTGGCTCCTCCAGGATCTGCATGCCAACTGCAGCTTCTCACCTCCCCTGCRAGGAAAAGAGGCTGAGCATCAGCTCCAAAACTAGTAGGAGCCAAAGAGGCAAGCAGCTGTGCGACTTCAGTGTGGCATGGGAGCCTCTCTACCCAGCCTCCTCTCCACTCTGAGGTCTCCAGCACAGGCCCAGTTGCTCTAGGGAAAATTCTGTTACAGAATGAGCACCGTGTTTTCCCCTTGTATTTTCACACATGCCTTTTCGGAGGGGCCATGTTCCCGTGCAGGGCTGTCCTAGCACCCAGGATGTGGTGGTGGCGGTTTCCTGGTGTATCAGGCCAACTGCAGCACTCATTGACTCAGCAGGGCAGAGGGGCTGCTCCTCTTGGATGGGGAGCCAAGTGCATCTTGCAAGATGGGATGAGAAACAGGATGTGGGAACGATGCACCTGGGAAGGTGATCCTGGCACTGGGACAGAGTGGAGAGCAGCGGAATGATGAGCTGGGACACCAGGTATTGGTGACCAGCCCTGCTTGGCAAGAGGGAGCATGGGAACTCCATCCCATGTCAGCTATCTGGGCATGGACCTGAGGAGTCGGGGAGGCAGATTCAGTTGGGTCTGTGTCAGATCGTGTGCCGAGTCTCAGGAAGGTGGGTGTGAGGTGGCAGTAGCTGTGTCAAAGGTGGGAGGGCAAAGCTGTGTGCATGTAGGCAATGAGTGCTGAGCTCACATGTAGGACTGTGCCTATGTGTGAGGGCTGTGCGAGTGGCAGGTCATTTCAGCAAGTCCTTGGGATTCCTCTCTCCCCATCCTCTCTCCGTCCAAATCCTCAAACAGTCCGGCCCAGCCCTGAGTTTGTGGCAATTTCCCAGAGAGGAAGAAAACAATTTTTATGAATCAAAACTGAAAAAAAACACCCCAACAATCGAGATTTTAAACATTCTGACCCTGTTTATTTAACAAGACCTGAGGAAAAAAATAAATGATACTGACTGGGGAGGAAGATTTATGGCTTACACTACAGAGCCAGGATTATTAAGCAGAACACAGTGACCGAGAAAGCAGAAAACATTTGGAGATACGGGCTGTAGCTACAGCCCACCATCACCAGGGGAGCTTGGCTCTGGCAACATCCTGCCAGCCCGTGTGAGCCCTGGAGCAGAGCRGGTTTGTGTGGCTGTCTGGGAAAGCCTTGCCAATCAGCCCAGCATGCAGGGGAAAGGGGAGACACATTGGGTTATAATAGATGCTTGGGCATCCYTGGATGGAAGGACCACCAGGTCCACACGTCTCCACACATAGTTATGTTTTTCTATTTCATGGCCTCCTGGGCCCCTCTGTGACTCACTCTCCTTGCCCCAACCCTGCAGTTAGCCCCAAGGACAAGCCCAAGAGTGACCAGCCACCAAGGATGCCTCAGGTCACAGGCAGGATGTCAGGCTGGACACATGGCAGCCCAGGGAAGGCAAGAGGAGGYGCTGAGGTGTGAGAAGAGCAAGGGAAGCCTGTCTCTGGAAAGGGCATGGATGCTGCTCACCTCCCTCTTTGGACGGTTGACACTTCTTCTTTCCTGCTGGATCAGGGAATCCGTGTTCATATTGGAGGGGAAAATAATCTCGAAGGGCATCACTGCTGTCCTCAGCTGGGGCAGGTGAGTGCTCTGCATCCCTTGATTCCTTTCCCTCTCCTTGGGACTCTCTGGCTTTGTTTCACCAGGGAGACAGAAACAGGACACCTGGGTTTTCTGGGCAGTTCTGCTKCTTCTTCATTGCACACAAGGACATAAGAAGCCGCTGCCCACCCACGTCCCTCAAATAGGGCATGGAGCAGGTTACCCCTTCCCTCCACAGAGCAAGGAGCAGAGATTAATTAGCTAATGACCGTACATCACCTTGACGAGAAACAGGAGCTCCAGCTCCCAGGTAGYTCTCAGCAGAGGGGTGGCAGAGCAGGCTGAGGGCTGTACGCGCCGATGCAGGTGTCAGCAGCCAGAGCTTGCATGCAGCTCATGCCCATTCCCTGGGAGCGAGCTCTGACAGAAAGAAACACAGCTTCTTATGGTGACAGAGATGGATTAGGCCTCATCAGTTAGCTGCAGCCTCCAGAGACCTCTGTTTACAGCCTCCATAGGGCAATGCCATCTCCAGTGAGCGAGGAAAGCCACGCAGCTCGGGCACACTCTGACATTCCCTGGGGAGCCAGGCTGCTATTTCTTACATAGCTGCCATTAAAATTTGTGTTAGGCCAYGGCTTGCCGGCGTGGTGGTGGGCCTGGAAGGGAGCCTTCATGAAGGCCTAACTGTGTTGACCASCATGAAGGTGCCCCCAGTGCAGCCATGACAAACCTCTATGTAATTCCTTCAGGCAGACATTGCAGCACAGCCCTTTCTGGGGCAGAGCAAGCCACAAACAGATAGGAGGAAACAGCCACRCTGAGAACTGCGCCTAACCACCGTGTTGGGACTCCTCTGCAATTATCTGACCTGAAAGAAACCTCATGGGTTTCAGTTCTTCTGGGTCTCTCTGTGGCAAGTGCTGGGACTACCAGCACCACYTCCAACAGGAGAGAAACATGGAGACCCCATAGCTCCCTTGTTTCCTCAGTGTCAGCCCCATCCATCCACAGCACTTCTCTCCGGGTTTGGCCATGTGCTTTACCTGAGGTCCTATGATTGTGTCTGGTTAACCCTGGCTGTACTCTTCAAGGCTTCATCCACCTTTGAAATGAGCCGGACTGCAGAGGAAAATCACTTGGGCCTCTGAATAATTTTGGACAGATTTACAGTCATGAGACAGACAGACATTGCATCTAGGATGAGAAGATACCTACAGACAGTTACAGGCAGAGCATCACAGTCAACATGGCCATCAGAGCATTCAATACAAAGTCATGTGTCTCAGCTCTGGTCATGAAATGATTTCCAGCAGCCAAGAACTGAGATGTATGGGCTGGATTGAAGCCCTAAGATGGGATGGCATGAGCCAGGGGAGCTCTTGGGGGGACTTGGCAAGCCAACCCTGGTTCCCCTCATCATTTGTGGGTGATTTGGGGGCTGCCTTAGGATACCTAGTCCAGCTTTTGCCAGCAGTCCCACTCACTGACATCACTAGCACAAGTGCCCACGTAGTATGGGATTTGCATAGTGACATATGCCCTGCTGAAAATGGTGTTATGCCCCAGGATCTCCAAAGCGATTAACCGGCTCTTCTCTCACTAAATTAGTGGGTGCACCAATGTAGACCCCAAGGTAAGGAAGCTTTCCTGTTTTTCTCCCCCAGGTATCAGGTCCCAGGTCCTCAGCTCTTGCATGTTCATCTGGAGAATTGTCCTTCGCACACTTGGAGGCAATGGCAGAATGAATTCCCCTCCTCTATCAGGCTATAAAGGATATTTCACAGAAATGTTGGTATCTGACCAAAAAAGCTGAAGACCTGTAAGGAGATGCTGGAGGCTCTGACAGCCCCATGTGTGCAAGGATTTACTTGGCATATCCTCCATTCAACCATCACATCTACAGTGCAGCGCAGAGGTACCAGAGCTGGCTACAAACTGCCACGTTTGGGCCAGGGACTGCTCACAGCAACAGGGAGGCTAGCAGTGACTGTGGCTTGCCCAAGGGAAAGGACTGCAGCTCACCTGCATCTGGGCTTTACACAGCCTCACTTCCAGCTACCTTAAACAGCTCCATCTCCCATGGCTGGCGACACTGCAGACTGATTTCTCCTTTCATCAAAATCTGTCCCTGCATTTGGCAGGACAAAACATTGCCTTCCCCAATCCTGCTGGTTCTCTGTGTGTAACACGGTCTTTCCTCTTCTATTCCAGTGCCTCAGCTCCAGCCTTATCCCTGCCTCTCGCTCATGTCCTGCACCCCGCCACTGATGCCACTTTACCCCCACTCCCCAGCCCTCACTCAGCTGAGAGCACCTTGGAATTCATGCCCAGGTTTCCAAGAAATCAGGCAGCCTGAAATCACTCAGTCCCTTTTCTGAGAACGCTGGCAGCAAAGTTCTAAAAATGAAAAATCCTTAAAATAACATGCAGCACAACAAAGCCGTGTGCCTCTGATGGCTGCCGCCAGCACTCCTGGCTGCGCATGCCTGCCTTGTCAGCCTTCCCCGTGACTGTCCCCATGATTTATGGTCCTAATAACTGAGCCTGAACACAGCTGCCACCCAGGGGCTCATAAACAGCTGCCATTCACGCTTGTCGTGTTGCACATTCAGGTGGTGTCCAAACCATCTTTTGGGGAAAAGATGCCTTGCTTCTCCCCTTGGGAGGAAACACCTGTTTCTGGTGGAGATCCATAGGCAGGCCTTTCCCTTTGCTTTTGGTAGGATGTGGAGGGAAGTCACCACGGTGCTCCYCCAGCAGCAGGGTAAGGCACACTTCCCTGCATGGACATGTGTGTACTTTCCTGCAATGCACTGGCAAAGCACCAGCTCCTCCTCTGCATGGACAAATCCCTCCCCACACATGTTCCCACCAGACGAAGGGTACGGCAGAAGGCAGGAATCTTTTACAGTGGTGCACAGAGCCTCCTTATGGGACAAGCAGGTGATTGTMATTTGGGTGATGGAAGGAAGCAGGAGGCAGCAGCTCTGGGGATCCAGACCTGCTGTTCCTCTCAGGGAGGAGTTTGTGTCTGATGCCYCCAGCTTTGGGTGCACTGAGGGATATATTCCCACCTGTGGGTGCAGTCTGCTCCAACTCTCCCCATAGGCAAATGTAGAGCCCTGGCAGAGGGGAAAGGCAGCAGGTTTTAGGCCTTTGGGGCCTGCTGGAAGAAATGAATGAGTGAGAGTTATTCTCAGGACCTGAGAACACAGAAGGATGCAAAAGTAGGTGGSTTTGAGAGCCAGGTGCTGGGAGGAGAAGCGAGGAGCCCCATGTCAAGTGCCTTTGCATGGACCATCCTGGCACACAAGGGTCTGTTCCCAGGAAAAAAACACATTGAGATATTTTTTCCCACCTTTCTTTCCCTGTAATGCCTTGGACTCTGGGACACTAGCAAAGTCCTGCTGACTCCCAGCACCTTGCAAACTAACTGCAAACTAAGTGCCTCCTCTTCTGCTTGCACTCTGGAGCAAATTGTTGAGATGCAACAAGAAGGAGGTGAAAGGCCCCAATTAATCTCCAGAGAGTCTGGCTGCGGTTTTCTGAATAGTGCTGTAAGGTCTCCTGGCTCCTTGGAGGTAAGATTAACCTCTTAGACTAATTAACAGCAAGGGAGAGACACAAGACAGTTCCCCATCTCTGATCAGAGCTGAAGTCCTCGCTGCCCACTACACACCAAGCTTCTGCCATGCAGCTGGTTCCCCCATGCCCTCCTTCCTGCAGATTAATTACTCTCTGATAGTTYCTTATCTAGTGCTGCCAAAGGTATTTTGTGTGGGAGGGGTGGTTACCAGCTTTGTTCATCACAGGGCACAGAGAAAGAGCAGAGGAAAGGCACTGGGGCATYCCCAGAGGAGCAGGAGCTAACGAGCTGTCTGACTACAAGCATTTGCTTTGCTAGTAATACCGATAATAGGTATTGCCACAAAGGTCAGCTCCTGAGGAAGCAGCACAGAGAGGGGTAAGGCTACATGTGATTTAAGCTGAAAGAGGCAAGAATCATCAACACAAAAGCCAGGTCATCACCTAGATATATGAGCACACCCGATTTGCTGAATATCAGGTATGAAAAAGCACCAGTTACGGCAGAGAAGGTGATGGATCCAGCCAGGAGAAAAGGTGGAAGCAGTTCAGTCTGTGGCACAGAGAGTACCTATGCAGGCAAGAAGGTTGTTGGAGCGAGCCTACCTGTCACTCATACTGAGACGATACAAAGGGAAAGACCACTCACCAATGCTGGTTAAGGGGGCAAAACAGAATATGCACCGCAAAAATCAAGCGGGTAGGGCAGAGGACTGAATATCAGCTGTCAGATGGTGGCCATCCTCTCCTCATCACATGGGGAGCTAGGCTTTCCCCAGACGAGCTCCATGCACAGCCCTCAGCAGGAGCTGCTGGAGGACCTCAGGGCACCAAGCTCTGGCTGCAGCAAGACATGCAGCCCACCAGCTCTAAACAGTTAACAGCTCTCCTAAACTCTCCTGATCATAAACAGCTCTCCTAATCATGACGAATGAGTCCAGCCCCATAGAAATGTCACTGTCTGAACAGAAGGTGAGCTCATTCCCCTCCACCTCCACTTTTAGCACTGCAGTCAGACTGGGACAGATAGCCAGCACCCTATCCCTGTGGAGCTGGCATCATGGAGGCAGTTTGGCTTGGCCTCCCACCTTGTGATAAAGATGTCCAGACATGACAGCAAGGCAGTTGTGGGATTTTAGGGTGAGACCTCACTACTCCAAGGGCTACTAATTAATGAGAGAGGGGCTCCCTCCTCTGCCAAGGCAAGGAAGAAATGTAAATAGATGAAGGATGAGGATGAGGGTCAAATGTTCAACCTTGTTATCTAATATGAAACATGAGCAAATGAGATCATTATGGGGAGATATTGATTCATAGCGAGATGTTCTATGAATGCCATAGCAATAGCTCTCAGCTTTTCTAACTCCCTCTGTCAGCCACCTTCTGACGGGTTTGAGAGTACTCCAGTGCACAGACAAATACCTTTAGGAGCTCGGTGTGCAAGGTCTGAGTGTCTTGTGTCTGTACTCCATCAGGTCTGCAAAGGGCAGCGAGGAGGGAAACAGAGTCATGGAGTCATGTTGGTGGAGATAGCTGGAAGGCAAGAAAGAGGCATTTCTGACACTGCCAAAGGCTTTCTCAAAGACCTTTACCGTGCAAATTAACTGTATCCTGTCTACTTAGGGTCTGTGTGCTTGCCCTCTGAAAGCATCTAAACATCTGCTGGCTATCTGGAAACAAGTTTCCAGCAATGTGGCTAAATGTCCATAGTTTACACAGCTTCCATATCCACATCCATAGTTCACACAATGTCCACAGCTACTTTAATACTGCTTAGGTGAATTCCTAGATTGGTTTCTTAGACAAGTTATTAAAGGTTCAACTCCTGGACACCCTACTGAGGTGCTCAGCTCTTCACTGAGATCTGTGTACTTTGTRTGTACTGCATGTGCTCTAGCATATAGCATGTGCTGAGACCCACATCTGTTTTGACTGCTGCCATAGTCCTTTAGTCTTTAGCTTGCTATCATGAGAGCCAATGTGGATATATGGTGTCAAATGGGGTAGTCAGGTGCAGTTGTTCTCCACACTAGTCACTTCAGTGTGACTTCCCTCTTCTGAAACATCAGAAACTTTGGCAATCAGCATGTGAATCTTCTGGTCAAATATCAGCTGTCATAAAGTAGGTGTTTTAACCAGAGACAGTGTCTTTGATCTCCCATACAGAGTAGAAATAGATACTTTTAGGATATTACTCAACTAATTTTAAAATAGCCACTTATTGACACTTCAAGCTACATTGAAGCAATTCCCTAGATGCAGAAAACTTTACACAAAATATTTACCCTTCTGTTCTGAAAATACAGACAGCTATATTTCTTTTGACCTGCTACCCCACTGGCTATGAAGGAGTAGATTTCTTTCCCTAGACAGCAGGCAAGTCACATAAAGGTGTCAGGGATAGGGATGTCTATCAGGACCTGTTAGCACAGAAATAGAGATACCTTGGAGCTGTAATAGAACACCATCAACTGGACCATTAACTTCAAATGGCTGCAAGCCAAGGAGGAATAAGAGGCAGGACACTGTGAAAGCAGCGTGACTGGTTCCTGGAAGCGGCCTAAAATGCCTGGGGATGGCGCTGCAAGCAGACACACACTATAGGGATTATGCTTTGCTACACTGGTATCATGTCCCTACAATCCAGGGGAGCAGATGAAGGAGGTCATGATTCAAAAGGGCTGTCTAGTGGCTAAGAAAACTTTCTGAGAAGGATGGTCCTGAAAGATATAGTGATCTGATCCCAATGAAAGATCCACTGTGGGGAAGAGAAGGTTAATGTCAACAACCCCTTCAAAAGAATGGTTGTTCTGTGACATTCCTGTCAAGTTATCTTTCTTACTAGGGCAGCAAAGACTCAGAAGAATACTGTAATAGTCAGAGGTCTCACAGACCTACATAACAGTTACCAAGTTATGCTCAAATGTCTCTTCAACTTCAGGCATATCCTGCTGTCTGCCGTCTAAATTTTTAACCCTCCAAACACTGATTAAAAACTACCCACTGACAGAAAATATTTGTTAGTTTACTCCAAGTTTATTAGATGTTAGACCTAATTAAAAGTTCCACTGCATGGTAAATGCTTTTTTAATTACAGCGAGACAGGAACATTAGAATTGTGGTTTTGTAGAGAAAGTACATCTAATTAGGCTGGTATATTTAGGGCATTATTTCTATCTATCTGAAATACGTTGCACTACATAATGGTTATTCCAGTCAGAGCTTTTCATAAATGTATTCCAATAAAAAAACACTTTTTAAAAATTTCCTCCTCCAGTATTTTTAAACTTAATTTATTCTTAATGAAAGAAACTAGACTAAGAGCCTCCGGAGAATGAATSCCCTTGTTTATGCACAGAAGAGATAAGAGGCGTTGTACGGATCAGTACCAGGATCTTTAAGAGCAAGGGGGGAGCTGAGAACCCACCGTTCAGTCCTCTATCTCAGCATGTATGTCACCAATTGCGAGGACAAGTTTTTTATGACACGGACACTTGTTCTGTGAAAATGAGACAATCCAACTCAGTTTATCCAGCTAAACATATCTACATAGTCGTATTGCCAGAGGCACATCCTGCCCTTCTCAATCTCTTCCACATGCATTTCCATGAGTTTCAAAGTCTCAGAGCTCTAAATCCTTTGTTGTGCAAGCTATCTCCACAAAACAAATAGACCACCTAATCCCAGCTTCATGGGACACAAGTCTGGCTTCCAGTTCTTTGCATAGGAATAACCTTTACTCCCCTGCCTCCCTTGTCCCACGGCAAGCTTTGGAGAGCGGCAGTGTAGAGGTGCCTGGTGTAACCCTTTAGCCACGGATCCACCTGGTGTGGACAGCAGGATTGCTCCAGCTCCACACTGCCATTCTGGGGGGTTTATAGCACGTGTGAAGGAAAGAGTATATTGGAGGGCAGCTTTTACCGTCTGAGAAGCATCCCCAGAATTTTTGATCTGCATCAACTATAGGCTTTTCTCTTACAGTGGAGGACAGTGAAGTCCACTGTATTTCAAAAGCTTGTGATTGTAGTGTTTCATGTCAGGGAATGGGTGTTATTTCAGATTTTGTCTCATTTGTTGGGTTCCTGACCTGGTATAACCTCTTTTAATGGTGGTTGTTTGCCGTTTTGGAAGCAGCTTTGAAATAGCCATTGCTCCTAGAAGAAAACAACATCTATTAAAGAAGCAGTTGTGGAGGAAAAAAAAAGACACTCCCTCAAAATCTCTGCAGGCTGCCAGACTCCATGTTAACAATCTGAAACTGCCAAGCTGTCACAGCCATGGGCTGCCCAAGGGGAGGGCAGCAACAAGGGACAGAGAGCAAGGACCTTGCCATGGCATCGCTCTGGGCACTTGCTTGCATGAGCACTGCCCCACGTGACGGCACTGAAGCGGCTGCTGGCATATGAGCATGATATCCCAGCAGCAAATAATTCAGAGCCTTGAAAAATCAGGAAGCATAAACCTAAAACTGTGAAAGAGGCAGAGGCTGAATGATAGATTTTGGGTGTCCCTACTGACATTCCTGAAAGTCAGTAGGTTCACACTAGAGGCCAGGAGGAGAGAAATGGCTGTTGCACGGAGATTTTATCCCTACTTTTCCTTGTTAGACATGCAGTCCTGCATGAGAATGGAAATTTTTAAGGCATTTTCCACAGCAGGAAAGTCACAGAAAGAGCTCTGTGAAAACACTGGATATTTGTGCACATGCATGTGCATGCGTGCCCAGTCAGGAGGCAGAGGGAGGGAAGTCCTTACGCAAAATCTAGCAGCCTTCCACATGTTCAGCATTCTCCATGAGAGGAACTAAACTAGCTGTGAGCCAAGATGTCCTCTGAGGTTTATGATGCCACTTCCTACACAGCACTGAGTGGAGGGAAGGTCTTTCTCAGGGTAGTGCCAAGCTCACATCTAATCAGATCCATGGGGAATTTGCTCAGAAAATCCATCTGATCCATCCATCTACCTGTTTTGGTATACATAGTCACATAAGCCACTGAGAAATCTTCCTACTAAGCATCCTGCTCAGAGAGCCCAGAGCAATTGCCATTTATAACCAAAAAGAACCTTTGAAAGTTCTTTTATTCCTTTTCATTTTCCCCTTGTTGTTCACTTTTCTTCTGCCTTTGGGGCAATGAGAAGATAGTGAGGGTTTTTTGTATAGAAGATTATGCACAACAACTCCACAAATAACACTCTGGTATCTTCAGGACTGCCAAGGATCTCAGCGTAATTTTGGACTCTCTCTCCTTACTCAGCAACTGATGGTCAGTCCGAGATATTTGTGATCTGCTCCTGGGATCCTTCCTCAAGTTTATCTTATTTCATCTATCCATCAGTCCTGTTGAATGCAGAACAGAGGCAGCAGAGTCAGTGTCTGGATCCATGGAAGTGCTGGGTGTAGACCCTCTATTTGGGCCATGTATTGCTGTTGGACATGCTATCTGTTGGACCTGTCCTAGCTGTATATGCCTGATCTGTTCTTCACACTCCTGCTAACACTTCTTCCAGAAACRGCTCCCCACAGAAGGAGAATGGTGACATGCTGCTCCAGCCGTCAAACCACACTTGAAGGATATGTATCTTCAGGCCAAACCAGCAGGCCAATGTCTTTACTGGAGCCATTTGAAAAGGAATGCCTCAACGCTGAGGGGTGCAAGGAAGCAGGGAGTATGGGTTAGAAAATGTATAACGAGTGGTGCAATAGCCCTCGATTCATGACAGCAAGACAAGGCTGGAGAGAGCTCTGCCTTGCTCACGTTGAGCTGCACTTGTCTCCAGAGTGCAGGGGTTAGAGACATAGCTCATGGGTCTGCCCTTGCCTGAAGGGTTAGGTATCTTGTAGTACACTCAGATTGTTGTAACTGAGGAAGGAGGCAGGTTGGACTGGGGTGTTACGTGAGTGAAGATCCTGATTGCAACATCATCCAGAGCTCTGGACTCTGGACTCTGGACAGGAGCTCTGATTTCAGTTTCCATATGCAGGTTGATTGGCAAATGTGGTCTTGCAGGAACAGTCGTCCTGAAGATCCTATCACACCACTGCCCAGATGTGTTGTGGAGATTGTTTTCATTGCCTTCTCCAAAGAATCAGATATCAGGCACTGTCAAGGCTGAGATAAGGGCCTAAAGGGACATTCATCTTGTCTGGTAGGGCTTTTCACATGTTCACAGCACCTTTCTTTCCTCCTGCCCTCCCACTTTTTATTTAGTCCTTTGCTCTACCGCTTACGTGTTTTTCTGGGCTCTACCGCTTACGTGTTTTTCCGGGCAGCAACTGTCTCTTCCTCAATATCTTAGCAGGGCTAGGCAGGCAGTGGCCCTTACTGTCACAGAAATACTGGTCATTCCCAACTGGGAAATTCTCTCAGCATGGCTCCACTCCAGGGTCTAGAGAGGGTCCTAGGCTCTAGGCACCAGCGCATCAGGAAGGGTACTCCGTCTGCTTCCTCCACACAGTCTCTTCTTCCCATATCAGGAATCCAACACCCCTCCTTCACCTGGCAGCAGCTTGCTCTCAAAGAGTTATCATTTATTTTAAAGACAAGACTGTAAATGGATAATGCCCAGCTTTGATAGCAGTCTCGCTACTTCAATGTGCTATAAAACATTCAGCAGACTCAATAGCTGCCTTTCGATTCAGCTGCCTCACAGCCTTGGGGGCTCCCATAGCTCAGACATGCTCTGCCTTAACCTGTCTCTCCTGGGTCTCTAGGGGATGGGAAAGCACAGTGGAGAGCACAGCAGCCCTCCATAATGCTCCTAGGCCTACGGGCAGGTGCACTTGTGCACTGGGGTCCCCATCGAGACGAGAATGCCTGCCCATGTTGCCCCAACCCACTATATGAAAGGGTCTCCAAGGACTGGCATTGGTCACAGACTAAATCCCCTTTGTGACATACAGATGACATAAAGGCAATGGATTCCTTCCTTGTTTCTGCCCATGCCACTTGGACTCTGCTTTATGTTAGAGAACGAGAGAAAAATAATAGTATCGCCAGCTGCCAAGCCCAGGAGAGCAGTCTCATGGTGAGTAGGAGCCTCAGGAGGTTTGGTGTCTATCCTTGCTACTTCATCCAAGCAGCCACATTCAGACCCTTCATCAAATGGTGTTAGCAATCTAGCTAGGATGATCTTAGAAGAAGTGGCGGGTCTGGTTGTTCAGAAGTGGCAAAAAGTACAAGTTGTGCCCATCTCCCAGAAGAGAGGAGCCTGCTTCCTACACCCTCTTAGAAGCCCCTACACTTATTACATGTAATTATATCAAGTTCTGGTCACAGACAGACCATATCTAATAGTTGCTACTGAATCCAAACCTGAGACCATTAGTATCAAATGCACAGACGTCTGAGGCACCTAATAGCTGAGCTGAAAGAATATATCTGAGCTGGTGTAATCACAGGACAGCACTGCAAGGAGTGAGCAGAGAGATGGGAAAATGTTCTTGAAGCTGCTACACTATGTAATWATAATACCTGGCTCTCATATAGGGTGTTTCATTGGGAGATCTCAAAGCATTTACAAAACTTCCTCAGTATGTTTGCGTTTCTAACTTGACAAAGTGAGATACGAGATGTGAAGTGACAGGGACTTACACAGCTGGTCAGGAGCAGAGCTGGTGAGGAATGAAAGAGCCACCAAGTTTTCCATACTGAGTGGGAATGTGTGGGACAGGTCCTGGGAGCGGTGAGTAATCCGCTCAGGCAGAGGGAGACAGGGACAACATTAAGCACATCTGCCTGGGGAAAACAGGTGTTTTCCCACTAGCTTGGGAGAGAAGTGCCTGGTTATGCTACAAGAGTGAACAGAACATAATAGCTGGAAAAAAAAAMCACAAACTGTTAGTTTACTGATCGCAGTAGGGGCTAAAATTGGCTGCATAGCCTAATGGTGACTATCAAATGCAAATAAAACATTTGCCTAGATAGTGGAGAATTTACAAAATCACCTGTCCTCAGAGTCACTGGAGATGATAGAGCATTTCTGCTTTTATAAAGAGAATATGAAAGAAAATGAATATTTCCAAAAACGTGGCTTGAATAGGGAATGTCCAGAGCTTTACCAGGGTGCAGGGAAGATAAATGATGCATGAAAGAACTGGGTACTCTTTGTTCAGGAAAATAAAACACCTCCAACCAATGATTACAGAGTGAAGCTGATTTGACCCCCAACCTGCTTGAAAAATTGGAGTATCACTAGAAACAAGCATTAAAGATGCCAGAGATTTGTGGCAGCACTGTATAATCTGTGCAACACATTAACCAATGGTCTCACAGAAAGCACGGTGTGGACAACTGTCACAAGCAAAGTGCTTTCACTGCAAGAAATGGTGCCACAGAAGCAAGTGTTTCTGGTTCTTATAGCAATGGCTAGGGAAAGTGTCAAGCGGGTGCAGAAAGCTTCAGGTGATGAAAGCAACAGGCTCTGATTGCCGCTCTGTGTGCCCTGTTTTCAAGCTCCARCCCAAGCAAACGAAGGCTGATAGTGGTAACAGCCAAGCTGCAGCGAGGGGAGTCATTCCTGGCATGTCACTGCTTGGATCCTCAGCCTGAATGTACTATGGAAGGGACACAGGCCACTTCTGGTGCTAGTGGCCCAAAGGAGCATGTGGACATAGTGAAGAGGGATGAGGCAGTCAAGTCATTCTCATGCGGGGCATCCTGCACTGCTGAGGATGGTGCTCTGTGAGACGTGGAGGGGGCTGAAGTGGGTACAGGAGAGTAGATGAGATCAGCTTGGATGGCAATATTCATCCCTTAGCAGAGAGATGTAGATGAGCCAAACCTAGCTAATAGGCACAAGAAGTATTATCACAGAAAAGGGATCCTTCCTTCCCCGATCCAAATGGGCATCTTCCTTGGAGAGCTCCATTTTACAGTCCCCAGGCCAAACCCCCATCTTAGGAGACTGAGCCACAAACTGTTTGATGCAGAAAGGAAATGCTTGCTGGCTGTGGAAGGGAGTGTTGGTAAGGAGTCCAAAAAAGGGAAGAACCCATATCAGCCCAGCMCATCACCTTTCCCAAGTCAAACTTAACCATGCTTTGAGCTACCAGCCAGCATGTGCCTCCTTGCTGCAGTGACCAAGCAGCAGAATTGCTGACCCAGAGGAGACAGGGCCAAGGTTGTAAAGGGATGCTGTGATCTGCAATGTGTCTAACTGTTGGGAAGGGATGGGTGCAATGAGAAAAGCCCTAAGGATGCATATAAAACACTGGATGTGTTTGTCTTGGATTCAGTGCATGGACATGGAAGTGAGGGATAGCCCACTTCAGCCTGTCCTGACCTCAGCAATCTGGGGTAACAACAGGGTGAATTTAGACATCAAAAGTACTGGATTTTGACAAAAGATCTTTTATCCTGATCTCTGAGGCCAGGGYCTGTTCTTTGGCAAGCAGCATAACATGCCTCTTATCCATGCAGCTAAGCTCTCTTCTCCCAAACCAGGATGGCCTCATCCATACAGTGTACTGGCAACAGGCCAGACAAGACCTTGAACAGACTCCAGAAGTGTCTTAACCCCATGAGCTCTGCCAGTTCAGCAGGAGGAAGTGAAATTATCTAAGAAACATTTAGACTTAAGATGCTAAAATTCAAAGGAGACAGGGAAAGCAGTCACTGGAGCCAACATTGCTTTTGGAATCCAACCAGCTATGGGGGTCTCATGCAACTGAAGACATTTTTATTTAATAAAATGCATTTCCACCCAGGCTGCATACAGAAATACACATATGGCAGAGAGAAAGAGCATCTGCCCCCCCAGCAGCAGCCTCCCTCATGCCATCATCAGGCACCCTATGGTACCTTCCACCTCCAGGGTTCCCCCGGGTAGGTAATCAGGTCCCAGGCTGCTGCAGTGCCACTGCAAAGGGGCAGCTGATGCACAGCAATGTGCAGTGGGGACGGGAGGATTAGGCAGGGAACGAAGGGCACCAGCCTCAGCGGGAAGCCTGGCAAACAAAACACTGTCACAGCTCTGTGACGCGCTCACAAAAGCAGGGCTAAATATTGTCATCGCATCAGTGAAGTCTGTGATTAAGGATTTAGCTAAGAGATGGTTCATTTCGAAGCGAAGTTTTGCTTTGCATCAGACCACAACAGTGGTTTTGATGTAGAAAGCCGCCACTGCTGTTTGCTTCTGTCTCGCGTGTGCCTTGCAGGCTCCCCATGGGAGCTTTGACCAGGCAAGATCCTGCTTATTTTAGAAGATCTGATAAAAACTGGACTATGGGAAGATGATCTGGAGACTTCAAATGCTTTAAAATACCCATCTATTCCCAAAATCAATGAAGGGATAACAATACTGAGAGCCACATCTCATATAGCTAAGTCCCACATCTGTCGTATTTATATAAGATATGTAGTCTCTACAAACTGCTGGCAAGTCCAGTGCCCACTGAGCTCACCACATGCAAACAGATGTCTTGGATAGATAGGACTGCTTCTGCTCATCTGTGCAAACTCAGAGCTATGATTCATCTGAATTCCTCAGAGAGGAGGGAAACAGAGGTAGAAGGGCCTGTGCTCYAGCATCCTCTGCACTCATCGCAGGAAAATGAGCCATGGATCGGACATTCCTTAGGCCAAGCAGGCATTCTTACCCAAACCACCAAGGAAGGCTACCACACAGCAAGATGTCTCAAATGAATAACACCAAGGGGAACTCCTGAGAGAAGCACTGAGGCAGTAGCATACTGGAAATCTTCAAGTCTAAACAGGGATCAGAAACTCACCAGTAGGGTTGATTCTTGTTCCCACAGTGAAGACACACCTCCATGAATCCTTGCAAGGACAGTAAAGAGCTGAAGAGCTGGAGAGCAGCCGTTACCTTTGTCATATACTGCTGTAACTGCAGTCAGAATCCACCTGCCACCCTCCCATCTTTTCTCCAAGGATATCTGCTGTGCAAATGTCTCCATGTGAACAAATCACCCCAGACAGGAATTTTAAGGACAAGAGAAATCCTACCTATTCTAAATGAAGAGAAGAGATGAAGTACATCATGAAAGGCTCATCAGTGCCATGACTTGCACATTTTATTATCAAGATCTTAACCCTTTGCTTTGTTCTTACACATTTCTTCTGTTCCTAAGTTTGACTGATGCAAAAGTGGGATCTCAGACAATTCTGATGGACCCAAGACATGTTTTTTCATTCAAGAAGAAGGAATATAAATCAAAGCAAATGTCCAGTGTAAAAATAAAAATAAAAATAAAAATAAAAATAAAAATAAAAATAAAAATAAAAATAAAAATAAAAATAAAAATAAAAATAAAAATAAAAATAAAAATAAAAATAAAAATAAAAATAAAAATAAAAATAAAAATAAAAATAAAAATAAAAATAAAAATAAAAATAAAAATAATCTTGAGACCAGATAAATGTTTCAAAGAGGCCACAGAAGCTGTTTTAGAGGCTGGAAGCAAGAAAAGCCAGGCACAGAGAGCAGTCCCCAGCAACAGATATCCTTTGTGTCCTGTGGGCTCGAGACTCCTGTTGCAAGTGGCATAAGTAGCTGGCCAAACCACGGGAGCCCTGCTCATGAAAAAAAGCTTGCAGGAAACTCACACTGCTGGAGACCTGGTGCAGCTGGCTCTGGTATTGTGGAATAAAGCAATAAGTAATGAAACCCCTTCTTTCTTTCTTTCTTTCTTTCTTTCTTTCTTTCTTTCTTTCTTTCTTTCTTTCTTTCTTTCTTTCTTTCTTTCTTTCTTTCTTTCTTTCTTTC